>NC_089804.1:8516341-9116341 GCF_029633855.1 Hoplias malabaricus
TATTTCAAAAAGTGCAATTTTATTAGCAAGTGTCCACAAAACGTTGGTAATTTAGAGTTTTTCCATTCAAACTCAAATTTTCCTATTCCAACCATTAGACTGTTATGTGTTTCCTCCAAGACACAAGGCCAAACCACTGCTTACTGCTGCTAACACAACGACACTCAACAGTAGCATGTGCTATGCACAGCGAATGAGGCCAGTTGTGCACAGCTGAGGCATCACCTGGATTCAAACCTGCTACTTCTAAGGGATGGGGTCAAGTAAAGCTGAAAAACAACTGTTTCTTACTGATGAACATAAGTATTATTAAATAACCAATAGCCAATTTTCTTAAGTATAAAAAACACCAAATTGATCTTAATGAATATATTACCTATTCACTGCATAGCAGAATCGTCAAGTCAATTATTGCTGAAGCTATACGTTGTGTTTGTGAATGTGGCACAAACAAATCATTCATTCATTCATTATCTGTAAGCGCTTATTCAGTTCAGGGTCGCGGTGGGTCCAGAGCCTACCTGGAATCATTGGGCGCAAGGTGGGAATACACCCTGGAGGGGGCGCCAGTCCTTCACACGGCAACACACACACTCACACCTACAGACACTTTTTGAGTCACCAATCCACCTACCAACACGTGTTTCTGGACCATGGGAGGAAACCGGAGCACCCGGAGGAAACCGGACATAGGGAGAACACAGACAGTCACCCGGAGTGGGACTCGAAGCCACAACCTCCAGGCCCCTGGAGCTGTGTGACTGCGACACTTCCTGCTGTGCCACCATGCCACCCATACAAACAAATCAGTCAAAAAAAAAAAAGTAATTAATATTTTACTCCGACAAAATATTGACTTATAGTAACAACATCTGCCTGGTCAGAAAATAATCATGTAAAAATAAACAATGATTTTGGTATTTAAAATCCCACACTTTGTGTATCCAAGTCTCCAGGACAACCCAAAGCACATTAGAATACCACATTAACATAACATTAGCATAATGATGTTTCATAGCTTATCTCTGATTATAGATAAGGATTATCTGATTGCTTTTGCTGCATTTGCTCAGAGTTGCACTGCTAATGCTTGCCACAAAGCAATTTATTCTTTCCTAATAAAACAAGTCAAATGATTTTTGGAAGTGGACTTGTCTTGGCCAGAAATGTGTTTTTATCAGAAAAGCTCATGGTGAGGAAAAGGCTCTGAGCATGCAGAAGACAGTGGAGATCATATTTGGAACACCCCCAAACTAACTATTTGCTCTTTTTAATATTAATGGAAAAAGTGAGCAACAAAACACTGTTAAAAATCTCCAACCAGAGGAACAAAAAACTCATAGAAACCACTCAAGGTTGTGGGTTCAAGTCCCGCTCCGAGTGACTCTCTGTGAGGAGTTGTGTTCTCCTCGTGTCTGCGTGGGTTTCCTCTGGGTGCTCCGGTTTCCTCCCACAGTCCAAAAGCACATGTTGGTAGGTGGATTGGTGACTCAAAAGTGTCCGTATGTGTCACCCTGCGAAGGACTGGCGCCCCCTTCAGGCAGTATTCCTGCCCTGCACCCAGTGATTCCGGATAGGCTCCGGTGACCCTAAACTGGATAAGCGGTTTCTGACAGTGAATGAATAATCTGGCACCTACAGTTAATGTAAGTGCAATTCATGTCAATGTAAATGGTGTTGAAATGGAATGAACAGCATATATTCAAGCATTTTCTGGACTCTTGTCTGAGCTCCAGGCAAAGACTTTCAATGCTGATATACCATTAAAATACCAATCCTTGAATATTAAACATTCAGTCCTACAACAGACTGCTCTTATATTGTGTGTGTGAGGATGTGTTGTGCCTTACCCAGCTCGATGTCCTGGTCGTCGGTGAGGATGAGGATGATGTTGGGCCGGATGTTGCGCCGATCACGCTGGAAGCGAGGCTTCATCCTGTGGTTGGAGAGGAAGATGGATGCATGGGCCACCACCACAACAGCCAACAGCACCACCAACCAGCCCGTCTGTCTGCCGGTCGCCATGCCAACACCCTCCGACCGCTGCCTCAGATCCCACGTCTGGGCTTCGGCTCACTCTACCTGCACCCTGGCCTCACAATGCCTGCAGAGAGACCAGCATCAAAGGTCAGAGAGAGCTACAAGTGACTAGAAAATCATTAACACTGCTTAAAGGAACAGGAAAATCTAATATAGACTGTGTTCCCCGTACCTCAGCTGTAGCTGCTCAGCTAAGACATGTGCCTAAAGTTTGCTTCTTCAGGTTTGCAGTATATTTATAGCCTTCCTAAAAAACCTTCACTATTTTATTTTTATTTTTTACAATATGTAGCATCATCTCCATAAGATGAAGATGTACACATGCATACTGAGCCGAGAAATGGCACTCTGAGGTAAATCAGTTAATGAGATTCTAAGACACAATTAAAAAATCAATTCCTGTGAAATGAGGTATGACAAGCATTATTTTTAATGAAAGCATTCAAATCTATTCCACATTTATGAATCTCCTCAGACATACAGCAGAATTAGGTGCAAAATGTCAAGGGCAGATTTTGTTGCTCACAAAAATGTCACGAAATTGCACCAAGAAAATGGCAGACCATAATATTCCTTTATCTCCTTCAGTGCATTCACCACAGTCAGCACACTGAAGTGTGATCATCTGGAATTAGTGAGCACACACACACACGCACGCGCACACACATCTGCAGTTATTCCGAGAAAACTCATAGGGATGTTTCACGCAGAGTCATCAAATATTTGACATTAATTATTCAGTCAGACGGAATCCCCCTCCATCCCACTAGCCTTCAAGATGAAGATAAATGCCTGGACCCCTGGTCCGGGTCTGCCCACTCACAGCAGTTCACACAGCAGATGTTTATTAGAAGGATTTATGAGCTAGGGACAGTAGGTTATGAAAAAAAAAAAAAAAAAAAAGAAAAGAAACGAATAATCAAGGCTAGAGATGCTACCAATCTCACTCTCAGGGTTGGTGCTGGGCTGATACCAGCAAAAATGCTGGATCAGAAATCAGAGGACAAAAAAGGACTAATGTGACCCAATTCTGTAATAAATCTAGCTTGAAATATCTGCATGGCCTGTAGCGCAACAGAACGTAAAGGAAATTAAAGTAGGCCAGCGCTAGCTACACGTAGCCTGACGTTAATACACTATGTCCAAAAGTTTCTGGACAAGGGTTCATCTGTTTCTTCTGAAAAGGAGGGCAGTGAAGGATTTACAGTAAAGGATGGAACAGTTCTGTGAGGATTTAATGATATTCAGCCACAAAGTTGAATAAAGTCAGGTACTGATGCTGAATGATGACTAGTTTAAAAGCAAAAACATTATTCCAGTTACAAATAAAAGCACCAAAGGTGTTGGAGAGAGCTTCATCACCCCAGAGAGCCAAGCCCAGTGCTGGGTCCTATTACTGACTGTACAAACTTTAGATGAAGAACTAAAAATTTGTGTTAACAACAGGTAGCTGAAATAACCAAATATAAGGGGTATCTAGGGCGGCACGGTGGCGCAGCAGGTAGTGTCGCAGTCACACAGCTAAAGAGGCCTGGAAGTTGTGGGTTCGATTCCTGCTCCGGGTGACTGCCTATGAGGTGTTGCCCTGTGAAGGACTGGCGCCCCCTCCAGGGTGTATTCCCGCCTTGCGCCCAATGATTCCAGGTAGGCGCGACCCTGAACTGGATAAGCGCTTACAGATAATGAATGAATGAATGAAAGGGGTATCTACAAACATCTGAGCAAACCTGAATGGCCTGTAATGGAACATATTTTAAGGTGAAATAATTACATTTAAAAGAAGAATATGTAACAATAGAGGAATGGTGAATATCTTTATCACCCAGTATCCATTTCTATTATGTGTGAAAAAAAAAACACATTTCTGGGTACATTAAAATTTGAAGAAAAATGTTTCTGTGTGGGGTTAGTTTGTAAATGACATTGCGTTGCTTGATAAGCCTCAGCGAGAAGACACATGTGAAGCTTCACCCAGCTTGATGGTATTGGGTGAAAAATTGCTTATATCAGCTAAGAGACATCCGCACTATTCCATCGCTCTCTTGGATTGCGGGCCAGGGACAGCTGCGGCACTGCTTGGAATCAAACTCTCAATCACTAAAGCCAACACATACTTTATCTGAACTTCAATAAAGTCAAATATTAAAGTAGCTGAGTTACTTATTTTATTAACTGTACATATTTTTTCCAGTGCCTCTCTACACCAAGAACGTGGGGAAAATAGAGAAAAGCAGAGCAGAGTGGGAAAAAAAAATCTTATGGAGTGACTTCAAGAACCTGGTATAATCTCCAGCTGATGAGCACTCTGCGTTATCAAGCCTGAAAAGTCCTGTAGATGATAACTGTAGAAGAGTCGTGCTTGATGTTGCTTGTCAAACAGTACAGCAAATGTGTGTGTACTGAGACATTCTGATAATGCCGTTATCATATGAAAACACACATGGAATGAGCCTCAACTCAGCTCACAGCCCACAGAACATTAACGGTTATCAGCAAACACTGAGCACGACAGTAAGAAGCTTTCCCAGCTCAAAAACCCCTGGCTGTAGAACAAGTTCTCTACTCTGGAACAAGTGCACTATCAGAGAAATCGACAGAAAACACCGGTGGAGATAAAGACTCTTCCACAGCTCCTGCTGCTCCAAGGGCCACGGCAGATCTTTCACTTTCAACTGATAAGAGAATGCGTTCTAAAGAGAATGAACTACAAGTGGTTATGGGAATAATAATCCACCCAACAGAAAAAGAATAAAAACAACAATAACATGACAAAACATGTCCAAAAATATGTTCTTTCAGCAGCTGTCTTTGTGTGTGTGTGTGGGGTGGCACTGGTGGCGGGTGGGGATGCCTGAGTGTTTGTAGTAGAGATGAGGAGGAAAAGTGTCTGTAAAGCGACAGTGTGGGGGCGAAACAAGCTGAGCCTCATGGGAAAAGCCTCTGTGCCCCTAAAACTCACAGAGACTGATCTAACACTTCTGCCTTACAGCTATTCACTGTAATACGGCACGCGCACACACACACACACAGCCAGCCATATCCCCGCACCTGTGTGTAGCACTGCACACACAAAACACACATCCCCCATCTGTGTGTACGTCTGTGTTTACATCTGACTGAGACATCCATCAATTACTGTTCGCCACAAAACTCCACATATCACTGACGGCAATGAAACACAATAAAGATTATTTAAAGATTTCAGCATAATTATTCTGTCATTACGAGAAACAATACATGTGAATTCAGTAGAGTATTTATAGTTTAAAGCAAATCAGAGTGATGGGTCAATGGTAATGAAATGTTTTCAGCGCTAATCAGTTTAATGAATAGATTCTGTTGACTTCGTGGTCTACTTCTACTCTCCAATCCAATCCTTGTCTTTGCTTTCATTAACATGGGAATTCTTGTAACACTTAATACATAATTATGCTTATTCAGGATCTGTATGTAGACATCATAAAATGCTAATAACAGCCAGGAATAAGATATAGGGGCAAAACAAAAAATATAAAAGAGAGAATGCAGTCAATATTAAGAACAAAAAATCATATTTTTCTGAGAATAAAATGGTCATTTTAATAGATATGTGGAAGATATTTTTTTTTCAAAACATAGCTGTAAATTTACAAGGAAAAATGGGGTATTATCTTGCACTGTTCTCACTGCAAGTTAACAAAAATTAAAGAATACAGTAGTATTCACATTCATATTGTTTTCTAGAAAAGCTGGTGCTGATTTTTAAATTTTTTTATTTTTTAAATAAAAGCAACAGAGTTGTCTCATTCTGATCGTTACGCTAAAATGCCTCTTTCATTAAAGCAACTCTAAATTAAAGGGATATATACAGAGTTTTCTCTTAAAATGTAGCTAGAGCTCAATTAATGAAAAACAAAATCATTTTTTCAGATTTATGTGATTTTCATTCATTTCAACCATCCTTTTGTCCAGTGCCTTAAATATAATCACTTCCCTGAAACAGTGAATTCCCTACGGTCCTAAAACAAGGCAGAGCTTTTGTGGTAAAGCATCCTTTCACCGAGATACCAATCTAAAAGGCGTGGAGTGGAAAGACACATGATGGAATTAACAGGCAGCACACGTCCGTTCATTAGCCTTTTAATATCAGCATGTTTTCCCTCTGATTGGACCATTAGATTAAATTAGATTAGTGAGAGGAATGCCCGGCGCCACCTCTGCCACCTGCAGATGCGAGTATAAAGTACTACACAGCAGACTGTACACCATGAGCTCTGCCTGCTGACGGTTTGCTGATGTTCTGTATTATGTCGACATCATTGTCAACAGCAAAATATATCCAGTACTTCATTCTGTATTCGTATGTTTTACACGTACATTTTACTGTTATGTAGAAGAAGAGCAGCTGCAGTGTTGGACACGGCACCATTTAAATAACAGTTTACAGACACAATTTAAATAAGGATGCAAGATAAAGTTGAAGGAACACAATAATTAAACATTGTTTAATACTCTCTCTGTACGGTACCACCCTAAAAAGAACACAGAACCTGTTGACTCGAAGCACTTATTATTACAGATACCCATGGGCGGATTCTCAAGTTAAAAGGTTTTCAGCTATTTTCTGAGTCTAAGGAAACGTGTAAAAAGTACATTCATTTCAATCAGCCAAATGATGCCGAAGCACGACAGTGATGAGGTTTGAACAATGCCAAACTAGCCCTGTAACACACACATGAATTAATGAATATTTATATACATTGTTTTACTCTTATTTCAAACTGCAAAATGTTCTTTTTCTCATGAGTACACACACATTTACAGTCTCTCTGTGTCTGACCCTTGGCTGTGCTACTCTCTTCACTAGAGCAGCACTCCAAGAGATTTCACGGCAGGATGGCTTCGGTCCACAAACATAATAATTCCCAGTTGAGAGAGAGAGATAGAGTGAAAAAGAGTGAGAGATTCCATCCACGGAGGGGTGAACATTGATAAGTAGCATCCTAGAAAAGAGCAATATGTCCACGAATGCTAAAATCAGGATATTAAAGAGTGCCAGCACTAACACACACTCTATACACCTCTCTAATATCTTAAGCATATCATTTGCTCACATCAAATGCATCTGTTGCTGAGAGAACAAACACTACTTTCGGTCCTTCTGAAAAACTTAACTTTGGTCACTAACACAGTGCCTTCAATTGAGTGTTTCCATGCAAAAATTGCAGCGCAAAGTGCGGTACAGACTGACATCCAGGACAAACGAGAACAAATTAATCAGTCATAAATGGAACTGAAAGGACAAGTAAACATTTCCACGCGGGACAGTATCAGTCAGTAGAGACCGACACACACTAACACCGTACATCTCCATACATTAACTGACAAAACACTCAACTCCAGTGTTTGGAATAAGTGTAATTTTACAGATCTTTCCATCTATCTCTTCCATTCCTGTCTCCTTTTCTTTCTCTCCGTCCCAGCAAGCCATCACCTTCATCCCTCACTCCTTCCGCTCCGGTCCCTACTCCACTCTCTGTCTTTCCCTCTCTCACTCTCGCTCTCTCCAGGCTGTAAGTACCTCATAGTGTTGATGTGCAGGTTGTTGGGCTCAGTGCTGCTTGTCATCCTGTAGATGGTGAACATATCCACATTCAGCGTTTGTGTGTGTGTTTGTGTGTGTGTGTGTGTGTGTGTGTTACAACTGCATCTCCGTCTAATCCCTGATAACACGATACCACAGCTGTGCTTCTCTCTCCCTCTCGCTCTCTCCGTCTGTCTGTGCAGGTCGCTGCGCTCTCACTATATCCCTCCCTCTCTTCCCTCCCTCTGTCCTCTCTCTCTCTCTCTCTCTCTCTCTCTCGCTCACCCTCCCTCTCTCTCTTGCTCTCTGTGCACAGTCCCGCTCTCTCTGTCTTTCTCTCTCTCTTTTTCCCTAAGGACCGGCTTGCTTACTCGCTCACTTGCTTTACCCTCCTCTTTCAGAGACATCCTTCCTTTTTCTCTTTCCCACAGTTGCACGCTCTCTCTCTCTCTCTCTCTCTCCCTGTGCTTTATAATTCCCTCTATTCTCTCCCCAACCTTATTCCAATCTCACCGAACTGATGCGCCGTAACCTTGAGGTCCACTGTTTTCAATTTATCTCACCCCTCTAGCCCTTCCTACACCCGTTTCACCCCCCAGATGCGTCCATCTCCCATAACGGGACAGGATGTGGGGGGAGGGAGAAGGCATGTCCCATTTGCATTTTCCCCCGCCACAATTTCTTTTATCAGTTATAAACCACAACAATAAAAATGGACTGGGATGAATAAACTATGCAAATCTTTGGAAAAATATTGGATATAAGACTATGTTGTTAACTACTACAACAAACCCCCTTTTACAGAACAGTACCCAGACAAAGAAAAATGTACTAAACTTTCATTCAAATGTAATCCTGCAAACTGCCAAGCAGGTAGATTTAATATATATATATATATATATATATATATATATATATATATATATATATATATATATTATTTCAACACAATTAATTGAAAGCTCTGCTGCTTACATTTCCTATACATATTTCAATTTGCTTGAATTAAAGCCCTAACCCGCTCCTAGTACAAGTGCCCCTCTCCATTCACATCTGCATGAGTTACTGCAACAAAACAACGCTGGTTAACACGTTTACACGAATTACGCTCTTGCGAATGAGCCATGTTTCTTCCGAGTTGAAGCCTGGCTCATATTTGCCTGAATTACAGCGTTCATTGTGCGTTTGGATTCGTGGCAGCGGATTTGATTTGTGTTCGGTCGAGCTCGTGCTGGCACGAAGCCGCAATTTGTCTCTCGTCTCTCCAAAAAAAGAGAGAGAGAGATAGAGAGCATGTAATGAATGGATTCCCATCCAGAGGCGCAGCAAATGAAATCCCCCCCTGCTTTATTTTGCATAATACTGAAAAATGAACATGTCTTTCGAGACAAAACGCAGTGATCTCTCTAAAGAAATGCAGTTTGGGTTGTTTAGTCTAGGAGGAAACAGAAGAAGCAATGAAGCTCCACATTTGGTACATTTAAAAATAATTAAAGAGAAAAAGAACTGTCATTCTCGTTGATTGGACATAGCAACAACAGCAATGTTCGTTCATAGCAACAGTCGTCAAATACAGCAATTCACAAGTCGGTCAAAATATTAATTTAGACCTTAACTAGAGTTATTCTATTCAATGTTTTACTCTATCTGTACAAGTCCACACTGTTAAGATACAGTAGAAATCGTTTACTGTTGTGCAATCAAGCTAACATCGTTGTAGCATGCTAAGCTAATCTAGCATAGTGATTAGCATAGTGTATTGTTCTTTGTGCCCTACTTGCTCTTTAGCATATCATTTAAGACTGGTAAGCTAACTTATAACGTTAGTATAAATGCACCAGCAGGATTTGTGCATTGTGAGTGCACTTAACCAACACATGATATTTCAATTGACCGCTCTTTACTTTGCAGCAAACTTTGTGGGTGTGGAAATGTATTGCAGCAGATCTGTTTAAGACACTGAAAGTGCAAAAAAGCACATAATGGATGCAATATATACTGAAAATACGATATTAAATTGAGTTGATGTGGCTGCAGCGTAACTTTCTGTAAAAAAATATGTTTTCTGCTTTGTTTCCTATTGCTGAAATAACTTGTCCATAGTGACTGTTTTCCACATGAAATCAAAGCAAAAAAAAAAGAAACTAAAATAATCAGATTCCAGTAATTTATTCACATTTACTAGCAGTGATGTATTCATCATCATCTTTCCACTTATCAATTTCAGGGGCGCGGTAGTGAGGTATTAAGAATTCGGTAAATAAATGTATTGATATTAAATAAAACAACACAAAACAAAACAAAACAAAACCAAAAAATAGCAGACGACTACAACCTTCCCTTTGTTTGTCTCTAACTCACTCTCTGAATTCTATCTGTACACTTGGGGAGATGTTTGTCTGAAATATAAAATGTCAGTATAGGATCCAGATGTAAAAGGACAATAGTATTCTTTTGTGTGGACAGCAGATTTATAACTGTGATGCACTCCAGTTGTCTGGACATAAGTACTACAATTATCACTAATCACACACATTCAAAGACACAGAATAAACAAGTAAAAAATTAAATAAACACAGCACAGACAGACAAAATATGTCTGAATCCAATCGCTGCCCAAACCAAGAGTTTTGCACTCATCCCACAGCAAAATATCTTGACTGCTCTGTAAATTCCCTACTGAGGATTACACACACACACATACACACACACACACAAAAATCCCTCCTAAAACAATTAGTGCCACAGAACGCTGAAAAGGGCCATGTCTTTGTTAGCAGCAGCACACACGGCGGAAAAGAAAAGAAAAGGGGGAGGAAGAAAGGAGGGAAGGAACTCTGTCAAATTGAGTGCCCTATCTTTTTAATTAACTATGTCCATTTGCTCTCCTTATCGCACTACATTAGGAACTGCCACCCAGACAGTTACAAACTAAGTCTGAGAGAGAGAGAGAGAGAGAGAGAGAGAGAGAGAGAGAGAGACAGAGAGAGAGAGACAGAGAGAAATGTGTGTGTGTGAGCAAGAGAGAGAGAGAGAGAGAGAGAGAGAGAGAGAGAACTCATGAGGTGAAGATAAGACCAGAAAATTAGGGTGAAATGGAAGGGGTGGGGGAGTGAGAGAGAAAGTGAGAGAGAGTGAGTTCAAGGTTCCCAGGTCAAGAAAATGGTAAAGGGAATATAACTTACCCCCCCCCCCTCATGTAAAATGTGAACATTGCACCATACAAACATTAAATAAAAGTTTTGAAAATGTTCCATTTTGGAGATTTTGGAGGTTTTGTGCTGACAGTGACGGTGTACTGTATTCAGAACCTTTGACCTAAATGAACACTATACTCACTATAACTCTGTATGTCAGTGTGAAACCAGTGCATACATGTGTCCCCTTGTCTGTTGACATACAGAGCCATGAACGGCTCAGTTATCATCTATTCCCTCAATGAAAACTCTTTCAATTAATCTTTCAACCTCTAAAACCTTTCAATCCAGTTGATTACTGTGGAAAATATTTAATGTTAAAGAACAAATAACAACTCCTACTTATATTTTCAATGTTTTCAATAGAAGACAACAGACAAGAAAACAAATTTTTTATAGTGAATTTTTCCTTTATCTCTGTGACAGATTATTTTCATTTTAAAAGTGTATGTTTGGCCTGCTCTAACACACCTGTTAGCGTATGATAAATTAATTCCTCGGGTGTGTTAGAGCAGGAGAACATCTGCAGTTTACTACGGTCAACTGTAAATGTGTTTTTGATGGATTTTATTAATGGATATTTCTATTTATTTATTTAACGTTACACTTAAATAGTGCCTTTCTAGAAACCCAAGGACGCTTTACAGTCAACACTCAACATTCAATTCACACACACACACACTGGCGAGAAGCGGCAGCCAAACGCGTACAGCGTACTCTCCACCAGGAACGACCGTCCACCTGGAGGTCTGCATCAGGCACTAGGGTTTCACCCAGGACAGAGCTCCAATCCATATCTGGACATACACACATTCACTCACACATACAGACATTCATTCACACAGCAGGACTGTTATGAGAGAAGCCAATTCACCTAACCACCATGTTTTTGGACTGTGGGAGGAAACCGGAGACCCACGCAGGCACTGGGAGAACATGGAGGCTCATGGAAACATGGATATACTGTCTGACATCTCAGTGGGACGTACAGTGCCTCCAAAACTATTTGGACACCTTTCACATTTGATAATGGTTCACAGCAGCTGTCCTTTACACTATGTGAAAATTTCCTGACGAACGAACCAATAGAAATGCTCCAAACATGTTTACACTGACTGCTACTGAATGTTAATGTTTTTACTTCTATAAAATTACTATTTTGGAGATACGTGTTTTTCTTTAGACAATAACAATAAGCTCATAATTAAACTGTGCCCTGAAACCTTTGGAGAGACTTTTGATAACGGATTTGACATTGTTTTGTCCAACACCAATAAACAGAATCTTTCCTCCTGAGTATTCAACATCTGCCTTCACATGGCATTACACCACTTTAATTTCTGTAGTCCTACAGCCCGTTCACCAAGGTATTACAGCACTGGTCACTGAGCCATATGATTTTGACATTAGCTCTTCCACTGGTATTCTAGTCATTACTACTGTTAGTGTAAGAAGCAAACTGCTTGGATCCAATATTTCTGACATAGTTCATTGACTGTCACCTCTTTTAGTTATTTTACTTTTGATTCGTTGGTGATTAGACGCTGACCTACTTGAAATCTACCAGAGCTTTGTGTTCAATGAGGGCTTGAGAAAGCTACAGGAACACATGGCTGGGGCAACAGAACAGCTGGAAACAACTGGTCAAAACAGTCCAGCAGCATCAGAGGGGTTGGAACACATTGTGATCAAAGATAACAAGGCTGTATTAATCTGACTCCAGGTAAGAACTGAGGGAGGAAGAGCTGCTCCATTTAGCGTGATGGAGAGAGGTTAGAGGGGGCTGCAGTAAGGCCTCAGGCACAGATAAAGATGTGAGAGAGAGAGGGGGGGGGGGGTGAGGCAGTGTAATGAATCATTTTGCATCTTTCCATCCTATGGATCAATAACAAGAGATGGATAACTGTAGGAGCTGAAACTGGCAGAGGGCAAGAATGAGAGAGAGAGAGAGAGAGAGGGAGAGAGATTAAAGCGAGTGTAATTGAGTGCAGGAGTGATAAATGGGTTCTTGGGTCAAGAACCGGGTGTTGGGCCCTCCGAACTGAGCATCAGGAACATAATGAAATCATTGACAACTCCACACATGCACGCACACACACACACATACACCACAAATGTGCACACACACACACAGATCAAATTTAGGATATCCTCACAGCAAACATCCCAAAGATGACGATTCCCAGAAGATCAGAATCTCTTCCTGCAGGAAAGAGCAATAAACTCATTGACACTGTTATGTTTAGAAGAAACTTTATCAAATATCTAAATGTGTGGCATGATTACCGTGCACATACTCTAACTGTGGCATTAAAGGAGATTTAAGAGGTATTGACTAATTCTGAATAGAGTACTTCAGAGTCGGCAAAAACAGTTGCCTTGAACCTCAGTGCAGGAATATGAACGAGGAATTTCAGTGGATGTCAAAGCCAAAGCAGATCAAATATCTCTATAAAGCCACAGCTACATGTGAGTTTGGGAGGTCTCTGTAAAATGAGATTGAACTCGATGAGATAAAGTGAAAGAGTGAGTGTGTGTGTGTGTGTGAGAGAGAGAGAGAGAGAGAGAGAGAGAGAAAGCAGAGCGAGAGAACACAGTGGGGATTCTGACAACATGGGCATGTCAATGGTGTGTATTAAACACAAGCATTAATAGAAAGTCCTTGATGATACCAGCGATTAATCCTACTTCATTAGTGCTAGAGTCCTCTATCCCTCTATCCTCTAATTACGCATCCTAATTATAAACCTCTCTCTCTCTCTCTCTCTCTCTCTCTCTCTCTCTCTCTCTCTCTCTCTCTCTCACACACACACACACGCGCATGCATACGCACACACACTAAGCGTGAACAGCAATACCTAAATATCTCATCTCCTGTCAATCCAACCACAGACTGATCACCTGCTGGAAAACAATAACACAAGTTTCATCAGCTATTCCTGTGAATAAATCAATAATCCTGAGATTCATATCTTCACAAAACGTTAACTGGTGTTTAATTACCAAGTATGATAATCAGCCTGAATTCAAAATTGACTTTATTAGTTCATATTACGCAGAATATCATACGATTTTAATGATCCTTATTTTTGAATTAAAATGCCAACTTCCAAACTGTAGAAAAATGCATTAAGATCAAAAAGAAATATTGAAATGAAGTGTGAAAGCTGATTGGTTGATCATTGCTGACATAATCTCTGAAATATGTGCACTACATTTGTCCTTATTAAATTTCTTAATATTAGAGCAAATCGGTTCAGAATCTCCTGAAGAAAATTAATAAATTAATAAATCAAAAATGATAAACTAAAAATTATATCAGAAAACATATCATTTTGCACACATTTTCCAAGAATTGTAGTGCTCTTGTATAACTACAAAACTTTTCATTCAGTTATAATTGCGTGTGTGTGTGTGTGTGTGTGTGTATGTGTGTTTATATGTGTGCTGTCTGGCTGATTGACAGCTCTAATGATTGAGCACATAGAGCCTAATTAATTTTGCATCATGCAGGCCTTAGTGGGATTAAGTTTAGCTTGAGCTGCCAAGTAAGATAATCACTGGTGCTGAGCAACTAGCAAAAAAAGGAAAACACACCAGTATACACACTACCCTTACACACATCCAGAAGTGCACATGTACCTCTAAGATCTCAAAGGACTAGCTGTGTCTGAATTGTAAGTAAGTCCTCTAGTTATCAACTGAATTGCTGGGATGGATAATTGTACATACACAACTAAATATAACAGATAATATCTAAATACATCATATGTTAAAGGAATTTCTTTTTTTCAAAAAGAGGCACAAGACCCAAAAATTGTCTCAGAAACAGAGTAAATGGTCAATATTCAGAATTTCACATCATGAAATTTCACATCACTTTCAGTAATTACAATTTGAATGTCAGACTGTGCTCTCACTGTAATGCACCATGTATCTGGTCAGATGTTTTTGGTTAAAAATGAAGCATTGTTTCTGAATTAGGCCATTGTACATCTTTATAACATCCTATAACAGCAATTCACTTTTGTCCTCAGCAGAGGTGGATAGAGTAGCCTAAAAAATTAGTAGGAGTAGTGTTACTTTAGAACAATAAAAAGTAAAAAGTAGTCACCCAATTAATTACTTGAGTAAGAGTAAAAATTACTAAGTGAAAAAGCTACTCAAGTACTGAGTAACTGCTGAATAACCTCTTTGTTTAATAATCAGGATGTCAAATAATACTCCTGAATGCACAAAATATGAAACAGCAATGAACAAATTCAGAGCTGGAGAATATCTCTTAAACAACTAAAACAATACTAAATTTACCTTTTACCTTTACAAAGTAATATAAATTAAATTCAGCCACAATAACTGATTAAAAACAATGGGCTCAATAGGTAGAGGCTACAGAGAATAAGAACAAGAAGAAAAAGGCTTTTTGTACATAAGTTTATGTAAACCATAAACTCTGTGTGTGTATGTGTGTGTGTAGTTGTGTGTATTTACATGTTCACTAACAAAACAATGGGCTCAGTAGGCAGAGATTATTAATGTATCTTGTGTGTGGTCATGTGACGGCTTGGCTCTGTTTGATTGGTGAAACAGAGTCAAACGTTGCTAGGGGCTACATTTGATTGTTGAGCCACAGTTTTGTGACAGAGCTTCAGTTGGAAGTCTCGACAAAACAAAACAAAACAAAGAAAGAGCGCATTAAAACTACTCTTAAAAGTACAATTTATCCAAAAAGTTACTCAAGTAAATGTAATGGAGTAAATGTAGTGCGTTATTACCCACCTCTGATCTGCATGTCCTTCAGAGTCTGAGTTATAAAAGAGGTATAAAATCACTTACAATGAACTCACGATCATCAGTCAGACACAAACCAAACACAACTGACTACAAAATCTTATGCCCAAATATATATATATATATATATATATATATATATATATATATATATTGCCCAAATCTCTCAAACACACACACACACACACACATACACACACACACTCTCACACAAATGTTCAAGCTTTCCAATCTTCAAGCACCTCACACCAAACATCTGTAAATAAATACAATAATATTGAAAAAATAAAAACTTTGAAATCTACTTCCTTGAGTGGTGGAGAAAATGCTGGAAGCTTCTCCTAATCTCTAAATGCAGAGATAAATACACTTCCAGAGAGAGAGAGGGGACAAACCTTTAAGAGTTGCTTTGAACACAAGCTACTGCTGCCAGCACCTATTACCTCTTATCCCTGAGACACTTTACCCACACCCCTCCTCTGGCATCTCTTTATGCTTGTGTCTGAGCAGGTGTCGTGTTCTGAGCCCTCTAATGCTGAGTAATAGGGATAAAATTTCAGTGTTTTCCAACACATCACGGTATGAAAATATTTCAATGTATATCCATTCATTGTTTTTTCTGTAGACATTTCCTCCTCTCAGTCTGGAGTCTACCCAGAATCACTGGGCGCAAGGCAAGAACACACTCTGGACAGGGCACCAGACCATCACAGGGCACCACACCCTCACATCTGTAGGCAATTTTCAGTAATCAATAATCTATCCACCTGCCAGGATGTATTGTTTGGACTGTGCCATTGCATCCAGAGGAAACCTACACAGATACAGGAGAACACACCTACTCCTTAAAGACAGTGACCCAAGACAGGGACTGAACCCACAACCCCAGAACACTACCTGTTACACCACCGTGCTCTGCTACCCAAAACGGAGCTGAAGACATCTCTGTTGGCTCGAATCACCAGCCTTTCAGTTAACAGCCGTATATGACAATATAATGCACCACAAAGCTGCACCACGTTTATATTAATTAAGTTAATGAAGCAGGTCCTAAAAATGACTTAGAAACTGGACTTGGCTTGTTTTAATTAGACATATTTGATTCTGTAATTTTCTCTCAAAGTCAGACTGGAGAAAGGTGAAGAAAATGTAAAACCTGTAGAAATATTTTAGTTTGGTCTCATTATTCCAGTGCTATTTAAATAATAATAATAATAATAATAATAATAATAATAATAATAATAATAATAATAATAATAATAATAATAATATATTAAGTAAATGGGCGGAACGGTGGCGCAGCAGGTAGTGTCGCAGTCACACAGCTCCAGGGACCTGGAGGTTGTGGGTTCGATTCCCGCTCCGGGTGACTGTCTGTGAGGAGTTGGTGTGTTCTCCCCGTGTCCGCGTGGGTTTCCTCCGGGTGCTCCGGTTTTCTCCCACAGTCCAAAAACACACGTTGCAGGTGGATTGGCGACTCGAAAGTGTCCGTAGGTGTGAGTGAATGTGTGTGTGTCTGTGTCACCCTGTGAAGGACTGGCGTCCCCTCCGGGTGTATTCCCGCCTTGCGCCCAATGATTCCAGGTAGGCTCTGGACCCCCCGCGACCCTAAATTGGATAAGCGGTTACAGATAATGGATGGATGGATATTAAGTAAATATAAACAAGGATCGGTGGCACGGTGGTGCAGCAGGTAGTGTCACAGTCACACAGCAACAGGGACATGGAGTTTGTGGGTTCGAGACCTGCTCCGGGTGACTGTCTGTGAGGAGTTTGGAGTGTTCTCACTGTGTCCGTGTGGGTCTCCTCCGGGTTCTCACTTGATCCAAAAACACACGTTGGTAGGTGGATTGGTGACTCAAAAGTGTCCGTAGGTGTGAGTGTGTGAGTGTGTCGCCCTGTGAAGGACTCATGCCCCCTCCATTTCGCCATATGATTCTGGGTAGGCTCCAGACCCACCGTGACCCTGAACTGGAAAAGCAGTTACAGACAATGAATGCACAAGGATGAACTTGAGATGTTGGTCTAATGCTGTGGTGATCCAGCACGGCCTCTCTGGATGACCAGTATTCCAGCAGCCAAAACACAAAACCTTGTACCTCTACAATGGCAGATTTATCAGAGATAGAAAAACACTCATAACATTGAGTCAATATGAGATATTATTCTAGATCATATTTTCTAGTCCATTCATCATGAAATATGAATGCTCGAAGTAAATAGCAGCAGGCATTTTGAAAAAAAAAGGCAATACAGTGGGTTCCAACAGCAATATACTGTTTTTTTTTGGTGAGTGCTGGTCTACATAGCACTGTAGCTGCAATACATTTTACAATAATAGAATTAACACAGAGGAACATTGACAAGTGAGGATGTATTTTTTTTAATCTATTTAAAACTCATGGTGGTTCATAATGGATCCTTCCCTCTAATATTGCACAGTAGCTGCCATGAATATTTTGTTTGTTACCCATTCATAGTCCAAAAACTGAAAACCAAAATGCTAAATAAATGTCAGGCTCACACCATGGGCTCCACACTCCAGCTACTAATGAATCCACACATTAACCAAACGTGCAACTGCCTGAGTATTAAACAGAACCTTGCTTTGCAGCCCACGTACAGAGCTCACAAAGACAGATTTGCCACCTTAAACCTCAAAGGAAACGGCTGCCGCTTCACCAGTTTAATAGGCTATTTGGACGAAGGCTTCTTGACCTTTTCCTGACCAAAAAGCCTTGCACATTCCACATCCATTCTTGCTTGAATTTTAATCAGCTACAAATACATTTGAAGCAAGAAATACATAACTAGCTCACTGCTTACTTAAAAGAAAAATACAATCAGCATAGCTTCCAGTCCACTTCGCTTATAATCAATCTGACAATCCTCTCATCTACAGATACAGCCACAATCATAGGAGCATGAAGAGGATCAGTGCGATGATATTTTTAAAAGAACTCAACCACCTGAGAAGACAGGGTAGAAATGTAATAGGGCAATATTATTATTACACATTAAAGTATTTCAGTCTCTCTCTCCCTGTATATTACATATCAGTTCACACACTTTACTGATTCCGGTAATAACCTCCAGGCGTGGGAAATTATTAGCTGACCTCATGGCTGTGCTGCAAAGCCTGCTGTTGGTTCTGAGGCTGACAGGAGTCGGGCCTTTAATACTTAGAAGATCTGTAGGTATGTGAGTTCCATCCAAAAGTATCTGGACATCCTGTCTGGTGAATTCAGCTGCTTAAAGGTGACAAAGTCATTTAGAGAAGCGCAAACACAGATATTCAAATCTTTAAAAAACAGTGTCTCCTTTTGTATTCACATTATTTCTCTGAAGATAAAACACGGAAGGCAACAGTGAGGTGAAAAGCCAAAGAGCCACTTCCATTTAAACTCTGGAGGTCCCGCAAAAATACCTTATTTATAAACTTTTTGAATCTTCATTTCCACCTTAACACTAAACGTATTTTTATGTCCCACTGAGAACTGGAAGTACAGTTTGACCGCTGCGACTGACTCCGAGCGCTGCACTGACCTCCTTCCCACACCAAACCAACACAGCGCTCGGAGTAAAGTCAGTCCATCACAGCAGCCAAATAAACACCCAGCTCTCTGAGCTTCTAGTGTTAAATGTGTCACTAGTCGAGGCTGATATTATCGTCATTACTGATATTTCCCCTTCCACCTTAAATGTCATTTTTGAAGACAGATGTTCGCTTTTTCATTTTTGGCATTTAAATGTTTGTTTCTACCTTAAACAAGTCGGTTTACGAGGCTAATGTTGGTGTTATTCACCAGCCTCTTACTTAAAATTTCTGTTCCACTTTAAACCGGCGGCTATGCGAGGCTGAAGTTAGCTTTTGACAAGTCTCAGTATTGATTTTCTTTGTTCGAGGCACACAAAACAAACTTATCACCTTCAACACCGCCGTTATTCTATTCTTCCTCGTATATATCACACGAGACAAGGACTTTCTGGCTTTAATCCACATATGTGTCTGTACTCTGCTGAGGTACCGGAAATTCTAACATAAAGAAGAAACAAACTGTTGAAAGGGGTGTGGTGGAATAAGGTAATTAGAGATGTGTAAGATGCAAGGCCACTATGCCCAATATTATTGGCAAGAGGAGCATAAAAGACTGTAAATCTGCTGGAGTAATGAAGCAACATCAAGCCCAATATCAGTACTTGACCTCAGTAATGCTTATGTGGTTGAATGCAATCAAATCCTCACAACAATGTTGTCTCAGCCTTTTCGGAAGTGTAGATATTTTTAATGTATTCCTATCAGTGCCCATGATTTCAGTAGAAACTTTGGACAAGCAAGAGTCCACATACTCATGTATGACACGATGTCAGTGGAAATCATCTACAAAGTGAAAGGCAGTGGAGATAACCACTCAGTCATATTTGCAATGCTCTGATGAAAATGTACAAGATTTCCAGACATATTCCTGCAAAAATTGTTTATCGACTTCATAGTTTTGCACTGTATTTCAAGGTTTAGGAAGTGCGCCAAGGTGTTGAATGATGCTGTACGAGTAGCAGTTTGAAAAGAAGCATTGGCTTGCTTCACTGGTCTTGGAGGGGCCAGGTGCTATCACTCTTAGCTTGAACGCTATACAGGGCTGGGAAGGCCTAGCTAGTGAGAGTCACAGACTACAATTGGGATGATAATGGGGTAGAAAAAAAACTACTTATCTACTTCTTTGGGGATGCATTATTTTTCCTTATAGTGATGACATTTTGATCCCTCTCTCCAGGCAACACCTCAGACTTGAAGCCATGGTAAACTGGAGCATTGGATCTGCACTAGTGATGCTAATAGTACAGAATAGGGTTCAAGCAGTGCATTGTTGAAGTTTCTCTCAGTTCACTGAGGAAGATCTTCACTCTCAGAGGAGAAAGTTGGGTAATGAAAGACTCTGGTAACCCGTCAGGGTCGGCTTCTATCTCTACACACACCGCCTCCCACGGAACGCCTCGGCTAACATTTGTCTTTGCTTCCTCCGGGATGCCGCTTTCATATTCTCTCTCTCTCTCTCGCCTTATCATCCCTCACTCCGAAACACCTCGCCTCGACGCCATGGAACGCTCATGGAGAAAAACTAAAGAGCAGAGGGAGGGAGGGAAAAACATGAGTGCTTCTTTTTTTCTTCAGGGAGGAGGAGGAGAAGACACACGGTGAATGTAGATGATCTGGCCTGACCAGCTGGATTCACAGAGCATACAAAACACACAATACACTATGAACATGACGGAGAGAAAAGGCAGAGAGGGAGAACATTAGAGGATGGGGGAAAAAATGAGTTGGGGGGAGGGAATTATAAAGGACAGGAATGGGTGGAGAGGGTGGGAGATGATATATATATAATAGAGAAAATTAAAGTGAGAGAGCAGGATAAAAAGAGATAAGTGAGATGAGAAAAACCAAGGGAGAGGGGGAAAGGGGAGAAATAGAGGTGAAATGAGGAAAGGACTGAGGCAGGGATGTCAGAATGGGCTCCCTATAGAAGAGCAGTGCAGAATCTATTGATTTGCTGACCACTGATCATCACCTGAACTGTATGAATATATCTTATCAATATGAACATATTACACAGAAATAATACCACCTCTTCTGAGCGTATATGTGAAAAACGGAAAAGAGCCGGAGGGTCTGGTTGGACGTGTCCACTCTTTCTCGCTCCCTCTCTTTCTCTCTCTCTCTTCCTCTCTCTCCCCTACAGTGGGAATATGTATATCCTCCTGAGCTCTTTTCAATCCAGCCACAAAAAGGCTTTCAAATTCAAATAGCACCATGACAAGCTACTTTGCCTAACAATCAGCAGAATTTTCCTCCTCTATTTAGTGGATGAATCATTAAAAAGAGAGGGAATGGGAAAGAGACAGACAGAGAGAGAGAGAGAGAGAGAGAAGGAGAGAGAGAGAGAGAGAGAGTGTGTGTAATGGTGATGCTGTGTATTGTACAGTGGCCTTGTTTGAATTTTGACAGCATCGCCCAAAACTTCCCGGGCCAGCCTCACTGCATGTCAGCTCCCATTCTGAAGCAGAAAGTGTGTCCGGTCTTGTTAGGGAGCGTGACATGTGTGTGTGTGTTTGCGCATTCCTGCTTTCCAGTTCTACTCACTGTACACCCTCATCAGCTGATAAACAGCATTGCCCAATAGCACCAGCTCCCTCATCAGCACCTCAATGCGCTGCAATACTACGGTGCTGTTTCTCATGCCTCGTACACCAATTACTGCAGAAAGCCTACATCTCCATTGTGGGGAATATCTTCAATAGACACTTTAAATATCTACTGCCAGTGTCAGTTTTCAAATGCGAGCTTAATGTGGGTCATTTTTGTGCAGCTACTATTTTGCTTTGTTTAGAACCTTAAGCTGGAAAAACAACACAGTAAATATTAAACTACTATATGTGGCCAAAATGATGAGGATATCATACATCAAGCATTTCTTCTGAAATGAGGAAATCCTGACTTGCTGCAGTACCAGCCTCTATTCTTCTAGATATTTCAGCTTACAGTAGCTGAACCCTTTGGAAATATAGTGTATTTCACTGAGCTGGTGCAATGGATCACACCAGAAGATTAAAATCCTGGAAAGTAGGGCTATAAATCTTAGGAAATTCAATGCATCATATTCTTTAGTGAACAATTTTTCTTTAGGAAAACCCCAGACTCAAAGAAACTATTTACATGCTCAGTGAGACGAAGAGCTAATGTTAGCCAAAACTAGCATATTTTTCACCTCCACACCTCTCACATTAAGCACACCAGCTCGTCTCTGAAACACACTGCTCTGACAATGAGCAGGTCCACACCAAAACAGATCTGGATTCAGTGCCATTTTATATTTTATAGATTGAACTTATTCCTTCAATTATATTTTAGGTTAAAAGTGAAATGCCTTAGCAGGAAATATTAAAAGGTTTTGAAATGTGTTTAATAAATCTAATGTTGCACGTTTTCAGACCGTGATAAAAATAGAAATAGTGCACTTTAACTGAACTTATTTTGGTTACACTACTGTAGGATGGCATACACAAACTCCTGACATTTATAAAGTCCTCTTCCACATGCGTTAGTTGTCAAAGAGGCTGCCTTATTCTATTTCACCAGAGAAAGTGTTAAGACACACCATACAGTTTGGAATAAGCCTTAATTAATGTTAACGTAGTTACACGTCAGCTGCCATTGAAGGGTTTTGTAAGTGTCACATTGCCTTATGAACAATACACTACAGTCAAACGTTCCAGGTCTAGTCATTTTTACTTGTCTTCCCATCAAGAGAAATTTTCATAGAGTAAAGAAATCTCTCTGAAAGAGAAGTATTACAAATAACTGATTTTTTTTTTTACTTACAAATATATCATATGGAATATGGAATTGAACTGCAGCTGCTTGCCTGGTCTTAAATAAGTATTGTCATGAAAAACAGTGCATGTGGATATATATTCTTAAGTTGCCTTTACGTTACCATGGCCACCACAGCCCTCAGTTGAGTTTGTCTCATAGTTCAGTGTTAACTGTTCGCTTAAACCTTATTCACAGTGACAAGTCTTTAATTTCTCTCTCTCTTATTCGTTCTCTCACTTGTACAGATTTCTACACTCTCCAGCCATGACACACTCATTATCACACACCCACACAAATACACACACTAATGGCGGTCAGAGGTAAGTCCACTTCCTGCATAAGCAGTGTCATTGCCATGACAACACTGCATATGTCCATTAGTGCTACTATCTCTCTCTCGCTCTCATGGATGATGCGGCACAGGAGGCCAGCGCACCATTACACAGCCAAGCCCAGCAGGGTGAAGGTTTCATTTAGTCTGGTGTGTGTTTGTGCGCCGCTGATACACATTCACAGGGCACTCTTTTAGTGGGTGTGGGCGTACTTTTGCATGCAGAGCTACAGCATCCCGCGATCTCCTGACCTCATAGTGTGTGTTTTGGTCATTTTGTGCCCTGCTGGAAGAGGGACAATGTTGGTGAAATTAACTGGGTGTTCCACAGAGATGAGGTGTGAAGTGAGAAAATGAAGTAATTGCAATAAAAACTAAGAGTATCATGTCTAAAATCAACATAATCAACCCTTTTTGACGTTAACAAAAGCAGACATCTACAACAGATAAACACGCAGGAAATGTGCAGCTTTTGGAGGATATAATTTACAGCAATTTAGCTTTTGTGAAAAAATTTGGTTATTCATTTGGATTCTATCGTATTTTAGTCACTGCTATTTGCACCAAATAACTAGGACTCCACTGGATCACACATTGCTACCAAGCTGGGAGCATGAAGGCTAGCACATTGGCTTTTTCCTCTCTTTGAAAAGATATGGCTCTATCATAGGGGATTGCAAAATTATTCCATGGTGATGCCTCCTAGATTATGCAGGCGTCTGTTAGCTAACAGAACAGAACTATATTGTGTAGCAAGCGTACTGAGTTGTCCAATGACAGAGCTTTTTTTTTTGCTGTTTGAAAAGAAGTAATGGCTGGCTACACATACATTTGTGACTGAGGAATTTGTTGAAAAGTAGCTTTTTCCTCTCTTAAATCTCTCTGTTATGGGTGAGATCTTTCTCCATATTCAGAAAAGCAGGGAAACACTTCACCACATTTATATGAACTCTGGAGTATCAAATTACTGTACATTCTGTCCAGCGGGATTTTAATTTACCGGCCCTACACAAATTTTACTGATTTATTACATTTATTGAATATAACTCACTTTTAGACTTCTAAACTTTTAATACTCAAGGTTTTTGCGCAAAGTGCACACCAACTTGTACCTCAATACTCACACAATATCAAAAGCATTTTGGTGTCCTTGTGACATGTAGCCGTAGATGCCTGAAGACAGGATGGGTTTGTTATCTCAATATCCTTCCCCTCCATCCCTCTGTGATCCTACTTTCCTATTTTACTCTCCTTCCATTCCCTCCCATATGCAGAGAAAGGTTATTGCTATGGCTGTATGAATGATCCCCCCTACAGATTCTGGGATTGAAGGACTTAGGTGTGTAATGTGTTATTGAGTTGTGCTGATGAGCTGTTTAGAAATGCCGCTTCGTGGTCTCATCATATATCCCAGTGGGAGTCTAATCAAAGATAAAATTCAGTGAGTCAGTATCGGTCACACAAACACACACACAATTGCACACATATTAATGTAAATATATACTATCATTGAGTAGTACACAGTGGAACTATTCCCAAACATTTTTCAGGAACAAATTTGATAATAATAACAAATCAGTATTATTATTTCTTATGTTAATTCACCATGGTGGAGATAGGAACCTGATTTTTGAAGATTTTAATATTCGCTGAAATTATTAAAAACATGCTACTTGATATTAGTATTTTTAGCATCCATTCATGCAGTGCCTAGTCATTAAATATTATTAAGCATTTTATTTTATTTTTACAGTTAAAATTACTGGTCATTTTGGGGTGAAAATGCTTAAGTTGTAGACATTGTTACCCCTGGTTCCTATCACTACCACTGCAAAGAAATCCAGGCCAGTAATTTTCTCGACAATGCACCATTTCACATTAAACCACTTTGAATGACTTTGCTTAAGTCGCAAAAACTGAATTATGCAGAAAGTTAGAAAACTGGGAATTTCCCAAATTCCATTTGGAGACATTGTTTTCATTGAGTTCAGGGCTGAATAATATGTCACTTCAACATCTTCATCATGACATCATGTCACATCATAGGACATGAAACGTCATGTCAGGTAATTAAAGCAAACACCTCATGCTATATTGTTTTTGCTGATTGATACAAAACGGAAACCTGCAGATTAAGAGGACAACATAATATAACATTATTTACTCCTATTTAAGGGCTCTTAGATACAAATTGTTTGTTCTTCATACCACCAATCACAGCTATTCTTGATCAGCTGATGTTAGCCTGGATTGACAGAAGAGTATTATATGAATACATAAGTGCCATGGTGAGTCGGCCTGTGTATTATACTCCCTAATGTCCACCTCCAAAATAATTTCAGAAGAATAGTCTGAAAAGGAAAGGGAAACAGTTCTTCTGGTTGTTTACTTTTAGAACTCTGCATTTTTTGAAGTGGAATTGTGTGTTTGAGGGGAAAAAGATGACTGTACATGGATAAAGTTTTACTTATCTGTACGTTTTTATTCATGGTATGAATTACCACAGAAACTCATTAGTAACTGTTACAAATTTGAGTTTGTCTAGTTTTGTAGCACTTTTGGTAGACATTTCCACCTTAAGTGATCTGATATTGCAAAAATTACTCAATATTACCCACCTATGGAGCAGGAATAGAGCAATATCCTAATTCGGTTTATGCTTTACGGTTTGGTGTTCTCTCCATTGTCTAAAAATACTCTGGATGCCTCTGCCATTAGCAGAGAGAGTGAGAGAAAGCCTAGCATACCGGACTGAAACTGTTTGTTTTTTAATCATTTACAGGCTCCGGGGCTTCTTCTGAATTTTATATAAAGTCGTATACAATCGTGAATATCACCTTTAATGGTTTTTGTTTGGTGCGTTGTATATCGTCAAGGTTAGGAAAGTAAAATGTCATTTTTCTAGTCTTTTATTATTATTATTATTTTATTTTATGAAGAGGTTCTCGATTACAAAATTCTAGAATGACTTATTCATCTCAAATACAGCTCTTCGCTTCTCTGTCTGGTGAAAGTCTTGTATTCTTCCACACCGTGATATATACTGCAGGAAAAAAATGCAATGTCAGTTTTTTCCAATATTGAGAAATTTCCAATTCAGAGTGGCTTCAGACTGTAAACAGAGCACCCTTATATGATGTTACATTACACTGACATTATACTTTTGTTCAACTTGCACTGTTGTGGTCCATTTTATCTATTGTTGTCCCTGACAAAATCTAATATATTCAAATACTATAAATAAAAATTATTAATATAAATAGTAATTGCGCATTTAAACATGCAGAACTGTATTCCCTGTAAATGATGAAACCCCTTTCACTTTCTTCTTTACTGAAAATATAAGTAGATGTAGCTTTCAACCAAGACCAACCAACCAGAGGCGAATGTACTCATTGCCCAGCTCTATATCATCATCTCTCGTTTCCTCTGATCACATGATACTCTAACACCATTGTTTGCTCCTGCCATATGGCAGCATAAGGAAACCAAACAAGAACAAGAGGCAGACTGTGTGTATACATCATATTTAATATATAAAGAGCAAGAGCAGATTAAAAGGAGAGGATACAGTGAGTCTGTAAAGACCATGCATTATAGATGAAAGTCAAACTCGCTGTGTATACATCCTGTAAATGTACATTCATCTAAGCAGGAGCGTCTTTTACTGGACGCATTCCCTTTAAAAAGACACTATTTTAAAATGAAACCTTTCTCGTATCTATTTTATTATCATTACACACTCAGACATAAGATGGGCCCTCCATTTTCTCTTCATTATACTATTTACTACTAGAATTAAAGCAATCACAAACACAGTGAAATCTATTGTCTTGAGGAGATAAGTCTCTGTAGTTTTTCACTGGAGCTATGAGGCTATAACAGTTAACAAGTAATACAAGCTTATGCCTCACTGATCAGCATTAAGCAAGTGGTTATACCAATTCCTATACAAACATGAAAAACATGTAAAATACTAGCAAACACAAAAAAGAAATCATTAATGAAGTCTGTCTAATTATAAAACACAATCAAATCCTCAGCAAAATGTTGAAACAACTGCTCTAAAGCCTTCCCAGAAAAACAGAAGGGCTTTTACTGCAGCAAAGGACAACAAACTACTTATTGATATCCTACTACTACATATTGATACTTATAACTTGCAGAATAAATGTAAGACAAATGGCCAAGTACGTCTAGACTAATCAACACCACATAGGTTTGGCTCAAGCTATAGCTGTTAAAATGTCATTTGTACAAAAATGGTGGTTCTAAATAATTTTCTTCACTGAAATACCTCCCAAGTGTGCAGCCTATTTACTATATTTATCATGTGATCTACAACTTTGACTTAGGCAAAGTAATCTACTGTGAAATAGAGAAATGGACCCAGTTAGAGACCAGTCCAGATGTAGTAATGGCACAAAAAATGACCTGTAATTGGCCCGTGACCAGAGCAGCCGTAGCTGGCTGGGGATTCTAAAGTAACCGGCGTAGCAAAGCAACACAGGGACCATTTAGCTGTCAGGGGCGAGCGATGATAGAAACAAAACAAACACATTTGCAGCATCTCTGGTAATAAAACTGGTACTAAAACATCTAATCCAAATTAGATGAGAAAAAAATCTAAGCAATATGATAATAAGTGAGGATTTGTGATGGCAAGCCATTGTTTTGTTTCTGGGGAGGTATTTACATAACTCCAACGATCTGCTCAAGCTCAGTTAAACAGCAGTGTGTGCCCTGCAGAGCATCGCAGCTGAAGTGTTCGACTCTCAGAGCTCCCTTTATTGAAAGACAAGCACATACTGGTGAGTGCTGGATCAAACCCAGTGGCCAGGGTCAGTTGACATGGATTTGGCGGTTCTGGATGAGTTTAGAGTGTTTATGATTTTCTTCCATATGCCTTTCCAAAATATATTTCACCAGTTTCAAATATACTGGTGTTATATACTTAAATATATTAACACTAATACAGTGTTAGGTCCCCATGTCCGCGTGGGTTTCCTCCGGGTGCTCTGGTTTCCTCCGGGTGCTCTGGTTTCCTCCCACAGTCCAAAAACACACGTTGGTAGGTGGATTGGCGACTCAAAAGTGTCCGTGGGTGTGAGTGTGTGAGTGAATGTGTGTGTGGGTTGCCCTGTGAAGGACTGGCGTCCCCTCCAGGGTGTATTCCCGCCTTGCGCCCAATGATTCCAGGTAGGCTCTGAACCCACCGCGACCCTGAACTGGATAAGTGCTTACAGATAATGAATGAAAGAATACAGTGTTAGGTATATGATATTTTAAAGACTTACAAACACTAATGAGCAAAAACATTCAAATTAAATAACAGCATCTGCATCCATTGTCCATTTTATCAGGTTCACTTACCCTACACACTCTCCGAAAAAAAAAAAAAGGACAGTAAAGGTACGTTATCATCACTAACGAAGGAGAGGTAAATATGTGGAATCTTTCCTTATAAAACTGTGTTAAATAAATGAAAAGTGGTGATGAAATGGGGTGTACGAAATCAACACAACTTTAAAATCTACAGTTATAAAAGTATAAGGTACAATTATCGTCCCTAAGTACACACTATGTTCCCTTGAGGGTACTGTAGTCCACTTTAACATGCTCTTCAATGATCCAGACCCTCACCAAACAACCCCCGAGCAGGTAGATCATTGCCAGCTCTGCAGTGACACTGTCAGGGATGTGGTGTGTTAGTGTGTGTTCCCCTAGTACACGTGGATCAGACACAGCGGTTATGCTGGAGATGTAAAAAAAAATGTGCACACTCACTGTCCAATCTATTAGATCCACCTACCTTCTTGGTTCACTTAGTAGATGTAAAGGCATCAATAGCAGCTCATCATCTAGTCCTTTATGAGAGATCCCAGGACACCGCCCACAGGACATTGTTGCCTGGGTTTTTTTGCTTGGTGGATTTTTCGCAATCAACAAGTGACAGTGAGGTGTTTCTACAGCATTGATTTTTTTGACCCTCTCATACAAGTTCAACACCCACTAAGACTCCACCACCACGTCAGTATGTGTGTGTGTGTGTGTGTGTGTGTGTGGAGTGAAATGTGAAGTATTATGAAATGACAGTGTTTAGTCTATGTCTCAGTTCATTAATCCAAGCAAGCTTGTTTACCAGCAACGAGGAGGTGACAAGGACAGAGCATGGGACAGGACCCAAATACAACACATCCAAATGAGCTCTCTCTCTCTCTCTCTCTCTCTCTCTCTCTCTCACACACACACACAAAACACAAACAAACACACACACACACCCACACACATACAGTGTCAGAATACCTCCTAAACTTGCCAGAGGACAAGAGAAAAGATGTCTTTGACAGCAGTTATTCAAATGAAGATCTGAACATCACATTAAAAATAAGAGCATAAACAGGACAAATAAGTCTTTTATGGCCAAGCTGTTAAAAAGGAAAAGTGCTGAGGCATGCCGACATAAAATACCAAGATTTCAGCAAACGATAACACACACTTTTAGAGCACACTGCAGAAAACACTAACATAGGACCATTTTTACCATCGCAGTATTAAGAATTTATTCACAGGCATAATCCAAATGAGCCCATTCTGCTTGAAATGTGGTGTTTCCAAGTCTAATTTAATCATGTTGCAGCGAGAACCCCAGTTTTTTGTGTGTTGGGGAAGGGGGGCGGGGCAGGTGTAAGCAGGAGCTTACAGGTGGACAGTGTAAATCATGGTACTAAAAACATACAGACTGTATTTTGTTTACATTCCATCACAATGTACTTTCTCTTCTTCCATTTATAAATAAAATAACTACACAATACCATGAGGAGCACACCACAAACACCTTCCCCATGTAACAGGCCAGCAAGATGAAAAATAAAAACACCCCAGCATATAAAACACTTCTCCTCAGCAGCTGTGTCTAACAGACACACACACACACACACACACACACACACACACACACACACACACACTCCTCTGATAGCCTCTCAATAGATTATGCTTTTTCTTGCTCCTCTTAGTGATAGGACATGACAGGTGCCCTTTTCTGCGAGCTGCCCAAGACACATGCTCGCACATGGAAGAAACAGATGCCTGTGAAAATCAAAGCACACATACATCCCTAAACACACACACACACACATATATATATATACACACACACTTCACTTCCATCAGCTCTCTCACACCCCTCCTCATACCTCTATCTTAACTTAGATACATATGATGTGTCTCTCAGTTGAAGGTGCTGGCCGCTGTGAGAGCTCTCAGGCATCTGTCTCCATCTTCTCAAATGTGTCACTCCTATTCCTATTCATTTACATCTATCCTTCTCTTTTTTTCACCTCTCCTCAGGGGATCTTGCATCATGTCTAGAGTGGAGGCCTCACACTGCTAGCCTTTTACCAACAAAGTGTAAATGTGTGTGTGTGTGTGTGTGGGTGTGTGTGATTTAAGCACTTCAAAGAAAAATTCACAAAATGTCTAATGAGCCATGACTTAGAATGAAGTTTGACCAAAAACTCTTTATATATCACACATAAGCAGTGATTTTAAGTGCACTCAACATAAACAGATGTACACAGATGCCATGGAATATGTAATTGAATATTGCAAGTGTGTAGATTTGCTCATGACATTGGTGGGGACCTATGAATCTATGACGGTGATAAAACGACAGCGTAAAGAACTGACAATTGTTGTGTAGTTCATTTCCAAACCACGTTATTCATAGCTACAGATGATTTTAGCCTGCTGTTATTATGATGGACTCATTTCATTAGTGAACTTGACTTTAAGTGACTTACACATTTCTTTGAAAAATAGCTCCTTATTGTCCACCTTTTTTGTTATGACTGGAAAGATTTCCTTCCAGTTTTGGCGCTGCTCACAACCAAACTACAGAGACTAATGTGGCAGCAGGGAAAGGCACAGCCAATCACACTGGCCATACGTGTTACTGGGAGGAAGGACTCGAGTGGAGAACATGATTTAAATTATTGGTGACAATTCAATAACTGCTGGATCTTTGTGGAGACACGTCACCGACTCCGTCTATGCTAATTCTACGCCCTTGGCATAGTGACATTGACAGAAAATGACTAATACTTGTTCATAAATGATCAAAGAGCTAGTTCACTTTGAATAATTCCAGTAGTTCAAATTAATCTTTGATGGTAAATTAAAGTACTCTACACGAACAGGACTTTTAAGGGAAGTATGGGCTTCTGTATAAAAATAAGAAACCTTACAGAAATACAAGTAATAAACACAATGGTAGCTCCAGTTTCTATACGTTATAAACATTTCCATATTGGCTTAATCAGAGATTAAATATAACAGGCATCAGCACAGTCCTGAGAGTTCATTTATTGGTGTATTCCTTGACTTTTAAAATCCATTTTTAAAACTGCAATATGTTTTCTATTGAACAGAGCATGCTGATGTGTTGTGACCTTCTGGCATAATGACAATTCACTGCTATTTTTAAGAAGACAGTTCTTTTTATTCTGCACAATATCATGCTGTGACTCTGTCAACAAACAAACGCAAATAATAAAAGATAACATTACAAACAATACATCAATAGACCAGCTGTGGAGGACTGGACTGGTGTAAATTGTTAAACTGAATGTTTGAGATGTATGTAGGAGTGTATGTAGGTCTTCCTGTTCTCTCAAGGCTGAGAATGTTTCAGGAGAGGAAAAAAGCTTGGATTGCCTCTACTCACCTTCAATGCGCACTTCTTCAGTGTTTCTTCCAAATCCCATATGCAATGTTACATCTCTGCACAAGCAGAATGTCATTTGTGAGATGATGAAAAGGACACCAGGCCCCAAAAATATTTTCATTTCAAGTGTGTGCATGTGTTTGCTTCTCTACCGTCAGACAACTAAGCTCTTGTGATATTTTTCTGGATCCAAATGATACTCTATGATGCACTGTGTCACTGTGGGTCAGTTACTCCCTGCTGTGCACTCCAAATGATTCTAAGTTTTCATGACAAATAACTACATCCTCTGCCATGTAAGACCATCACTCAACTTTCTGCTACTGGACCTCTACTGGTTACTGCAGTGTATGGAGTTCATTCATTTATTCATTCATTCATTGTCTATAACCGCTTTTCCAGTTCAGGGTCGCTGTGGGTCCGGAGCCTACCCGGAATCACTGGGAATCGCAAGGCAGGAACACATGCTGAAGGTGGCGCCAGTCCTCAGCAGGGTGACACATTTACTCACACACACACACACACCTAGGGACACTTTGGAGTCGCCAATCCTCCAAACTGTGTTATTGGACTGTGGGAGGTAACCGGAGCACCCAGAGGAAACCCACGCAAACACAGGGAGAACACACGAAACTCCCCACAGCCAGTCACACAGAGTGGGGCTCGCACCCATGACCCCAAGACCCTGGAGCTGTTGAAATAGCTATGTTGTTACATATATATTGAGAGCAGGGGCATAAAATGTGTGAATTTTATATATTTATATTAAGTTACTGCAAACTGACAAACACGTATATCTTCATATATATCACAAACACATATATCACAATAGCTTCATACTCCAGAAGCTACTGAGCAAAGCACTACTGCACAACTTTAATGCTTCACTCCACAGTGTCAGAGATGATGGTGCCCAGCTACAAGCTCCTGGTGGTACACATCACAGATAAACCCTCTTGGTCCCTGAAGACCCCTTGTTAGGTAAGAAGACTGAAAAGGACCTGCAGGCACACAACCACCCCCAACTGCTTCTACAGAAACATTAGAGAGCATTCTGACCTGCGGCATCACTGTTGTAACAAGTGCCGCCCCCCAAATAGCAAAGCATTGTCAAGGACATCAACAGATCAAGCTGTCCCACCATCAACACTGGCCTGCAGCTTAAAAGAATGATCCTCTCTCCCCACATGTGAACTCTTTACACTCCTCCTTTCTGGAAGAAGGCTACAGAGAATCCAAACATGTCTTCCTGACTCATGCAGTTTCTTCCCACAGGAAGTCAGACTGCTGAACTCATCTGCCTGATGGATTCTAAACAGTCGACTGAAGTGTTAGCACAGACCTACCTCTCACCTCATCTTTAACAGCACACATCCTGCACACAGTCAATTTACAAATGAGAATACTGCACTCAGAGCTAGAAGAAGTGGCTAGGGAGAGGTACGTCTGGGTTTCTTTACTCAGACTGCTTTCCCCATGACCCGGACCCGGTAGACAATGAATAGATGGATGGAATACTGCACTCTCTTAAAAGTCACTTTAATCTAGGGCCAAAATTTATATCTGTCACGCCTACATCTCAGGACTCAAATTCCCAGAATGCACCTGTCAGTCACATGACTACCCGCCGGTCTCCCTCACCAGAATTCTAATTACACACACCTGTTTGTCTCCCTATATATACCCCATTCAGTGAACTGTTCCCTGCCGAGTATTGCTTTGGTTCTCCCATGCATACAACGCGTTCCCTTGTACTTTGTCTGACGGTTTCCTGTTGCCTACTTCCTGCCTGTGTTCCCGACTTACGTCTCCTGCCTTGTCCCTTTTGGTATTGTTTGTATTCTCTGGTTTTCGAACTCTGCCTGTTTTTGACTACGGTTTTTGTCCATCCTCTGAGGTACTGTTTGCTCCTGTTTTTGAACTTTGCCTGCCTTGTGATTACTCTTTTGGATAACGACATTAAAAGAACTATTTACTGTGTACCGCGACTGTCAGCTTTCTGTTATGTCCTGACAGAATACTCGGCCACCATGCAGACAGCGGACACAGATGCCGTCAGAACGGCTATAACTAGTCAGGGCCAGATGCTAGGTCAACACCAGCAAATGTTGGCTAGCGTGACTCAATCTGTTGATTCCCTCGCTCAACAACAACAGAGTCAACAACTCCAGCTGAAACAAGTGTTGGAGAGTGTGAACGCCCTTATAGCTCGTATTCCTGCTCCTAGCCCTAATCCCAGTCCTCCTATAGCGTCTGTCAGTTTGAATTCTCGTTATCCTGTCAGTAAACCGGAGATTTTTGAAGGTGACCCGGCTAAATGTAGCGGATTTTTATTGCAATGTTCTATATTTTTTGAGAATTCTCCTCCCAGTAACGACCAGGCAAAAATCGCCTTTTTGGTCTCCCGTCTGTCTGGTAAAGCACTTGAGTGGGCCACCGCTACTTGGGACAATATAGTTAGTAACACGTATCCCGAATTTGTCACTACTTTCCGTGAAGTATTTGACCATGCTACGGAGGGACGTTCTTGTGGTGAAATCCTTCTCACACTTAAGCAAGGAGCTCGAACGGCTGCCGCTTATGCGTTAGAGTTTCGGACTATTGCTGCTGGGAGTGGTTGGAATGAACCTGCACTCATTAATGTTTTTCGGAATGGTCTGAATCCAGAAATACTCACGGAACTGGCTTGTCGAGATGACGGATTAACATTGGATCAGTTAATTTCTTTATCCATCCGCCTAGACCAACTCCTGCAAAAACGTCCCCGGACACCGTGTAAAAGACAAGATGTTGTCAAGCGTCAATCCGCTCCTGGTTTTCCTTTCCGCCCGGTACAAAGTCAAGCTCCCTGTCCTAGTCCTCCTTCGGATCCTATGCAATGCGATACTATGCGACTTTCTCAAGAAGAACGCCTTCGTCGCCTCCACGGTGGACTATGCTTATACTGTGGAGGATCTGATCATATTCGTCGTGATTGTACACGCTGTCCTCCGCGAGTCCGGATTAAAAACCTGGAGAGGACTTCACATGCTAACTTGGTGAGTGTACCCACAAAAGGGTTAATATCAAAATCCTTTCTCATACCTGTCAAAGTGTACTGCCAAGGAATTTCTCTTGTCATTCCAGCACTAATAGATTCTGGAGCCGAAGGAAACTTCATTCAACAATCCCTCGTTACCCGGCTGGGAATTAAGACGAAACAGTTGTGCAAACAGATCCAAGTTCGAGCTTTTGATGGCCTTCCCGTTGGAGGAGATTTCATCTCACAAGAGACAGTTCCTGTTTGGTTCCAAACAAGTTTCCGGCATTACGAGTGGCTTTCGTTCCTGGTATTACCCAAGGCGGATTTTCAGATTATCTTGGGCCTACCATGGTTAGAAATTCATAACCCAGCTATCTCATGGAGCCAACGCGAAATCACATCCTGGTCATCCTTATGTCAAACAAACTGTTTAGCCCTTAAAAACATTTCTATCCATTCCACTTCCGTGGAGAGTCCAGAGTCAACCATGTCAGTAAAAATTCCTCCCGCATATTCCCAATACTTAGAAGTCTTCAGTAAAACCAAAGCTACTAAACTACCCCCGCATAGGCCGTATGACTGTGCGATAGAACTTGTAGAAGGTGCTACCTTACCCAAATCACGTATTTACCCTTTGAATTTGGAAGAGGAGAGAGTCATGGAGGAGTATGTCGAAGAAGCTCTAACACAGGGGTTTATACGTCCATCAAAGTCTCCAATATCTTCGGGTTTCTTCTTTGTCAAAAAGAAGGATGGTGGATTAAGACCTTGTATAGACTATCGTGCTCTGAACGATATAACTAAAAAATTTTGTATATCCTCTACCCCTTATTCCAGTTGCATTAGAACAACTTAGAGGTGCTACCATATTCTCCAAGCTGGACCTTCGTAGTGCCTACAATCTTGTTCGAATTAAGGAGGGTGACGAGTGGAAAACTGCTTTTAGTACTACCAAAGGACATTATGAGTATTTAGTGATGAGCTATGGGCTGGCAAACGCTCCATCTGTGTTCCAGGAATTTATCAATGACATTTTCAGGGATATGTTGGGAAAATTTGTAATTGCATACATTGATGACATTTTGATTTACTCTCCAGATGTTAAAACACATATAAAACAGGTCAGTCGGGTGCTTCTGCGTTTAAAGGAGAATAACCTTTTTGTCAAAGGAGAAAAATGTGAATTCCATCAACAAACAATTTCATTCTTGGGATATGTTATCAGTGTGTCTGGTATAGTCATGGACGACCAGAAGGTTGAGGCGGTCGTGAACTGGCCAGTCCCAACTAACGTGAAAGAGCTTCAACGCTTTTTAGGATTTGCGAATTTCTACAGACGGTTTATTAGGAATTTTAGTTCTATTGCAGCTCCACTTACTGCCTTACTGAAGGGTAGTCCCCATCGTTTGTGTTGGTCTGCTCAGGCCCAAGGTGCTTTTGAACGTCTCAAGACAGCTTTCACTACTGCTCCCATATTAAAACATCCGAACCCTGAACTCCCCTTCGTGGTTGAGGTTGACGCATCGGAAACGGGTGTAGGGGCGGTACTATCTCAACCTAGTGGGGAACTTCCTAAGTTACACCCTATTGCCTTTTTTTCACATAAATTATCACCTGCTGAACGAAACTACGGTATCGGAGATAGAGAACTTTTAGCAGTAAAATTAGCTTTAGAGGAATGGAGACACTGGCTAGAAGGTTCTCTACATCCTTTCACAGTTTTAACTGACCACAAGAATCTGGAATATCTTCGTACTGCTAAACGTATGAATTCTCGGCAAGCCAGGTGGTCACTGTTTTTCTCACGGTTCCGGTTTTCCATAACGTTTCAACCAGGTAATCGTAACCTTAAGGCTGATGCGCTCTCTCGTTCTAATCAGAATGAATTAGGGGAAAAAGGTGAAGAATCAACTGAGTTTATACTACCTTCCTCCGTTTCGGTGGCAGCTATCAGATGGGAATTAGACGAACTGATTGCACAGGAAAATAGGTCAAAAGGAGTATCAGAAGCTTGTCCTGAAGGCAAAACATATGTACCGCCAGAATTTCGTAATAGGCTGATTACCTGGGCCCATTCGTCACTGTCATCAGGTCATCCCGGAGAGAGACGCACTACACAGCTTATTCTAGCACGATATTGATGGGGGTCATTAAGAGCGGATGTACATGAATTTGTAGCATCTTGTTCAGTCTGTGCTCAGTCGAAGACACCTAAAACCCTTCCGGCAGGCAAATTAATGCCTCTACCTGTTCCAGAACGTCCCTGGTCGCACTTAGCGCTTGATTTTGTCACAGACCTACCTCTATCGGAAGGATGTACTACAGTCCTCACAGTCATTGATCGGTTCTCTAGAGGAGTTAAGTTCATACCATTTCCTTCATTACCCACGGCCCTGGATACAGCTAAAGCTATATATACACATATATTCCGTCATTATGGAATTCCTGAAGATATTTTATCCGATCGAGGTCCCCAGTTTACTTCACATGTCTGGAAAGCTTTCTTTGAACATTTAGGGGTAAATGTTAGTCTCACCTCTGGATATCATCCCCAGAGCAACGGCCAGTGTGAACGGGTTAATCAAGAGCTGGGAAAGTTCTTACGAATGTATTGTCATGAGAATCCACAAGACTGGTTCCAGTACTTGGTGTGGGCAGAAATAGCACAAAACTCCCTGGTTAACTCGACTACAGGTCTCACGCCCTTTCAGTGTATATTAGGTTATCAACCCCCGTTGGCACCCTGGACTGCAGCAACATCTGGGATTCCATCAGTCGACTCGTGGATGAGACGCAGTGAGGAGGTGTGGGAAGAAACCAATCTACACATCACAGAGGCCCTTTCCCGATATAAGGAACAGGCTGACAGGAACAGATTGAATTCTCCGGTATTCCAGATTGGAGAAAGGGTGTGGTTGGCTACAAAGGATATCAGGTTTGAGTACATTGGTCCTTTTCTTATTTCTGGTAAAATTAATGAAGTTACTTATAAGTTGGAGTTACCTGCACAATACCGTATTGCTAATTCCTTTCATGTGTCCCTCCTCAAACCTGTGGTTCCAGGCCCTTTGAATGAGTTGCAGCCCGACGACGTTCCGCCCCCGGCAGTGGACTTTGGGGACTCTTCCACATATGTTGTGCGAGAGGTGCTGGATTCACGTAGACGTGGAGGAACTCTTCAGTATCTTATTGATTGGGAAGGGTACGGTCCGGAGGAGCGTTCATGGGTACCAGCAAAGGACATCTACGATCCGGGTCTCGTGTTGGCGTTTCACTCTCGTCATCCTGAGAAGCCGGCTCCCCGTCCCAGAGGTCGCCCGAGAGGATCAGTCTCTAATCCCGCTTCGTCCCTTCCTATGTCTCGATCCAGAAACCCAGGTCAATCTCAGCCCTCCGCATGTGCAGACGTCCCTAGCTCCGGTAACTCCGTTCCGCTGGGTGGTCGTCGTCGTGGCCGTCCTCGTTCCAGGCCTCCTCCGGTGCCTTCGGGGGGGGGTACTGTCACGCCTACATCTCAGGACTCAAATTCCCAGAATGCACCTGTCAGTCACATGACTACCCGCCGGTCTCCCTCACCAGAATTCTAATTACACACACCTGTTTGTCTCCCTATATATACCCCATTCAGTGAACTGTTCCCTGCCGAGTATTGCTTTGGTTCTCCCATGCATACAGCGCGTTCCCTTGTACTTTGTCTGACGGTTTCCTGTTGCCTACTTCCTGCCTGTGTTCCCGACTTACGTCTCCTGCCTTGTCCCTTTTGGTATTGTTTGTATTCTCTGGTTTTCGAACTCTGCCTGTTTTTGACTACGGTTTTTGTCCATCATCTGACGTACTGTTTGCTCCTGTTTTTGAACTTTGCCTGCCTTGTGATTACTCTTTTGGATAACGACATTAAAAGAACTATTTACTGTGTACCGCGACTGTCAGCTTTCTGTTATGTCCTGACAATATCACAATATATTCCTTAATTTTGGACAATACAATATAATTCCGATATCAATATGAACTGTATAATATCCACTCAAAAACTTCCAAGAAAAATGACATCACCATCAAACATAAACCTATTGGCTTTGTCAATATTAATATTTTTAAACCAAATGTTTTATTTAGCGCGCTGAACTGACAACAGTGCCCTGTAATTGACGTCAGTCAAAGATCTATATTTAAATATTGAAAATGAGTTTAAAAATAATATAACTGTTATTAAAGATCGTGTACTTAGTGTTCAGTACAGCTATTGGTTAGAGATGCACCGATTTTGAATTTCTTGGGCAGGTATGATAACCAATAATGAGCACCTTGGAGTTGCTGATTATGATATTAATAACCGATAATTTAATTAAAGCAAATTCACATTGGATTAAAGCAAAACAAATTTTTTACCATAGTCTGTCATAGAACAAGCCTTTTCTTCAGCATTTAAATATTTCTTTACTGTTTTATTTTATCTTTTAAGTTTATTAGGTGAAGTTTTTTATTTATATTTGTATCAAGGATTTACGGCTGGTTCCGCACGAATGGTTTCTAGAGGGGCGCTAATTAGTGCAGCACATAGTTTGTTTTGGAGATTGAGGGAGAGAGCGGCATAAAGTGGCTCAGAGCGAGCGAGGGAAAGAGAGTGTTTAAGCGAGTGTTTGTAATCGTTTATCATCGTGTTTCAGTAATAAATTCAGAAGCTGAATGACTCTGTATTTATTTTTAGGGGTTTTATATAAGAAGGGCTCCTGCACTGTGGTGTTTGTTATTTAACCGGCTGTGTGTGTGTGTTTACACTGCTATAAGTGTGTGAGTGTAGTGAGCGTCGCTGATATTTTTTAAATTAGTTTTCACCACGGAGAAAGTTTATCCCTGAAACTGTTCAAAAACGTCTACACAGGAGACATAGTTGTTATGTTATCTGCTAAAATTCCAATATCAGACCGATATCAATAACTAAAAATATCCAAATATCGGCAAATGATATATCGGCCGCCGGTACATCTTGCATCACTACTATTGATATGATCTATTTTCTTTTTTTTTTGTACTGCATTGTCGGTTTGCACTAAAGTCTGATGTTCTTCTGTGTTAAATGTAACGCAGTAACCACTTTGTCTTTCACTTAACACATCTGTGGTGAGAAGGAATGACAAAAGTTGACTTTGAATAATTGATTGGCATGTCATTTATAATAGAAAAACTTTCAAAAGCTAGGAATCCCCACAATTTGACAGCCAATGTAGCACAAAGTCCAATGCGAAAATTTAACATAGGTGCAGGCTGAAAATATGAAAAGGGAACACAGACAATGCTCCAGATCAAAGTCAGTGTATCATGTGTATATTACAGCTCTCTCACTGTCTCTCTCTGATATCCTGCTAGCATATTTCATTACTGACCGACCGCTTCAGCAGCACTTCTCTCATCTCCATGCTGTCAAACACCATCACGTCGCACTCTTCACACACAGTATGTGTGTGTGCGCGTGCCTTTTTTAATGGCCTCCCTACAATCCTATCCTTTCCACCTCTCCGAGTTCTGTGGTAAACTAATTACAAGCCCACACCGTGTGTGTTCCTTTCAATCATAAAGTGTGAAATATTAATCCGGCTCCGGTAGAAAGAGACTTTCATGTTATTATTTCTCCTATATTTCATTATTTCATCTCTGGAGAACATGCTGAAGTGGAAAGTACACACACTCACAAAAGCATGAGTATCACAGTTCTCATAAAGTCTGTAGATCATCTATTTCTCTTCATTGTCTCCCACCAAACACTCCTTGGTACTTCATTATTCCTAGAGTTCTCCAGCGCCCTCTTCTACAAACATGACGTCACTTTGCCCTGAACAGGAAAACACACCAATCACCCTGAATTAGACAGTTCATTAATGATCTCTTCATCTCCGCCAAGCTGTGACTCAGCAGAGACAGCGAGAGAGAGACACACAGAGAGAGGAAGAGGGAAAAAGAGAGAGCAAGAGATATTTAGCGGCTGTTCTCCCTGAGAAACCACTCACTCCTCTCACTCTCTCAGTCCCGCTCTTCACATTACCCTCCGAGCATAAAGAGGGCCCCTAATGAGCCCAGGCTAATTATCTAGCACCACGTAAGCCGAAGCTGTGAACACGCCAGAGTACGAACGCATTATGCCACTAGGGCAAAAGCACAGCCAATGAAACAAAACAAAACAACTTTTCAACCTCTAACGTAAGGTTTCAGACTTTAGTTCATCTGTGCCAAAGTTTCACAGTAAAAAGCTCAATCTTCGCAAACGCCTTTGAGGTGCTAGGCTAAAGATCAAAGTTTCTCTCATCATACGAAGAAGACTTTTTCTTCTCTCGGTTCAAGTATGTGACGAAACACTAGTCTCGCTTTCACTCTCACAGTCAGAAAGATGCTTTTTCTCTGGATAAACTTCAATTTCTTATTGAAGTTCCTCACACTGATGATCTAACTCAAACGGTGACACCAAGGATGAGTTCTGTGATTGACTTGAATATGGCCTGGTTATTTTAGACCGAGGATCTCTGTCTACACTGAAATATAGTGCTCTGGTGGTTCAGTTTATCTAGTATTGCCATACGCTTCAAAGCTAGGATTAATATTCAATTATTATTTTTAAAACCTATTAGTTTGTAACAATGCTTTAAATAATTCGGTAAAGAAAAGGCCTATGTCAGTTATTTCACCAGCAGAAGCCTTTTTAATGTTAAAGTCATGTTCGTGAATTCAGCTACTTCAAGGTGCACCTGTGCCCTCTTCTAAACAGACTGGCATCGGAGAGGAGAGCCCTGTATTTCACTGCCATTTCTTTATTTATTTTTATTATGAATAAACTTGGGCGGCACGGTGGCGCAGCAGGTAGTGTTGCAGTCACACAGCTCCAGGGACCTGGAGGTTGTGGGTTCGATTCCCGCTCCGGGTGACTGTCTGTGAGGAGTTGGTGTGTTCTCCCCGTGTCCGCGTGGGTTTCCTCCGGGTGCTCCGGTTTCCTCCCACAGTCCAAAAACACACGTTGCAGGTGGATTGGCGACTCGAAAGTGTCCGTAGGTGTGAGTGAATGTGTGTGTGTATGTGTTGCCTTGTGAAGGACTGGCGTCCCCTCCAGGGTGTATTCCCGCCTTGCGCCCAATGATTCCAGGTAGGCTCTGGACCCACCGCAACCCTAAATTGGATAAGCAGTTACAGATAATGGATGGATGGATGAATAAACTTCAAAGTTTTAATTTCACGAATGTTAACTCCACCAGAAGTGCTTTAATGCTTTGTTAATGTTTGCAAGTTCTTATGTGGGCATGATGTTTGTAACAAAAGATTACATTCACTATAAACAGATTAGAGTGTACACTAAACTAGAATAAAATAAAATTTAAAAATACATAAATGGATAAATGAATGGCTGTGAGGAGTTGGTGTGTTCTCCCCATGTCCGCATGGGTTTCCTCCGGGTGCTCCGGCTTCCTCCCACAGTCCAAAAACACACGTTGGTAGGTGGATTGGCGACTCAAAAGTGTCCGTAGGTGTGTGTGTGTCTGTGTTGCCCTGTGAAGGACTGGCGCCCCCTCCAGGGTGTATTCCCGCCTTGCGCCCAGTGATTCCGGATAGGCTCTGGACCCACCGCGACCCTGAACTGGATAAGCGGATACAGATAATGAATGGATGGATGGATGGATGGATGAATGAATGGATGGATGAACCAACGAATGTGCAAATGAGTGATTGAACGAATGAACACATTTGTGAGTGTGTGTCACCCTGCTAAGGAGTTTGCAAGACAAAACTGTTTAAGAAAACCACAGAAACATCCATAAAAAACAAACAAGAATATTTATCATTTATATAAGTGTGTATGAACCTAAATCGAACCAGAACAAGAGCTGTTATGCTGTACATTCATGTATGTACCATAGAACAACAATAAGCTTGAATGTGGCAGGATATTTTATAAAAAAATTGAATCTTAATAAAAGATTTGGAATTCTCCTGCTTTTTAGTGCAATCACATAAACAACAAAACAATCCCTTCATAGCAGTTTCCTTCACTAATGATACCAATAAACCTGAGGTCATTGTAACTCGCAGAATATGAGTCCATAGAGTGTTTGTAATGGTAACAACAGTCCATTCTGTGGTTAGACCTATATGTGTATCTCGACTGCATGTTATTTGCAGTGGTGTGTAATGTTGCCTTTTTTCAGTCCTTGAGCTATTGATGAAGTCATTATTCTTACTTCAGTCCCTGAATCTGCCAGCTTCTCCCATTACCACCCCACTCCCTATTCATCATCTTTAATTAGTCATTTACAGCTACAAAACACACATGCAGGAGCTGTGTGTTAGTGTGTGCGTGTGAAAGAGAGAGAGGGAGAGAGAGAGAGAGAGAGAGAGAGAGAGAGAGAGTGCTTGGTTAACTCCACTTCTGTTGGAGAGGTAATGTGGCCACTGGGGGCTGAGCTAAATGTCAGTGAAGTGACAGGCAGGATTATGATACATGGAGAAAAGAATGTCAGCAATTGCATGATATGAGTGCCAATGGGCACAAAGTGACAAAATGATAATAACAAAATATGAGAGAGAGAGAGAGAGAGAGAGATCAGAGAGAACTGACCTATAACTGACCTATCCAAGCTCCACCCACATATGAGTTCTTCATATTTTTTAAAGTTAGAATTTGATCAGAATAATTTATTGGCCACTGGGCTTGCACACAGAGGAAATTGCTCATCGCGTTTAACCCAATCCGTGCAGTGAAACACACATTTACACAAACACTAGTGGACACTAGGGGGCAGTGAGCACACATGCCTGGAGTGGGAGGAGTTGGGGGGTTAAGTGCCTTGCCCAAGGGGCATTTCAGTCATTGCCTGCCGGCTCTGAGGATTGGACCGGCAACCTTCCGGTTACAAGCCCAGTTCCCTAACCACCAGGCCATGGCTGCCCCTAACGTTATTACAAGCTAGCAACAAGTTTGCAAAAATTCAGTTCGATCTTGTGAAGAACATTTTTGTCAAAAATAAATGAACTCATAAATTGTATAATACAGGAATGATCCTTTAAATTTCCTACAGTGCCATAAACCACACCCACAAGTGCTTTTAAAAATCTTATCCACTTGGGTACATTCAACTATACAGAACCCGTCAAAATTTTACAGTTATGGCAGTGTTGTGGCTCAGTTTGTTTGTATGCACTCGCACTAACAAACGCGCCACTTTAGATGCAGACTGCATGCAAATTATCTACATGGAATTACAAGCAATTTTTATGAGGCATGTGCTAATCTACACCTTCCCAGTGCGGTAACTTTGGGTGTTTGTGGGATACTTAGCTGAGACCTCAAGCTAAATTCAATAGGCTTATTGGCACTTTTGTCAACATTCTACAAAGCAGCAATTGCTGTGAAAGACTGTGTTTGTGGGTAGAGCTTGAATAAGTCAATTAAACTCCAGGGAGAAGAGATTTCTGACTCTGCTCTAGTTGGCAGGGTCAGATCCCAGTTCAGACCAACCCTATATACACACTCAAACGTAAGTGTATACACACACACACACACTCACACACACACACACACAGTCTTTCTGCTTCATTTCCTGCAAGGTGACAGTAGTGTGTGCTGAGTGCTGAGGGAGGGTATATGAGAATATACGTACAGATATTACGCTGGCCCATATTAGACACTGCAATACTGATAAAACTGGCACCTCTGTCATTGCTGCTACCCTACATATTAATCATCTCTTTAATTATAGCCATAAAACACTCTCCTAATATTTTCTCTCTCTCTCTCTCTCACACACACACACACACACACACACACACACACACACACACACACAAAATGTTCCTACCCACCCAATGGTCATCATACCACTCCAATTCTCTTTCATCTCTGTGGGAAAACATACTGTGTGCTTTCTTCTGCTGCAGATCAATCCATTACCGAAATTCACTCAAGGATTGTGAAGCTGGTGAAAGCTCCAAAAATGATACTTCGACTACATTACTGGACTACTGGGTCCTCCATTTACTCCTACACGGACTGTGCCTCAGTGGGGAAAAAAAAAAGCTCAAAAAGCTGGTAAAATTGAGAGTAGTAAGGCCTCTGGGGTACAGTCAGACCCAAAGTCTCTACACTATCCCCGAACCTAGCTCTAGCACTGTCTGCTCCATGACTCATCCACCTGAGTGGTTCACCTGGGGCCAGTGCTCTGGACTACAGCTCATTATATTACAGCACACTCATGCAGACCTTCAGTCCCTGACCAGTGAGACTGGTCATTGCCTTGTAACTGAATATAACAGGTGCATGTCATTTACATGAACATTCTTTGTGGAACACTACTGCAATTGTCATCTACTTTTAAAGACTCGTGGTCTAATTGTGTGTGTCTATTATCAAAATGCGATGGCCATTGAATAATAAATTATATCTAATGCTCTCTTCTAAGTATTCAAGGAGTTCTAGAAATCCACACTATGTACTGGTCAATAAAAAGGTTTAGATTATATATAATGAGCCTGTAAACAATTAGCCAAACAGATAATAATCCACTGTGTCGCTGTGTCATTCATTCATTCATAAGTGTGCAACCTGGAGAACACACTCTAATCGAGCAAGTACAGCATCAGCACTTCTGAGTGCAGGTTATCTGGTGGTGTCAGACTGTCTGAATCAGTGGCTTCATACATTCGTAAGCCTTTGCTGGAACAACTTTTGTATTACACATATATTATTAATATTTAAAATGATGTTTCCTGGTACATCTGAAACGTCTATGAATCTGTTATGATACAGTCTATGGCATGTAGTTATAAGAAAGGAAGAATGGTCTGGAACCAGTCAAGTTTCCTTACAGTTTAAAGAGTAAATTAAAAGTAAACTATTTCATCTCAGGGATGAAACATTTTTTTCAAATAACTTCTTAAACGCTGTTTATGCCAATGGCAAAAATAAACTCTTGTCAGAAACACATGCGTAGACATGCGCTCTTCTTCACTGATCTCACAAACCAGGGTGTGCGTCTTCCATACACACACACACACACACACAAGCACAGTGTACTTCTCACAAAATAAACGCTTACATATTAACTCTGTTGTGTCCACTTAATGAAACCCTTTCCACCTTCAGAGATAATGTATGCTAGCTGCACACTCTGGTCTTCCACTGCTGGGCATGGATCTCAGTCACCCTGCTGTTAGCGAGGATGCTATAGCTAACTGGCACTGGCACTACAAAAGCATATTGATATCGGATCTGCTTTCCCAGAGTGCTAGCTAGCAGCATGCTAATGACCCATCTGATTAATAATGCATATAGAGGCCCCCATCGGATCTGACTAATTGCCATGATTTGTCTCTCCCACCAGAGAGAGGACGGACTTAAAACGTAATCTATACCCACGGAGATGGCCACAGTTCACAATTAGCTAACACACAAAGGGACACACATATTTATAAGGGGACACAAGATGGAGATTACACGCAGATTGGGTGTATCTTTGAGTAATGACCACTTAGTCATACATAAATGCATCTCAAACAGGCACAAAGCATTGCAGAAATACTATCTACTGTACATAATAAACACAATATAAAACAGGGATTATAACAGTGATGAGTAACTGAGATAAGGCTTGCAATATATTACATCTATTACATGCGCCTAATAACGTCACCTGTTTGAAGACCAATGTACAATCATTTTTTGTTTGATTATATGAATCCCTTGATGCCCTAATCCCACTAATCTGAAACTGTAATTAAGCAATTACACAAGATTTTCACAGAAAAATAAAAGATTGTTGAGAGGGTTATACGTTTCCTCCTTGGATGGTAACTAAGATGAAAGCAAAGGTTGAAGCGCCGTCCTCTAAGTGCTAGAATAATGAAAGAATGGAGGAAGGAGAAAAAGAATGGGACAGAAGAAGTCGAACACTGATCCTCTCAGGCGCCACAGAAACCAGATCCACTTCAGGTCAGAAGAGGGAGGTGGGGGGGGGGGGGGGGGGGTAGAGAGGGAGTTGGGTTGGACATACTCCACTTCTTACACGATGCCTTGGTGGGAGACTAAATATATCCTCATAGTGTTCATTTGAAGGGTGATGCACAAATAGGATGAGATACAGATATAGCATCTACATTTTCATGTGTAGATCCAGAGGCGCCATTCTGTTCACAAACAGTTAAGTTTATGACAGGGACAGCTGTGTGTGCTGACCTCAAAAGAGATGGAGAGCACAAGGGAGCACTAGATGGACAAATGAGGCCAAAGAAAGCACCTGCTCTTCTGTCTAACACCCGCCGGCCTTTTCCTCTTCATCTTCTTCTGTCCTCACATTGAATTTCCCACAAGCATCAAAAAAAGGGGGAAAAAACAGTCCCGGTTTGAGCTGGAAATGTTTTACTAGGAGAGGTTGTGTAATGGAAATTGTTGGGGATATGTCTGGCTGATTTGTTTGGAATAATGCATCTGAGTAATTTCCCAGAATGACCACAGACTGAAATATAATCTCTCAGTCCAAATTTTCACATTTTCTGCATAATACTGACACACTCAATAACAACAATAACACAGCACCCAGCCGTTAGACGTTAGAAGGTAGAGTTAAAGTTGAGCAACACCACAATTAATTATTTTACTGAGGTAACTTATATGGGTACGTGAATCTTTGGCCAGTGTAAAAGAGCTGAAAACCCGGCTGTTCTGAAAACTAAAAATGAGAATGACCAATAAACTATGGATCAACAGAGTCAGAACAGCACTTCTGAAGAATGAAGACCTGTCAGTAGCAAGATAGCTAACCGCCACAGCATCAGGTGGAGGTGACGATTGATGAGGTGTTGGGGGAATATGGAAATCATGCTGTTATATTATTGGTAAATCAGATTACAGCCTGCATCCTGAACAAAGACACACAAGTGAAATGTAATAGGGCTTTCAGAAGCAGGCAAAACTCACCTCATTTAAATAAAAAATTATAGCATAACAATATTATTTTAACTTGCAAATATATCTAGTGTGACCTGACACCTTTAGCTGTTCAGCAACAGCAGCATTCCTAATGTCGCCTAATAGTGTCTTCATCTGCTCAAGCATCATCAAACTGAAGAAAAATGGAGAGTTACAGTCAAAAGTCAGTTTTTTGTTTTGTTTTGTTTTTGTAAACCCAGGCCACTATTCATTGGCCACACCACCACCCAACCAAACACAACCAAAATTTATCATCTATATATATATATATATATATATATATATATATATATATATATATATATATATATATATATATATATATACATCCATATATATGTATACATGCATACATATACATGTGCTTACATTAATACATGAATATGCATACATATATCTTATTTTCTCTCAGTTCTTAATCCATAGCATTGTGGATGTCATACACAAAGTAGTGGTGAGGCTTCTTCTTTAGGTCCGCCAATATTCTCCTCCCACCACCCAAATTATTACTTTCGTATAAGATGTACTTGGACGAACAGACAAATTCAAGACAGACAGACATAGGACAGACAGACATATACTGACCTTAATGAACATACAGAGCAGATGTAGACAAATTTTAAGTGTACGTATTATTAAAGAAAAAAAAATTCTCTCAATGTAACGTAAAAAGTGTGACCCGTTTTTTCAAATGATTTCATGTTATTTTTTTAACTTGCAGTCATTTTTTCGAAATTACATTGAGCTGTGAGGAGGTTAAGGCAGTGTTTTAAAGAAATTTGGGAAAATAAAGATTAAGAAACAGAAAAATTATCTGTTTTAATTATTTCTTAAACCGGATCTTTAACACCGTTGTCAAGGCAACTCATGGCACGTAAATAAGTGCTCACTTTGATTTTTATATGCTTGCTCTTGTAAGTTTACAGTTTTCAGAGCTGTTAGTTAGCAAGAATGAACAGAATGTACACGGACAGCTACACTGGTAAAAAAAAAAAAGGTAAAATGGCTGTTCAGCCAAAAATAAAAAATAAAAAAAGAACAGGAAATATATATTTATTCAGGCAACCAAATTCTCATTGCTGCAGGTATTTTTGCCTGTAAAATACACAGTGTACTACAGTAGAGAAATATAACCTACAAACTATCCAGTTAGCATGCTAATGCTGTTTTTGCCTGTGTTGTTTGATAAGTATAGCTAGTCACCATTCTGAGGAAAATTCAAGTACTATCCTGGCTGCTGTTTTGTAAATACTAGTGAACGCTTTAAGGACACAAGCTAAACAGCGGTACAAAAGAAATAATGTTAATTTGCTTGTGGTGAAGGATGTAACTGATTAATATTCCTACCCCTTAGTCATGAAAATGATTAGTGCTTCCACACTAGTAAAGCCACATATACTACCTGCTCCACTTTTGTCAATAACTGGAGCTTAATTCCCTAAATATTAAAATGTTCTTTGCTGATTATGTCAAACAATCTAAATAGCTACAGTCTAACTGTATATTTACTCTTAAAGCCAGTGTTTTATCAGTCGCTCAGATGAAAGCGACTAGTTATTTCCATATCGCTGCACCCCAAAAAAAGCCTTCAGACTCCAATTTCCCAATTTGTTAAATTCTAAATTTGTTGGAAATAAGTGCTCTCTCTGTTATTTATAATAGATAATTTCATGTAATTTATACATTAACCTGCATCAAAAGACCAACTCAAAGGGCTCTATTTTTAATATACATGTTTTTTCTTTTTCTTCACTTGCTCTTTCTCCCTTTCTCTCTTCTCTCTCTCTCTCTCTCTCTCTCTCTCTCTCTCTCTCTCTCTCTCTCTCTCTCTCACACCCACACACACACACACACACAGTGCTGATGAGGCAGAGAGGTGACGGGGGATGAAGGATGTGGCGTGTGGGGGGGTAGGTTAAGGTGGTAAATCACAGCTGTTGCCGTGCGCTTTGGGGAGCTTATGGCTGGAGCTCTCATCTGGGAACATGGCCATTCATCTCCCCCTGCTTCCCCACTCCTAATGACCACTCTGAACACAAGAGACTCACACCACACACACAGTTTTGTTGTTGTATTTCTGAGGAAGAAAAACTTTTTAAAAGACGCATAAACGGTAATGATAAAGCTAATATTCTCAATCTTAATAAACGCCAAAATTAACCCCATTCGTGTCATTTGGGATGTTCAAAAGGTAGTTCAATCCGAGGTTTGTGTGACTTTTTCTTTGGCCAGACAAGTTATAACAACTCTTGCACATTTATGCGACAAGTAAAACAATAAAGAAGTACTACAATAAATCCCTAAAATATTAAAACATCAATTAATGGGGAATGGTTTAATGGTTGAAAACAATATGAAATATTCAACAGTTTGAACCCAAGCACGTCTTATATTAAACTCTGAGTTACTTGTGTTGTGGAATTCAGTTATTTTAAATTCCTGAGTTTGCAGTGATGTGGTTTTCCTCTGTGAGGGCCTGAGTAGGATGCTACTCCCATTGGGAGAGGCAGTGTGGTTTTGAGTCTGGCCTTGGTTTGGTTTCGGTCTGGTACTATTAAGCAAGCAACAACAGTCTCTGTAAAGCTCATGTTGTGTCTGTTGGATCATGGGAAACTTCAGTTTTCACTATTTTGCTGGTTTCTGTAACACATCAAACTAAATAAAATCTAATTCCTCTACATATTTGTGTCTGGTCAAACTATAGTCATCTAATGGAGTGCAGATCTGGTCCTCAGTTTGTCCTCTGTCTTGTGAATATTGGTGTTTTTCATGGTCTAACACAAAGGTTTAAAATAAGCAGTGTAACCAAGCAATTACAAAATTGAATTGGATTTATTAGAGCAGAAAATAAACACTTAATGGCTACAGCTCGGTCTTGTAACATTTCTGTAACATTTATGTTCTACATGCCGTGTACTTCATTATACAGCAGAAGCGTATCAAATACTGTATGTAGTTTAAATTTACCCAAAATAGTACAGACCTCTATAGAATTCAAGAATGTTATTCAAATACATATGTGCAATTCTGAAAACTCAAAACTGCAGTTCTCTTTCCCTGATGATTATTCTACTTTTACTTATGGCAGAGCAACGTTTCCCCATTTTTTTAGTACAGTTTCCATAGAACAAGGCCTTTCATTTATGCAATACTTGAAATACAGGCAGCTAGGACTACAGACATATGAAAGAAATGCAGGACTGAATGAGGGTCAGAAACCACTCGTGTACATTATAACACAACTAAATCTACACGTGCTTCTTTTATGTTCAAATTCATTTCAGTGTTGCATAAAGATAGAAACTCTCAATCTCTATCACCAGGAAGACAAGCTTAATCAAAAACCTCAGATCAGCTTGACTTCCACAAGCATACACTTAATTCAATTATTTTTAGCAGCTTTTAGCTGAATGCATACTGTTCCTAGGCACCCTTAAATCCTTGAGCCAAATGGATTTGACTTTGGGGAAATAGGCAATTACTCGATAGGCGATTGCCGCACCTTTGTTGTATACGAGGAGGAATGTTTGAGGCCACATTCAAGCAATCAGGCATGGTGGCGTGTGTAAATGGCTTTCAAAAACACACGCGCTCGCACACACACAGCCACCGAGTCCCCCAGGCGATGGTTAGCGGACTCCCTTTGAAGTGCCTCCCCGGTCTTTCTCTCTTTTCCCCCCTGCCTGTCATTCCCTACGTTTTGCTCCCCCCCCCCCCCCTCCTCTGTGTTCTGGTACAAAAGCTGTGCTGGGCTGCTGGCCTAGCCTCTGGAGGACAGTGGAAAAAGGAGGGGTAGCGGGAGAGGAGTCGTCCTGAAAGTGTCGACTTTTATCAAGCCTTTCTCCATGCGCTCATTTGAAGTCGAGGCTTTTTCGCCTTCTCCTTCGCTACTGAAATGCGCTTTGCCAGGTTTGGCAGTGGCTCTCTCAAAATTTAATTCCTGCCAAATAGAGGGAGTAGGACTAGGAGGAAATGAACACTCTGCCAAGAAGAATATGTTTATATGGGAAGTAGGTAAGGACTGTATAATATGAAATATTTGAAATTCAGGACATCGAAACAGGACAGAAATGTCCCTGCTTTCTTGTTCTCATTAGTTTGTCTTATTTATCAATTTAATTGGTTATGGTTAGGATTATTTACTACCTTTCTACAAACACTGTTTAAAATATAAACAAATGATTTCCTTTTTATCACACGTTAATCATTTGGAAACTGAGGATACTAATTGTTGCTGTTTTGCAAGTGGACGTTTTGCACATTCTTGCTTCATACAAGACTTAATGGTCTGGTGAGGACTGGCTGAAATAACCATGGACTTCCAAGAAAAACACACGGACTTCAGGGCAGCAAGTCTCTCTCTAAAATCTCAGAGCACACCTCCATATCAGAGGTATCTTCACACATAGGCATGTCAACCATTCCCTGAGCACTGATGCATCCCTATACCACGACAGATGCTGGCTTCTCTACTTCCTCTAGTGAAATCAGTGTATATTTGGTGCACAGAAAACAACAATCATATTACCCAATATCAAAAACTGACGTGAGTCTGGGCCCAGAAAACTAGAATTGTTTCAGGATTTCTCCTCAAGTATTTTCATTGCGCATTTCTTAAAGCAGCAGTGGGCTGTGTTAAAGGAACACTTTAGTAAGGTTTGCTCCTGGAGCTCCCCCTTAATGTAAGCCATATTTACAGCACTCTACTGATATCAGTGGGGAGGGGGGAGTTTCCTACCCTCCTTCAAATGTTACACAGTGCAGTTTTCCCAGTGCTGCACCCAGAGTACCAATGACATTCTCCTTATTCTTTCTATTCCCAGGTCAGTGAAGCATCACAATGACTTTGAGTTATAAGGTAAAAATATTACGTAGTGTTCCTTTAAGTGACCACAGCTGTTCAAAATACTCCTGAGCCCATGGAGCTATTCTTAACATGTAGCATGAACATTTGTCATGTAGTGGTGTTGATGGGATTGAAGGCTAGGCAGATTGAATGGTGGCTTCTGAGCTTACCCGACACAGACTGATCAATTAATTGCTTTTGTAATAGATTAGCTAATCAGCTATTACATATTTGGCTAGTCAGCAAGACTGATCAGCTTGGTGTTTTTCTAAAATGATTAGCTAGTCAAATATTCTAAACAACTGAATGGTTTCCTACAAGATTTGATAGTGAGCTAAAATCTGACTGGCTGATTATCTGATCTTGTAGGAAACAACTCAGTCTGCATCACACCCAGGTTTACAAAATAGTAGATGTATAATATTAGAGTAACAATGCAAACGCACTCACTCAGAGAAAGTTTGTATTGTTACCGTAATATTTAGTTATTTTATTAGGTATTGAATTTGATCTGATTCGTTTAAAAAACCTGGGAATACCGCAAGCAGCGATGATGTTGGTGACTTCTAAAAATATATTGCATAATGGAGGGAGAAAAGAAAAAAAGGAGATAAAATCACCTACTCAAACCATACTTTTTTCAATTAAAAGTGAACAACACACTTTAAACTCACACTAATTATTTCTGAAAAGATCACGTCTGATTACTAAAACAGCCCATGCCCATTCAGTGTCCTGCTGGGACGTTGATTCTGTGAGAACTGTAGAACTCATCTGACTACTGTGGTATTACAGGCTCTTAGATACCTCCTTCATTCTTTCTACCTTATATTCTCTTTGCCTTTCTTCCATTTCTCTCTCTCTCGCTCTCGCTCTCTCTCTGAGACAGAAAGAGAGAAGCAGAAAGTGCCCCAGGCCACAGTCACACTAACTCAAGGGTCCAGGAGCAGGAGGAAGACATCTTAGAGGACATGCTGACTTTGCACATTCTGTCCGCTGTGTCTGTGTGTGTGTGTGTGTGTTAGTCAGAGAAAGTCAGTGAGAGAGTGACGGAGAGATTAAGAGAGAGAAAGCACAGAATATTGATATCTGAAACTGAAGAATAAAAGTATAGAAGTGCAGTTCCTCTGTTGACGGGTGCAGTGTAAGAAGGGCTTCGGTTTCTCACTAGAGCTAAAAGGAGCTGCATTCTGCTGTTCACAGTGGACATTCAGTGCCTACAGGCTGATGTGTGTTGTGCATTGAATAGGATTTCTGACAACTTACTGTGACTCATTTCCCCATAAAGGGAAGAGGGGGGGGGGGGGTTGTGGAAGAATACTGGGAGAAAAAGTGATGAAGAAAGAAAAATGAAAGAATGAAAAAAAAAGATGTAATTTGTGTGAAGCTTTGGTGAAGAGGGGGAAAGAGAGAGAGTGTGGAAGAAAACCGGGAGAAAAAGTGATACAGAAAGAAATAAAAATGAAAGAATGAAAAAAAATTAAGAGAAAAAAGATGCCATTTGTGTGAAGCATTAGACACAGCTGGCCATCCACTTACCAAGATAGTCTCTCTCTCTCTCTCTCTCTCTCTCTCTCTCTCTCCCTCTCTCTCTCACACACACACACACACACACACACTTGTATAGAGGCAGGGTCAGTGGATGTATTTCTGCTTGTATACTTTACACACGCTGTATAATGAATGGTGTTGCATTGTGGAGAACGTACAGTGGATGTGATAGTGTACAGATTGTGTGCTGCTCAGAGGAACAGATGATCAGGAGTTCTGTGAACACACCTTCCTAATCAGGAAAACTCCAGCATGTACTGAGCATGCTCTCAGAGGAGAGACACAATGTAAAGAGACAGAGAGAAGTAGAGATGTGCTACTCGCATGTGTGTGTTTCTAAGTTCTTACTCGTTTCCTTACTGAGGATTTCTTAACATTTAAAGGCAATGTGCAATATTTTTTTTAGAACTAGAATAGAATAACCACATCAGTAAAACAACACTGTGCTGTATTAAAGGCGTCAAATCTCTACAAGAAATATATTTTTCTTACAAATAATGCTCATGAAAATCTGCATTTTTACTTTGAATATTCATCTTAGGCACAATGAATAATGTACTGATAATTCTTGTTTTATTTCATTGACCAAATTTTAAATTCCCCAGCAAAAATCCCATAAACACACCATGCCACAGTCTGTAAACAACTCGTCCTGTCGAGTCCTTTCTACTACTTTTAACCTCTTTTGGCAAGATTTATTGTTGACTTTAAGTTTGTATTTAATAGTCGTCTGATTTGATCAAAACAATTGACACAAACAAAACAAACAAAAAAAAAAAACCCAAAAATATTGTATCATTAATTTTAAAAAAAAGACAATACCAGGAACCAATGATATTTATAATCACATTTCTCTAACCCTTAGACATGGCAGCATATCTGACAAATAATAAACATGACAAGTATAACACAAGCAATATTGACAGAGTATCATCTGAGGTGTGTGTCTGTGTGTGTGTGGTATTGTACAGCAAGGTCATTCAGCCATGAGGCAGCACTATCACACCTCTGAGGAAACATGTCTCTCTTTACAGGGTCTAACATATATCACACACACTGTGTGTCTCTCTGTGCTGCTATTGTTTGTTAGTGTATTTAGAGGATCACATCTGAGCATGCAGTAGTGTTCCCTGGAGAATGACTATTCTAGTCCGTGCTGTACCAATATAGAATAGATCGGCTTCTCTGGAGTCTCTTTTAAACACTCCTCCCTCTCAAATACCCACAAAGAGACACACACACATTTGGATCAGGTTGCGCCACATTACCTGAGAAATAATGCCTCACTCTGACAGAGTAGACTGTGTAATTATACAGCTGTCGAGAGACAGGGTGGGGAGAGGGAGAGGGGGAGAGAGAGAGAGAGAGAGAGAGAGAGAGAGAGAGAGAGAGAGAGAGAGAGAGAGAGAGAGAGAGAGAGAGAGAGAGAGAGGAAAGCATGACAATACAAGTGACAGTTCAGATGAAGACTCTAAAAGAAGACACTAAACCCATCAGAATAGGAGACAGGGACAGGAACGGAATGAAGAGCAGAAAAGGCCGGGTCAGGACATGTTTATCAAACGACAAATGAAAGATGTTGATTCAGGAAGCGCTGATCCCGTTCATGCCAGGAAAGCAGCGCACAATGTAAATGCAAGCTTTGGCTTTATTAAAAAAAATAATAATAATAATAAAAATGAATAAAATAAAAAATAAATTAACTCTAAGTGCTCTTTTACAGCCAATCAAATACCTTCAAAATGGACCAGGCCGACACCTGATATTATGAAGAGGCCGTCATACCGTACTACACTCTCAACAATGTCATTCAAATCCATGTAACTGGCAAAGTGGAGCGCAGTGGAGTGATTGTGACTTCAGTTTGAGTAACTCACTGATTATCATCAGCTAACAGCAACAACATAAAAACAAAAACATCAATATGATTATCAATCAATCAATCAATCAATCAATCAAAATCACAGCGCTTTTTACAACTGATGTAATCACAAAGCATCTTTACAGTTCACAGTTAATACAGTTAATACACGCTGTCTGTTTCTCGGAGTCAAGAGATTCACAAGCAAAGTGTGAGTCGAGTGTGATGTCAGAATTACACTGACAAACTGGCAAACAATTTGTAGCACATGCAGAGAATGTAGAACATTTTTATGCATCCTGTCAAAACCGACTAAATGTCATACCTCCAGCTCCTTTTTGTTCAAATATAATTGCATGCATTCTCCTGAGATTTGGGATATACAGTGTGTAGCCTGTACCTTGCTGGCCCTGACTATACTGTGATAGAAAAAACACAAGACATTCTGTGAAAAAATGATGGAAAGTGTGAGATGCTCTACTTTTACAAAATTGTTTTGTATTAGAAATTAAAATACATGTAGTAAAGACCTGACCAGACCATTAGATAAAAAAATATGCTATAATACTACTATATTGGAGATACTATTTGGATTTGATTGCGACCCTGAACTGAATAACCGGTTACAGACAATGAATGAATGAATGAATATTTGAATTTGATCTGACAACAGCAACAGCTATAAAGCCTTATTCCTATAGTATTTTAGAATATTCGGTCAGCAAAATAAAACATTCTCTCTCTCTCTCTCTCTCTGTTTTATTTTGCAGTTTACTCAATACTGACAGTGCTGTATTGAGAACTGTTTTGACCCAGTAGTACTGACTCAGTGACCCATATCTCAAGTTCTAGATTATCGACCTACAGGATTAACAAAGAACCAGGACACCCTCTGACATGTTACACAACAGTACAGGGATTAGCAGGTGTGCACAGAGACACATTGCTGCAAACATGATGTGACATTTTCACATGCTTCCTTCACAGTGGCTCATTGCAGCATTTACCAGTGTTTGGCCTCTCTCTCACTGCCCCACTTTCTATTCCAAACAAATGTACTCACAATTATACCTATGAAACAAATCCATGGCCACATCCTGCTACCCATCATGTCTCTCTCCCTCAGCGTGTGAGCCTGAGGCCAACATTAACTGTGGCAAATTGGCCAGTCATGATTAGTATTCGCCCTCTATGCAGGGATGCTAAGCTTGAGGGGGGAGATTTGTGCTCAGAAAGCTGTCTGGGAATGAGCAGAATGCCTTGCTCATTGATGTTTTTTGTAGGGCCCAGCTGTTGGACCAATAAAATCCAATAAATCATTTTCATATATTACTTTTATATATAATGCAATGCATATTACAACAAACACATCTTTAATTAGGAAAACTAAAAAAGCATGACTGAAGATATTATTGGATGCTGCCAACGCTACAAAACACCAGCTTGTCAAACTGAACTCAACTTCTGCCAAAGAAACTTACCTCCCCACCCCTGATAAAGCTTGGTTTGTGTGGTGTATTTTGGTGAGGTCTTGTGATGTAGATTCAATTTCCAGCACTGTTAGCCTGCATATAACAAAATTCACATCGACTTCAGGATGACTTCAGCCGCTTGCACTAAATTGAAATATTCATTCATTCATTATCTGTAACTGCTTATCCAGTTCAGGGTCGCGGTGGGTCCAGAGCCTACCTGGAATCATTGGGCGCAAGGCGGGAATACACCCTGGAGGGGGCGCCAGTCCTTCACAGGGCAACACACACTCACACCTACGGACACTTTTGAGTCGCCAATCCACCTACCAACGTGTGTTTATGGACTGTGGGAGGAAACCGGAGCACCCGGAGGAAACCCATGCGGACAGAGGGAGAACACACCAACTCCTCACAGACAGTCACCCGGAGCGGGAATCCAACCCACAACCTCCAGGTCCCTGGAGCTGTGTGACTTCGACACTACCTGCTGCGCCACCGTGCAATCATTAATATATCATTAGAGGGCAGAGTTATTTTTTAAGCCAGTTTGGATATTTGCAAAACACTGTCACAGTCTCTTCACCTCTGCCCCTCAATCTGCTCCTTTAAATCTCAACCTAAAACTTATCCTTTTTTCACAATCTTTTCATTTGTCTCCCCCTTTAATTAATTTCAGTCATTCATTCATTATCTGTAACCGCTTATCCAGTTATGGTTGCGGTGGGTCTGGAGCCCAACCGGAATTACTGGGGCAAGGCAGGGACACACCCTGGAGGGGGCATCTTTCCTTCACAGGATGACACACACACACATTCACTCACACCTACGGACACTTTTTTTGAGTCACCAATGAACCTACCAACATGATTTTTTGGACCATGGGAGGAAACGGAGAACCCGGAGGAAACCCACACGGACACTGAGAGAACACACCAAACAGTAATCGGAGCGGGACTTGAACCCACAACTTCCAGGTCCCTGGATCTGTGTGACTGCGACACTACCTGCTGCGCCACTGTGCCTCCCATTAATTCATTCATTTATTTTTACTTTGAATTGTAACGCAACTTTATTGAGATAGGACAGAATTAGGTCAAATCTGCTGCTTGTACTTGTTATTATTTATTATTATTATTTGTTACTAACTTCAGTTCTTTGTCAGCAGAAAGTCACCTTCCACAGTGATCTTTCTTCAAAGTTGGGAACAGGTTAAAATGACTCTGGGCTAGATTTGGGCTGAGGGTGGATAACGTCTTGGAATCAACACAAGACAAAAGTCTTACACAGTGCAATGCTCATGTTTTCTAATTTCGGTTTAGTTTTTGTAGCGATTGCAACAAAATGAGCTGACATTTTCTTTATATGTCTTCAGAAAATGTCAGAAAGTGTCCTAGTGTCATTATAAACCTACCTGCAGGATTAGTAGATTATTAGCAGAGAAATTACTAAATGCCTTTCGTAGCTCTCACATCATGCAAATGAAATATAATCGTGTCAGGCAGGGAACCTTTCTCCATCACTTTTCCTTTCCTTCCAGTAAGAACTCATTCAAAATCTTTCCTAAATGTAAGCTAATTTGTCATAAAAAGTTTGCTAATGCAAATGTTCCACTGTATTAATCCAAGAATCAAGATTATTCATTCATAACTATAATTATTATGTGAACGTTACTCTTGCCAAGTGTGTGATCAGGAAAAGCCTCAATGAAGGTCTGCTGTTATTTCTAAATACTCGATACACGAACAGCTCTATGGGTCAAAAGGGAAATATGAAATATTGATACTAAACTAGCTGCCAAGAAGCACTTCCGTGCAGGTGTGCAGCTACAGGATCAGGCTGTGTGTATTCTGGCAAGCACTTTCAGTAATTTAATCAAGGAAGGCCCAGATCATTGGCCATTGCCAAACAAATGTGCAAAAATGGGCCCCACTACACTTGCCTTCTCTAAAGAGCACACGGTCAATTCAACAATGTGTGTTGAGTCTCTGTTGCCAGAGACCAACACTTCCATTTATAGAAACACACACGCGCTCACGCGTGTCTAATCTAGTTCCATTTCTCTACTTATTCATCCATCCATACCGGCTGCTTTAGAGCAATGAGAAGGAAAGCCAATGTATACTGATTAAAGACAGATGGACAAATGTTAAGGAAAGACATACACTAAACTGACCACAAGAGAAACAGGGAATAAAATGAAAGCTTGTGGAATCTGTTCCCACATGTGAGATCCACTAATTGCATTTGTGTAACTAATTTATTTTGGCTGTATTTTTAGCACATCCTTTTATAGAAGTGTTTTATGGAAGCGTCTTCATAGTAGGAGACTAATGGGAGCTGGGTAAGGAATATTACCACAACTGTGGGTAAATATGTCTATGATTTCTTTGAATTTATACAAACACACAGGGGCAACTATCGCTATTATTCTATTATTTTACATTATTTATCATTTAATTATTTTGTATTATAACCTTGCTTCTCTAAAAAACTGTGGTAATGTGTGCAATTGGGTCAGTGGGTTCAAGAAATCTCAACATCAGAGCACACTAACTGTAGTCATGGATGCTTTCAGACAGGCAGGATAAGTCTGGGCATGTCCTTCAGCAGAGACTGTTATCAAACTTGGTCCTGACCCTTTACTGGGGACTCATTTAATACTAACACATTTAGTCCAATCAAACACATTAGCGGGAGCAGTTGTGGCATACTGTGGTTGCCACTATACACTGCAGGAAAACTGATCTCTAGGACAAATTTAGAGGCCACTGCTCTAGGGTAATGAACTCTTGAAAAAAATGTACATTAAATTCTACCAAGACTTTAGGATTTTTGATCATTTTTAGACTAATGAGCTTTAACAGACTAAACAGGATTGAAATTTCTAAGGTTTTGGTTCTATATTAGTTAATATTTAAATGGATAATTTGAAAATGGAAGAGAATCATCATAAAGACCACTTCCAATGTTCCAGCACACATATTAACACTTGATAATGATTGTGATGGAAATAAACACATTTATTCCATAAGAATACACTGAACAAGTGTTAATTAACGGTAACACCTGCCTTACGCCAAAATATTATTAAGGACGGCTGGAACAATGTATAGTGTTATATGTGTTTAATGTATATTATGTATTTATATTAAAACTATTATATAAAAATGCATATTTATATATAAAAAAATTACAATATGTTAACACAAACTTGACTGTCAAGGCTGGTACAGGGAGTCTAACTGTGCGTGCCCACTGAAAGCGATAAAATCGTTCAGCGTTGCCTGTGCAATAGGCGATGTGTCGCTGGTGGGCGTGTCCAGCAACTCACGAGCAAGCAGAACCCCCAAAGTAGGATTCCCAGTAAACATTTAGCTGTTGATTCAACGTTGAAATAACGTAATGACTGCCGTCTAATCAACGTTCTCTTAAGGTTGAAAATGAAAGTTGAAAAGACGTCCAAACACAGACACTGAAAAGACGACTCTTGGACGTATTTTGGACGTCCATTTACGTTATTAATTGGTCCCGAAATAAATTACTTGTATAAAACGCATTTTGGACGTCCATTGACGTTTAAAATATGTCCTTGACGGACAGACTACTTTTAGACCTATTTTGAACGTCCAGGGACGTTCCTTGTTTACTAGGTTTATTTATTCACAAAATGATCACAACTTTGACTAGACATTTTATTTTTTGTCAGAACCTAATTTTATAAAAAAAAAAAAAAAAAAAAAAAAAAAAAACTGAAATTACAAACCAGCTATGTTTATTTTGTTTATGTAACAATAACTGAACATTATTTTTGATGTCAACTGTAATTTGGTCATAATGTAGTTTCATCCAAGAATTTGCTCTACTTAAACATTCAAAGCAAATATTATTTACACTTTCAGCTGTAATAAACAACAAAACATACTGTGTATTTTAACTTTAAACTAGCCTTGACGCAGTAAGTGTTCTCCTTCATTTTGAGAAAGGAAAATGTCTTTAGTAGGAACCAAAGTAAGACCTGCTTTCTGATTGGTAGTCGCCGCTGTGAGTCACTGCTCATTTGCATAGAGTTGAGCGGAGCTGAACTTTATCGCGTCGCAGAATTCGCCCACTTTGCGTCGCTCACAGTCGCATCGCTCAACGTCGCCCAGTGTCGCTGACTCTCATTGAAAATTAATGAGTTCCAGTCGCCGTGTAGCTGTCGGTGTGCAAGCACAGTAATGGTGTGGACATGCTTTCCCGTGTGACTTTATCTGACGGTTTTTAAGGTACAACCGAATTCCACAATATAACAGAACATTCTGGAAAAATACATGTCTATGATCTAAAACTCAAAGGAGTTTCAGGTCTTGCAACACAACACAGGAGTAAATCAACTGAAGGTAGACAAGAGTATGCAGAACAAATTCTGTATTTTACAGTGGTGAGGTCTCCTTCTCAGTTTAAGTAAAATGACGAGGATTGGCTTAAATCAAGCCATTCAAGCAAGACATCCCTAGAATATTCTTCAACTGTGAAAGTTTTGTGCTGGAGATGTGATCATAAGACCTCCTTACAGCTGTGCAGGTCTAAAAGTATTTTCTTAAAGAGTGACTATACTGATACATTTTTTTGCACAGCAGAATTGTATTGCTTTGTAACAATTAAAATAAAGCAATTTAAATTTAAAAATATATTTCCAAAGCCATTCATTCACTTTTTTAAATTTCTGTAAAAGGGCTGCATGCTGCCTGGAATCAATGGAAGCAAATCAGGAATACAGGAATCAAATGCCTGCTGACACAGGTAGGACACCAAATTCCTTATAGTCAGTCACCCAAGGTGGGGTGTGAGAACCCAGGACCCCAAGATCCTGACGCTGTGTGGCTGCCACTGTACCGGCAGTGCCATAAGTTCGCTCTATACCGAACTGTCAAATTAAAAATGTGTTCACACCCCATGATGATGAAATCCTCAAGCCATGCCTGAAGCCGGAGAACAGCATCCACTAACACTTTCTTGCTGCATTACACTGCAGCAGAGCCTGAACCCCACCCCACCCTGACCCATCTCCTGCACTGCCCTTCTCACTTCAGTGCATTTTTTCAAATTTCAACCGGCTTCAGAGTTAACTGAAGCTAGGGAATTTGGCCACTCTAAGATTATTGTCAATAAAAGAGGTTTCATTAAGATACTAAATAAAATAGTTAATATATTTTTGTCAGCCAATAACCAACTGTTTAAATGAATTATTCATGCAGAAACCCACATTCTGAATTCCACAAAATTCTGTATACTGAAATATTAATGAAAATAAAACGCCAAATGAAGGATGCATCCACAGATAGCAACTTAAACCTTTCATAAATCACTTTCAGAAAGTCAGATTTATAAGTCCTACCTCCTTGAATGTGCTGAATAATGGTTAGACTTAGGTGTCCATGCCAGAGGGAAACCCTCAGGCTCTTTGATGCTTTCAGGGAAATCCGAATGATTTCTGTGAAATAAAAACAAATGCATCTTGTTATTTTTCATTGCTTTTTATTTAATATAATGATTATACATCTGATATTTAATTATTGTTAATATTGTACTACTATAATGGATTAATTAGTATATGGGGTGACACTGTTTCCAGTGGTAGACTTGAAAAAGATACCAAAGCCTGAAACTTCTTCAAGTAAAGCACAAGGCAAGTGAAACTAAAAAGAAAAAACTGTTTTTATCCCCAAACCTGGAATGTGTTTATTAATGCTTCTAACAGACATTGTTACATTATATATCCATTTTATACATAGTGCTCTCCAAAGTAAATTAAATTTTTCACAATAACAACGCTTCATTCACAAAATGAGTTAAAGTTTTGTACAGAACATGTGTAGTGCTTTGAGGAGGGATAATTAAAAGCATTATAAAATTTCAAAGGACAGTAAAGAAAACTCAATTAAAATATAAACTAGAAGGAAATCTAGTTTAGAAGGCAGCTGGACCTAGTCAAGTCTTTCCAACAACACTAAAGCTCTGCGCAGATTCACTATTATGTATTCTAAATTATATTTTTTAATGAGTCTCTTAAAATATGTGATGGCAATGCATGGTTTAAATATGCTACTATGAACTGTACTCATCACTCTCAGGTGGGGACAGATATGTAACAGTTTGTATATCGGGTTAACAGCTTGACTGATGGTGATGTATCACTCTTATTTCCAACACTTTAATTGCAACACTTGGAGGCACTTGGTACTTGTGCACAAATGATTACAAGTTTTTAGATTATCCTTCTGCATTCTTTACAACATCACCTTTAAAGCTTTAAGACAAGTTTAAGGGGCACAGTGTTCACTAGTCTCTGTGTAATTGGATTCTCAATTTTCCCTCAAATCGAATGCAGGATGTAAAATAAACACCTCATTTTCTGCTATTCATATTCTCAGTAAGGGTGCACCGCGGGGTTGCTTTTTTTTTTTCTTCCTGAACAAGTTAAAACTAAAAAAGTGGTAGCTGATTTCAGGAAAAACCTGAAAGCACCACCTCCTCTTGTAATGAATGGTCAGGAGGTAGAGAGGGTCGACTCTTTTAAGTTTCTGGGGACAACGATCAGTGGGTCACCCTTGTGGGAGGAAAATGCTGCTTTATTTTGCTCTGAAAAGCTCCTCAGAGGCTCCTCTTTGCAAGGCAGCTGAAGGAATTTGGAGTTTAAAGAGATTATATTTATAAACATAGCAAGTAGCAAAGTAAGGACATTTGTGTTTGGTGGATTATTTCTTTGTTGTGACAATGCTTCTTGGCAATAAACCTTATACCATTGGAAAGCCTGTTAATTTCTCTTTTAAATGGTGCCACATTTGTAAGGAACATGCATTTGTGGGATGAGCAGTAAAGCTGAGTATGTGGGTTGCGCCCATGAAAAATTTGCCAAACCCTCTCTGCCAATGCCAAACAGCTTATTCTGCCATTGCCTGGTTTGGTGTTGGTGGACTGGATGATAGACATTTGAAGAAACAAACAAACAGGAGCCTCAGTAGCGCGTGGAAGAACCATACACAGCCACAACAGCCTGGCACCTCCTCCTCACGCTGGTCACCAGCCTGGTCACACAATGTTGTGGAATGGCATCCCATTCTTCAACCAGCATTTGTCACAAGTCTGCTGACATGGTTTTGTTGGTCACTCTGGCACGAACAGCACGCCCAAGCTGATCCCACAAGTGTTCAATGAGGTTGAGGCGGGTGTTGTTATTTTGGAGGATAGAGTTCGGTCCCACACTGTGGAGATATGAGATTGCCACTGGTTGCAGAATTTCATCTCGATATTTAACTGCATTGAGATTGCCTCCAATGCCCCCCCACCATCACACAAAATAAGCTGTTTGGCATTGGCAGAGAAGATTTGCCAATTTTTTATGGGTGCAACCCACATACTCAGCTCTACTGCACATCCCACAAATGCATGTTCCTTACAAATGTGACACCTTTTAAAAGGGAAATTAACAGGCTTTCCAATGGTGTAAAATTTATTTATTGCCAAGAAGCTTTGTTACAACAAAGAAATAATGTACCAAACACAAATTTCCTTACTTTTTGTGTTATGTTTATATATACGGAGCTGTCATGGAAAATACACAGACTTTTTCAATACGTGTGGTACAGTGATTGCCACAGCTTATGACAGATCGGCTAGAGAAAGTTATTGGCTGTGAACGTCCATCTCTTTCCTCTGTATACGTCAGAATAATGGAAAAGGAGGCATCAGAATTCACACAGATTACTCATACCCAGCACATTATTTGCTCAAACTATTTCTACTACCAAACTATTATTTGGCAGCAGCTGATCTGTACTTCACCATTAGCAAAATTCCTCAAAATGCCCCTAGCGCTGCTGACCAAAATATGCTAACAGTTAGGCAGTAGTGACCCTTTCCTCTCTGCACACAAACACACACACACACACACAAACACACACACACACACACACACACACATTCATGAGTTCTCCATAATTAAACACAGCCTACGCTGGCCAGAAGCACACACGACCCTCTCTAAACTCTCCAACTCTCCCTCTCTCCCTGTTTTCAGAGCAGTTAGCGGTAGCCGCAGCAGACGTAGCAAATTACAGGCACTTAACTGTTGCTCCCTGCTACTTCATTAGCCTAAAGTGGAGAGCCTTTATCACCACCGGAATCTATTAAAGCAATTATGCTATCAGCAGGAGAGAGCATGTCTGTGTGCATGTGTGAGTGATTGAGATAGGGAAAGGGAGAGAGAGCGAGAAATAAAGACAGTGAGAAAGAGAGAGAGAGAGAGAGAGAGAGAGAGAGAAACAGAATACAAGTGTAGAGCTGTTCACACTGAGAGGAAACTACTATCAAATACCCATACATACATATCCATGACCTTCCTTTCTTTAATCATTCTTTCACTTGCTTTTTCTGTCCTTCCCAGTTGGTCTTACAGTGTTTTTCTAATCTTTCTATATTTTTACTTAATTGGTTATCTCTTTTTTATTTTGCCTCCCCCTCTTTCTCTCCCTTTATCCCTGTCACAGTCTCTTGCACTCTCTCCCTCACTCTCTCTGTAGTGCTGTATGTCAGTATGAGGCCATTAGAGTGGAACAGCAGTGGCTGAACTGCATAAATAAATACCCAGCACTTAATTAGCCCAGCACTGACAAGTCCTGACACTGCCAACTCTCTCTCTCTCTCTCTCTCTGTCCCTCACACACACACACACACACACACACACACGCGCACAGGGCACTGGCCATATGGTCTAAGACCCTAGCATCACCTCACAGCACACTTTCTGCCAAATACCCCATCATCTGGGCACAGCTGGCCCAAAATCTACACATTTATGCAGACATACACACACACTAATGGATACTACCACAACAAGGGCAAAAATGCACAATCAGTATTTGGCAATTTCTCTATCCTCTTTGAAATTTCTCTCTCTCTCTCTCTCTCTCTCTCTCACACACACACACACACACACACACACACACACAAACTTACTCAGCAGTACATGTGCCACTGCTAAACGGTGCAGGTGGAGCTTGGTACTGTTTCTGATGAATATGCTGCTGTTGTACATGGCTGGCTGCAAAGCTTATATATTATTTTGCCTGAAACTGGATCACCTGCTAGACAACAGAACCAATGCCCTCTTTTAACAGCACATATGTAGGACCCACGAGAGCAACGACACACACACACACACACACACACACACACAGCGCAGAATGCAGTTTAGAGATTTCAGACAACGTCTGGACAGCATTACAGGACTCATCAGCCAGCATTCCATAAATACATGTCCCACATATCCTGGCCTTCAGCAGAGAGGACAACCTATGCTCTACCTCGGTCAAAAAATGAGCTACATTGTTGCTAGAGCCATGTGTACTTACTTTAATGTTTAAGTCTATTGTCCTGAAGAGACAGTCCTTATAAGGCACTAAAGTCCACCCAGCAGCAGTCCTGGCACTTACTTTCAGTCATATACCAGGTTTCAATCCACCTGAATGAGTAGAGACTTATATCCCCATGAAATTAAACAAGTACATTTTTTTAATTGTTCTATTCAGTGCAATGTGCATATTTCTATATAAGATTTGTGAAACCAGCCACTGCTTTTTTTCCCACACAGCCTCTGTACAGTTAAACACACTCAGAGAAGAGCACTACATGCCCAGATATGTTATGTTAGTTCACAGGTTTCCCACATATACAGCCATCACAGAGACTGATCCACTACTTTAAACAGCCCTTGTGTTTAAAAAATGATAAAGATACAAAAACTATACAATGAAAAAACAAAGCCACAAACATGTAAACCACGTGGCAGTTCTCACATTAGGAGACAATTATACCAGTGTGCTGTTCAAAAGCATGTTTCTCAACATGTTAAACTGTGCTAAAGATATACTGCTATATGTCTGTGATATTCTTTCAAACCTAACTGTACCTTTTACTTTGTTATCTACTTCTTTTCCTTCCTGCAATGTTCAATACTGAAATACAGCTAACTCCCTTATGTCCTTTACTCAAAATATGCAATGCACTGTTGGCAGGAAAAAAAAATCATTTAGACTTTAACAATGTCCCACCATTGCCCCACCTAGATTTAGTAGCACATGCACATAAAAAAAGTAATACTCTTGAGTAATAGCTAATCTTGGCATGTACCACTAAAGAACAGCCCTTACATATTTCTTTTTTGTGGAATAATACCCAAGGGTATGCCGTGGAGAACGAAACAGCTACTCCTACACTAAAATTAGTACCATGAGTCAATATTAGTGTCCCGTTCCACCACATCCTCACTGCACTCCACTGTCAATACCACTACATGAAGTTCTTGCAGACGCAGTACATTTATATTTTTATGTTTCCCATTTTCTGAAGGAATTTCAGTAAACATGCATAAAGTAAGCAGAGAAAACTTACTATAATACTCTACAAAAGACGCAACACAAATATATACATAAATTATCATACACTTAAGTGAAAGCAAGGTCAAATCTTAAGACTGCACTGATCTGAGAAAAATGGAATGACTGAGGAAGCCAATAACACATTCATTTCCCCACTGGTCACTGATAAATAAATAAATAAATAAATAAATAAAGTGTCCAGCAAACATGATGTAGGTTTTAAAAAGTGTCCAATCAATTTAGCTACACACTGGCTATTCTAATTACAGTAGAACAGAACAGTACTGAAACAGAGAAACTGTGTACATCCAATGCTTATAGTATGTGAACTGAAAATTGTCATGCAGTGTTCTACTACTTTTGTATACAATAACATCGTAAAGCTTAAAAAAACAAGCAGTGAATGACTGAAATGAGACACTGAAAATAATGAACAATATGTGACACCAGTTTCTGGGATTTTTCCACAGTGTCTTGCTGAGGGACCAGCGGAATATCTGGGACTTGGAGCTTTGGCAAAGAAGCACTTTCTGGAGTGGCACATAGCCTAATATTGACAAAGCCTGCTGTCTCCGCCCACTAGCACATTCACCAAGGGCAAGGTGGAAAAAATCAATTAGACTTACTCACAATGGCCACCTTTCTCAGACTCTCTCTCTCTCTGCTTCTCTCTATTTTCCAGTCTCCCTCAACCCTTGCTCTTCAGTGTGATCAGTGTAGGGAAGAATGGGATAGGCATGGCGTCTGTTGGGTGACTGGTGTACCTGATGGCCATCTGGCAAGTCTGACTGCTACGTCAGATTGAATAGAAAGTGTCCACTCCAAATAATGGTGGGTTTATTGTCTGATGGGACAGGCTTCAGAATCTTGGGGTCATAGTTTTAGAAAATGGATTCACAAAGGGCTAGAGAGATGAAGTCCAGCAATTTGTACTAATACATCTTACAATCTATTCTAGTATATGTAAATATTGATGCATTTTATACAAATACAGCCTCTAAGTGGCTGTGCTCATTTTGGATTTCATCATTTACACACGACTATTTCTGTCTATAATTAGTATAAAAACTAATTAAAATATAGATTGTCGTAAATATCATCCTCAGGTCTGCACATATCCCCTATTCAAAGTAGCCTGCATGACACTCACCACTTTCAGAACCATTATTTACCACTCATTCCCATAAAATGAACCAGATGACGACGCCCATCCCTTTACTTTAAAAGGTCAGGCAGTTTTGCTGTGGCAAACGTCTCCTTTTGATGGATGTGGAAAACAATAGCGGCAATACTGAAGAAACAATTGCTCAGTCGTGATTCATGTGCTGCCCACCCCTTGGGGCAGGGACACGCTGATCGAGCCAACTTCCTGTCATTCAGACACCTTCCTCTCTTTCCTCCATCCCTTGCTCTTTCCCCATTTCTCTCAAGGCTGAGGACATCAATTCCCATTGAACGATGCAGGGAGGTGAACAAAACAACTTTGAAACACACGCAAGGCCATGTTTGATTTGTGTAAGGAATACATTTTAGGTTCAGAATGGGTTCTACTTCAGTGTGCATGGGTATACAGTAAAACTCAGCTCTTTCCTTCTATCTAAAGGAAAATCCAAAGCCATAGCAGGTCCTAACTGCTTTTAACACTAAAAATTATCACCAGTATTTCACAGCCTTTTGCTAAAAACAGATTGTAGCACTTACATAGTGTCCAATTTGCATATTATACTTCCTGTTGGTGTTTTAATTACAAAATTGAATTTTTTTTTCTCATCATATGCAGGATAACACAGCATTATCTTCTGTTGGGTTAAATTATTTTATTGGACGATCCTGTTTAACTGAATATATTATAGCTAATAAGGACAGCATGTTTTGTAACATCTAACACAGGGGTGCACAACTCCAGTCCTGGAGAGCCGGTATCCAGCAAATTTTGGTTATACCTCTGCTCACACATACCTGAGTCAACTCATCTGTTAATTGCCAAAGTGGTGTGGTTTAAGGGGTGTGTTTTAGCAGAGCAATCACCAAAATTTGCTGGATACCAGCCCTCCAGGACTGGAGTTGTGCACCCCTGATCTAACGTATATCAGGACAAAACATACATCTCTGGCCTGCTTACATCAGTAATCTTTCCCTTGAAACTTCAAAAATAAAAAGTCCCCCCCCCCCTCAGTGCATATCAAACAGTTGTTCAGTTCTCATGTTTCCAGAAATTTTGCTAAAATTATAAAGTATTGAAAGATGTATTCATGCAGGCAGGTCATCTTTTGGCTTTTAAAATGCCATAAATTCTTACCTTTGTCAATGAGCTCTGGCTCAGCTTCAGTTAGTCCAAAACGCACTTGCTTGATTTCAATGGCAGCCAGGCAAATTTTGAATTGATTTTCAAGTTCTGATGCTTCAGGCTTTACATGGTGAGGCACATGAATGTATTTGCCGATTGTTAGTTCCCTATAGAAACGTCGGGTGATTGAGGACGTCTAACTTAACAGCTTCTGGCTGTTCCAAGAATAAAACTAAAGGACTTTGCAAACGCTGCCTGTGCCTCTAACCTTTAGAATACTCTCCCCCTTGATATAAGACTCTGCTTCCACAACCACTTTTAGGGAACAATTTAAAAGCCACTTTTATTCTATACTATTCATGAGCTGTCAGGCAGTCTTTTATGGTGCTTTTTAACAAGTATGTTTTGTTGTAATATTATTGTGAACCTCTCTAGCCTTGGCTTCAATATAAACCATATATAAAAATTGTTTACTTAATTACACAGAGTGTGTAGCTTGGGGTGAGCAAGTGTGCTGTGGAATCTTATTAATAAAGCAGCACTTTCTAGTGTTCTTTCATATTAATCCCATCAAGCCTCAGAAAATATTTGTTCAAATTAAGAAGTGATAAGAACAGATGGTCTGCTGCTTAACAAGGTACCAAGAGAGAGAGAGAGAAAGAGATAAGAACAAGTGGATGCTGTGTTATATCTCACTGGTTTTTGAAGTGCAGCTCTCTTCCTCAGAAGTCTCTTCTCACATAGTACAAATTCGGCTTACTTGATAGGTCCGAATGGATGAGAAAGCGAGAGAATGAGGAACGCCTGATTGGCCCCACAGTCTTTTCCTTGGAATCAGACGAGAGAGACAGGGAGCAAAAGATGATAAGGAATAGATCAAAACAAACAGATGGTCTTTGTTTCTGGACACCAAAGACTTTTCCGAGATGCAGCCCAGTGGCTCTCCCACTAACAAAGGTAGTTGAAGAGACCGTTCATATCCTTTGTTTCATGGAGAAAAAGTTTTGAACACGGCAAGAGAAAGAGATTAAATATAAAATGGAAGCTATGTTTTCAAAGAGACTACCACACACACATACACACACACACACACTGCTGGAGGGCTGTCTGTATATATGGCCACACAATTGAGACGTACAGGGCACTGAGAATTTGAACTAAACAAACAGACATACGTTTCCTGCTCATTTACACTGGTTATTGTACAGTTGAACCACAGCTACTTATTGCACATGTAATTACAGTAACAGAGGTACTTAAGCAGCTGCATACACAAGCCCACATCTGTTTCCAGCTTCTGGAGTTCTTTTAGCTTAGCAACAGCTGCGCTAGCTGGATGCATATTTCACAGGCAGTGTAGGCTTTAGTAAATAACAGGAATATACAAACACATCTGAAGGTGAGTAAAGGCATAGATTGCGGAATGGCAGATTATCATATTTAGTAAATCAGTATCCATCCAAAAATTCTAAAATGCCTTTTCTTTTTAAACTGCCAATATAGCACACCTGAAGGAGAATGCTAACTACCAATTCTAGCACTCAGGCATCAGCTTAACAGATGCCCAACTGATGGGACAAAAAGAGAGAGGACTCTTTTTCCCACCAGTGAGAGCATGGTCAATTATAATGAAGTCCAGGCCATAGATGGGTGGGGCATCAGCAGAGATCAGATTCACAAGCTATTCATTCAGCTGAGCCTGACTTTTAGTGTTTTTGAAATGAAATGAGTCATATTCTTGATATAGTGAAGCAAGCAATGACGTTATTCTACATAGTGCAGATTTGGACTTGATAATAAACAGTAGTCGTATGCAGTACTAAAGGACCCAAACCTTGCAAACCCATAGTAGTTTAACCCAGTCGTCGCAGCAAACTAGGGTATACGTGTGTTGTTATATTAACAACACCCCTGCCTGCTCTCTCTGGCTTTCTTACAATCCCCTGCTGGCTAATCCCCTGCAGATTTAATGCTAGTGTGTCACTCTAGCTTTTGGCTTTGGTGTGTGTTGGAGTGAGCGCACACACACTCTCTCTCACTCACACACAGAGTATAATGAGACTGCCAGGCTTAATCACTTTTCACTCTCCTGCAGTCCACTGCTCCGTACAGGGGGAGTCATGATGGATCAGCTCTGCAAGGGAACCTAACAATGTGTGTGTATTTCTGTGTGTGTGTGTGTATGTGTGTGTGTGTATGTGGGGGGGTATTGATGGATCAGTTCAGTAACACAACATAGCAGTGGCACTGCAGCCTGCATTAGCCCTTGAATCCATCAGACCCATACACTTTTAAAAGAGTGTGTATGTGTGTGTGTGTCTGAGGGAGAGAGAAAGTGTACTTTTTTGTGAATATTTGTATACGTTCCATTGCAAAACAACAAATTATATAATGAATTTTACAACATAATAAATGACATCCACATTATTCTGTTCCATTTCTCTAGACTAATTATATGAAATCCCCCTAAATACAGTATCATGCGAAAGTCAGAGACCATATTTACATAATTACTGGCCAAAACAGCCATTAGGATTATATTAGTCATTTTTAAAAGATATTACTTAGCAGTGTAAATAAAACAATCAACATATATAAAGAAAAAAGAAGAGATTGAACTAAAAAAAAATAATTAAAATAAAGTAATACACCATTTTCTAACCATTAAAAAGAGGTATGCTCTTCTGTGTCCTCTGGCTCTAACATCAGGATACTGCCAGGATTATCTCAAATGTGGTGCCACAGCCACAGAGATTGTCTCTGCTATTTGGAGATGACACTGTCCTTTATGCTACAGACTACCAAGGCCTCTACTGTGCACTTGAGCGGTTTGAAGATTGAGAATGAAAACTTGAGTATGAAACGGCCAGCATGCAAATCACTTCCTCTGAATCTGAGGTAGAGGTTACAGGGAGCTGAGCGATGAAGTGAAGATCTCAATTTACTGGTGTATCTATGTCCTAGTCTTCATCTATGGTCATGAACCTTGGGTAATGGGCAAAAGACAGAGATTCTGGATTCAGGCGGCTGAAATGAGTTTTCTGTCAGGATGCAGGACTCGCTCTCCATGAAAGGGTGAGTAACCGTGCGGCCCTGGAGGAGCTCCTGCACAGGGAGAGAAGCCAGCTGAGGTGGTTTGGACTGCTGATAAGGATGCCCCCGGCCCACTCTTGATAGAGGTATACCAAGCTGGTAGGAGGCCACAAGGTACATCAAGGATCTATGGCAGCGATTAAATTTCCCAGCATGCCTGGTAATGCCTGGGGATTGCCTAGGAAGAGCTGGAGAAAGTGGCTGGGGACACGGATGCCTAGGGGTTCTTTGTTTGTTTGTTTGTTTGTTTGTTTCTTGCCCCATTGCCATCGTAACTTTGAATTTGAATAGGTTGAAAGAAAATTAGTTGAAAAAAATCAAAGGAGTTGATGGTGTTCTTACTGGCCTTCATTACCTGGGTAACATTAATAAACTTATAGAAAGCAGAAAATACAGAACTGTTTCAAGGGCTGACATCTTGAGGTATAAGGTACAAAAACATAAATATTGTCATAATCACAATATTCTGACTTGTTTACATAACATCCCAGCAGAGCAACTGATCTGTATGTTTTGCTATTTACTGTGAAGCTTTGATCTTACTTTTTGTATAATTGTTAACATTTGTTGTTTATAAGCATACACAACATTTTCTACCCTTTGGTTGTGTGTTAGATTTATGTGCCACTTTATTTATTTTATACAAAATCAGAATCTTGGTAAATTACTGTTGTTTACAAAATAAGCAAATGTTTACAGATTATTTTTGTCACTTCTGAATGTTAGAAACTTGTATGAATGTTAAATTTTGTAGTAAAATAAAACGTTTTAATAAATACAACAATTTAATACTATTAATATATATCAAACATATTACATTTAGTATAATTAATAGTAGTATAACATTTGTTTTGTTGCAATAGAGTGTTACTGAAATTTATAAAAGTATTTTTCAGGGTTTTTTCATATCGCCAAAATACCCTGAAATAATGCGATATTAGGGCCATATCGCCCACCCCTAAACTGAAAACAAGTCTCCTAAGAGAAATGGAAGACATAATAAAGGTGAAGAATGCATTTAGGTTATGATGCTTCTGTGTAGTTTCCTGTTAAATTCTGTTCTCCAGACCAGTAAATGACATAAACAACTAAAAATAAATAAATAAAGGGTGGTCTCTGACTTTTTAATGGTACTAAACATATTTAACAATGCATATAAAATTAAGCTTTCTTTGATCTCTTTGACATCTTCTGCTTGTTGCTATGGTGAGCTTAGCTATTTATCCTCAAACCTGATGTGTGTACATGTACTTTTGTATAATAGATCTAATATTAATATCAAAAACCAAATCTACATAATTCAATACATGTATACATTCGGCTCAATGCTGCATGTGTAATACCTGGAGCCAATTTATTTCATTGCCTAAAAAAAAATTTGTTTACAGTGGCTGTCTTGCCTCCCTGGAGGTCATTAAGTGGCTTCGCTGACAGCCATTAGCTTCGGCCACAAGCAGCTCTGCCTGCAGCTACGGTCTCCATGGTCAGGGTTACCAGGCAACTGCCCTAACACACACTAAGGGGCATGCACAATTCTCAGTTACTATCAACATTACCATGCAGGTAATTAGCGAGGGGAGAGAGAGAGAGCGTTGTGTGTGTGTGTGTGAGAGAGAGAGAGAGAGAGAGAGAGAGAGAGAGAGAGAGAGAGAGAGAGAGAGCGATGGAAAACAATGGCTGTGGATATCTTGTGTGCAGTATAGGAGACAATCTTACCTTAAATGGAGGAGCTGTGGTGTCTTTATAGCCTCCTATATGCAGCTCTTCCAAACCTTTCGCAGAAAACAAACAATGAATTAACTCATGTGTCACACAACCATGAAGCCCACACATCAAACATACAGCAACACAGGCACTTTTAGATCAACGTGTATGAGAGAGGCAAACATATAAAACACACACACACACACACACTTGATTTATACAATGTCAGGAAGTGAGGTCACATATGTCCTATAGTAATGACTTTTTTCTGGTTTTCCTGTTTTTATAACCTGTGTACAGTTATATGCTGATACAATCTTACAATCTACAATCACAAAAAAACTTTTGTGTAAAATATACAGGTCTTAAATTGTGCATAACATGTTTAGTCTAGTTGTCTTCTGCTTTTACATTAATGCCGTTTGGCACATGCTTTTACGTTACAGAAGTAGGTAAACAGCTTTAGGAGTCTTGTCCTAGGATTCCCATTGGAACAGTGTGATCTTGCTGTCAGAGTAGAGAACTGAACCCCAGTCTGCGATGTGGAATGTAGTGAAGTTAGCTTCCATGCTAAAGCGCTCACTCCAGCTGTTTCTCTACAGTCAGAACATTTTATGCTGGAAATATATCAAATACATACACAAAGGCACACAGACTCAGTTGTACTTAACCTCCTCATATGAATGCTAATGTGCGACTGATGTAAAGCCCTGCTCACACATTAGGAATGCAACGTACATCACCAAATGACCTTCACACACAGTACTGCAACACAACACACCAACACGTGCATGTGATCGGCTCCTCTGTGTCCCATTCATTTCGCTCAGTTTTCATCAAGTGGTGCAAGCACAGAGGTGCAATTTATATTTTTCCAACGTAATAGATCAGAGGGGAGTCATCAAAAGGCTTCCAATGAGGATAAATCTAACACGACAAGGCGAGGGAAGGAAAGGACACACCCATGCTGGTGCACACACACACACACACACACATTGTTTTTCCCTTCAGTTCTCTTTGGAGCAGACGCCCTGATGGTGACAGAATAGGGGGAGAAACATCATGGATGTAGCTGAAGTAGGTCTTAGTTAAATATGCATGGGGAATGTGACAGGGTCCACTTACTTCGGTCTGACTCACAGAGTCAGCCTCTCTCTTTCTCTCTCCCTCTCTCTTTTTTCTCCCTCAGCAAGGTGACAAAGTTCTGCACATATAATTAACGGACCCCATGAATATGTATTGTGGAGCAGTACCGGGCAGGTGAAGGGTATTTCACTGTAGATAACACACATTTCCATTTTCTGTGAGCTGGATAATGGCTGGATTAAAGCACTGTTAGTTAAAGAGGCCATATCCTACATTTGGCTTCCATTTGAATATTTTCTCCCCCCAGAGGTCCACTTATGAGATTCGTTGGCTTTATTTTTCAAAACAGACATAATTTATTGTGCATGACAACTTTCCAACCTCTCTTTACTGCTGGCTCTTTCTATTTCACTTACATTTTAGACATTTAGAATATTTAATTGAGCTCTGTTATGACTAGTATGGCTTATGAAAAATATAATAATAAAAATTTAAAAAGTTTAAAATGCTTTTTAACTTAAAATAACTTTGTGAAATTAATTGTGAAAGAAGAGAAGTAAACTGATGGGTTTCTGAGACCTGACCCAAATAATTCATTAAAATTGACTGTTCAAATCTTGTAGGCACACTTTAAAATTAGGATTAACCTGTAGATAAGTTGCATTCATAACTTAAACACACTGAATACAGGGGGTTTACTATGTTGATCCGTTCCTATGTCTCGTCATAAACCGATTTTCGGTGTAAGTCAGAACATACGTACATACTGTACGTAAATAACATACTGTAAGCACTTAATCATTCAACCTTAGAATAAAGAATACACGTAACCGTGTATTCTTCCGCCGCGCACACCAAACACGAAGTTCGCGTTACGATGTTTACGGCGCAAAACCACTTAAGTCGAAACAAGGCTTCATACAGTGAATGGGAGATGTGTCGTAACCCGAGGACCTCCTGTATAATTGCTGCAAACAGCATAATATAAAAAGGAATGTTCTGAAGCTGCTGCACATGATCTTAGGGTCACTATAATTAAAGTGTGGGCTAGATGAGTTGGAATGAATCACCCTGCTGTGGAACAATGGAAATGTGTTCTCTGGAGTGAGGGAGCACCAGTCAATACCTAGGTTCACCTACTTAACTTGGTGCATCAATTTGGCTAAATATCATGATTTTTGTTCAGTTAAGGGTGTAATGGCCTTTGTCTCTGGGATCAATATCACCTCCAGTTAATGCTATTGCTTGAAGCTTAAAAAAAAAAGAAGCATCCTATTTGGCTCCTTTAAAAGACTGTGATGACTGAGCTCTTTTCAGCAGCTCTGTCAAAATTGCATCTGTTCACCATGCTTGCTGGATCTCTTCAAGGCTGGCTGCCATTCTTAAAAGGTCTTGAAAATGGTGGCCCCACTTCATGTCAAGTGTCTGAGGTTTAAAGATATTATTTTCAACTGTAAGTGCAGCATAATGCTTTCTTTTGTGGCAGCAGCATATGCAACATCTGTGAATGTGAGCAAGAATCGAAATACCTGCTAAACATCTGCAGGCCTGCAGACCACCACCACTTAACCACAAGTCACTATCAATTATAGAAACATACACACACACACACACACACAGAACCATACAGCTATTAGACACTCATGTTCAATGTTTACCACAGCCCCAGAAACATGTGTTTACTGTCAGCCAGGAAATACACTCACAGGAGTTATAGGTTCATATTCCACACATCCTTCAGCATACAATCAAGAAAGCTCTTTTTCTACAGTTACAGGGTCTACATGATATATACACATGCATAACACATACTAATAGCTTTTAAATTTGGCTCCGGGAACAATGTCCTTCACCCTCTCACTGTAAACCTATCCTTATTCTGGGAAGAAAACTCTTAGATCAGCATTCTTTAATCATGCTCTTGGAGTCCTGCATCACTACACATGTAGTTATATTCTGCCCATTCTATTATAACGGTTATAAAATGGTTTTTAAACAACCAGTTTGGTGCAAAGTCACACACAAATGTAGCTGATCATCTAAGACTCGTATGCTGTTAGTTTGCCTTAATTAGTTTTACAACTTCAGTAAAGGGACGCCAGCAACACTAGCCAAAGTAGGCACATGTTAGCTAACATAAAACTGGATAGTTAGAATTCTCATCAAAGTGTGTTTGGCTGGTAAGTGACACTGCAAAAGTCATAATTTGAAAAGAAGTGGTGACTGGCTTCACAAAATCTCTCACACTTTATACTATTACAGCACCATGCCCTCACATAGTGAGCTCTTTAGAACAACCCATTCTTTCAATGATGTTTGTTAAGGCAGACTGGCTAGAGTTTATTCACATGTGGCATTGGTCTGAAGGAGACCAATGTCCATATAGTTTTCCTCACAGGGGGGTATAACCTGAACTGTTCATGAACACACTGTTGTCAAAGACAATATTTTATGATAGTGTTGCATTAAGGTTATTATCTAAAACGTTTTGTAAAAAGTCATTCACAGCGAAGACTTGCAAGTCATTATCACCATTTACCTTTATCGATTGTTACCATGTCACTGTTCTATTGTATTGTATTGTGCTACATATATATAAACTTATGTCTTATTGGTCATCTTGCATAGTCAGTGAAGTGGTTATATCTGCATTGCCACAACAGTTCATAGGACCCAGAATGTAAAGAAATCTTAGTCAGTACATGCCTCTCAAAGAATATATTTCAAACATCATCATAAATGTTGAAATTCCCCTTTAAGTGGGTACTGAGTTGAAAGGGTTGAAAGGGGTTTACTGGTAGCTGGGAAAAATACTAAAATGTGAAATGCTGGGTTACTCTGCCTCTGTTGACATAAAACAGGACTGAAAAACAGTGCTTTAGTACATCAGAAACTGAGAACAGCATGAATTACACTGGGAAACAGTAATTACCCACTCAGCAAAGTCAGTTAAAAGCAAAAACAACACCCACACAAACACAAGAGGAGTTCCTACAAGCAGAGTTTATATTGGAGACACCCTTTCATTTACTGCTCTTCTCTCAGGCCTGCTGCGTCGCATTCACTGCACTTCCTGGCTGCCTCTGGCCAGCAGCATGCATAATGCAGCAGGTGAGAGAGCTCTGGCCCAGACAACAAGAGGACAGAGAACAAGGGTGAAGCGTTCCTTCCAAGACACTGATTCCTCCCAGCCTCTTTCTCCGCTTCAGCTTAGCTTTTCTGGCGAGGGTTTCAAGAATGTTTTAATATCCTTCATCATTTCAACAAGCGAACCACAAATCGTTTTTGCAAGAGGCTCTAATATTCAGTTCAGAGGCTTAGACTATTTCTTAAATTGACCTTACAAATCTAAAATCCACGGTGTCTGGCATAATGCTTCTAAGAGGAAGCTAACAAGGCTAACAAGCTAGACTTCATTTTCTCAGCCTGTTTACATTGTTCTGATAGGGGGCAGACCTAGTTAGTGGGTGGAACTGGGCATGGAAAAAAAATGTACACTAAAAAAAATACCACACTAACACACACCAAATCACCAGCTATCATTTATCATATTAAATACCTTGAAATTAAGTTGCATTATCTTAATGTATTTTAACATTTAGATATTATGCTCCTTTTGTTAGTTTGAATGTTATTATCATTATTGATATTGATATTAGCATTTATGGAATGTGTTGTACTGAATAAACATTTAATATGCTTTAACAACTCTGTTTTTAATCCCACTAAAACTATCTTGAATAATGCTAAATAGTGTTGATATTAGAAACGGGTTTGTTTCGGGGAAAAAAAGAAAATGCAATAATTATAAATAAATTAAACGCTCACAGCTTGAGCACCAGTCAAAATATACGACTTAAAGCAAAACGTGTGAAGGAGAGGCAGTATCGATCTCCTGTCCTGCAGGGCCAAGCCCACACATCAGAACAGTCTTACTAGACCTAACAGAGCATGCAGTGCTATGATGATCATGATTACAGCTGCTCATCAGCACATGGAGAGAGAGAGAGAGAGATGACCTCTAAAGGCTCTGAGATTTAAAAAAGTTCTGAAGTTTCTTTTTAAAAAATTTGTCGCCTAGACAGCTTTGTGCAAATTTGATCAAGCCCTTAGATCAAGGATCAGCTTTCCTTATATGAACACCATGCTTAAAAATTGATCAAGAAACCTGCCAGAACTAGTCTTGAAAATATCTTCCATTGCTGCATTGCACCGATTGCTGTTTTCTCAGCTGCACTGCACCAGCCTAAAGCTTATGAAGGACTGGTTAATAAGCTTATGTCAATCAAATGTGTGAGCACTAAAATGCCTAGGGTTGGGTAACAACAGAACCACGACTGAATAACGCTAATCTAGCATGACCCATATAATTAACAACATATGCACAAAATTATACATCTGCTCGTGCAATATTTCTACAGAAACTAGAGATATCAACAGGCAATTAGTGCATTATTTCTGCAACACCAACTTCTAATCTGACGAGAAGTATTTAGACAAGACGTTGGAACATATTAAACATTTGATTGCATTCAGGTATATAAACTTTAATGAGTTTAAATCAAAATGAAAATCACAAACGTCACTCAACTCATCCCAAGGGTACTGCAGCTCGATCACTTTGGTTCCAATGCTATACAGGTCAATGTCTATGGCCCCAATGTGCGTACTCATTATAATTGGTCGTCGTGTGTGTGTGTGTATAGGCATACAACATGCTCCTATATCGTCAGTGGAGTTCATAATATTCTGATATGTATGTGTGTGTATATATAAACTCAAAGTAACCTCAACAACTGATTTTCTTTTGTCAGTGCTGTCTGTGTCATTTGCATTCGTCTGTGAGGACTTTAGAAAGTGATTGGTTACACTTTGCCAATGTGGGGAGTTATCATTGCTGCTGAAAAGAGGTCAAACTTGGCACATACTGAGAAGATCAACTCATGAGCAATGTGAAAGCTTTGATAAGGATCAATGCACAGTGCAAAATGCAAAAGACAAACAGTCCACATTACATATATCCTGGTTATTAGGTTCATTGTTCTTTCATTCATAGAATCTTGGAACACGGATTAAAAAGGAGTAAACCTGCTTAACACAATAATTCGCAACAGGAAATTCCTAGAATGTAGCAACCATAGCCTGGTAACAGCTGTGGAGGAATATAACATATACTATAGATTCCAATTTGAATCTAAATTGAGTATTTGTTGTAATGTGACCTATAAGAGTGAAACTGGGAACAAAAGAGCAGATTAAACAGAGTTTGAAAGTGATAAGTATGTGGCTTTCCTATTTTTTTTTTTTTTTTTTTTTTGTGGAGGTGTGGCTTTGGAAGCTTTCTCACTCCTTCACACACGTAGCCTATAGGCACACACCTTACTGGGCCACACATGGCTTCCCTTGCCTGCTTGCCTCTTGTGTATCCAGAAGGAACACCTTCACATTTGCCTCCTCTAACCAGTATTATTCTTCTTCAAAACAAAATATGCAATTGGCCCCAGGATAGGTCCCTGAGGTATCCCACAAGGACAAGGCTTAAAAACAAGCCCAGTGCTCCAGGGCAACCTCACACATGGGAGCAAACTCTTTCCATGTGCAAGCTTCATGAACTTAAAAATGATCATTATTGTTGCTTTAAGATGCTCAAACATTCAATTAGTAAGTACAAACCTTCAGATATTCATAGGCTGACCATAACAGCGGTCATGCCTGATACTTACAATCCAAAAACAGGTCTAAAGCAACTACTCCATGTCAAGTTCATGTTCAAAACAAGTTTGAGGACTAATCCTCTAGAGTCTTTTACACGCGCAGACATTACTTCTTAAAATCACAGAGGGATTCTATATAAAAACAGCTTACATCTCACTTAGAAGTTTTTAAATGGGTATTGAGGTCAAATTCTTAAATACTTATTAACCATGTGATGACCAGGTTATGTGGGTGATACGCAGCTTTATGGGCACTGCCCTACAATAAAGTTTTAGCGACTTTTGAAGTACACAATAAATTTAAAAAAGTACAAATATACAGCTTGTGAATCTCATTTTTTGAAAAGTGAAATCAGGCGTTTGTTTATTTTGCGGAGGCTGGCGCTAAAAGATGTAGGATAAGAGATGTGCCAGCCTTAGGCAGAAGTTAAAGCATGATAAGATCTGTAACTCATTAGACCACAGATGTGTTTGTGTGTGTGTATGCTTATGTACATGATGCAACAGAGTTTGTTATTCTTGCAGAATTGAGTAGAATCAATGTCAAAAGTGCAGCTTCACTTCCATAGCCACCAGAAGGACATTCACCCAACACCTCTTTGCAATATCTGAACATATAAATGCACACACACACACACACACACACACACACACACCACTCATTCAATGTTCATTCTTTATCACTTCCATTTCTCTTTCCTATTGCTCTGTTTCTTTCTCTCTGTTTTACTCTCTCTCCTCACTGTTTGTTGATACGCCCTCAGGATAATGCAATGTCAACTCAAATTTCGCATTAAATGAACTACACAAATAAATAAATAAATAAATTCTGAGAGCGAAAGTTAAGCAAGTTGACAGGAAATTAATGATATCTCCTGGTCTTTTCTTCCCTCCTGATTTCTTCCTTACTCAGGACGTGAGTGTTTTACAAATGACTTCCGCAGGCTGGAATGTTTTTTTTTTTTTTTTTAAACGTTTGTTGTTGTTTTTTTTTTTTCCAATTTTTGTGAAAGTATCAGGGGTGGAGGGGAAAACCACATTTATAGACGCAAAAGGAAAGGGAAAGGAAAGGAGGGATTTATTTGTGTTGATAAAAGAAGCAAGCAAGATCATGAAAGAAAGAAAGAAAGAAAGAAAGAAAGAAAAAAAAGAAAGAAAGAAAGAAGTGGTATGGAAGAGACAGGGTGTGGCTGTAGTTCATTTGGTATTCTGTACATGTATGACAATTAGTGAGAATTAGAATTACACTGCCTCAGGGACATAATGTTTTTAAATCAGACACAAAGCATGATAAACAGCGTTCCATTTTTGAAACCTTTAAGTGCCATGGTGATTATCTGTGTGCAATGAGTTTATGCTAGGTTTTGGGGACCAAAATTTTTTTTTTTACACTCACATTGTGGAGAATTCCCTTTTTTGTTGGGAACCTCAAGTTTGTCCCAACAAAATAAACAAAGTAAGTGAAGGCATGTTTTAAAGTTAAGGTCCATGTAGTGTTAGGAATAGTGAAGTAATAGTTAAGGGTTTTGGTAATTTTCCAGTTAAATCTAATGCTGCTTTTCCATTGCATATTACTTACTCAACTGAATTCAGCTCAGCACGCCTCGACATGCTTTTCAGCCCTGGCCCCTGTTTGACTTTCAACTAGCTCCCTGCAAAATGTAACTGGTGATGACACAAAACCTATTCTGTAATGGGAACCGTGGGGTTTGGAAACCACAACAACGGCGGCAAAAATATTAAGCACTGTTTACAAGCATTACATTCTTTGGGTTGTTTTGATATTCTTTTTTGGACTGAACACTACTCCGTTTCCCATTTCTTATATTTTCCTTGTTCCTTGTTCTTCCTCGATCCAAAGAACGCATGAACCTCTTCAGATTACTACATGTAACAGGCGTTCTGCAAGGTTTACACATCACATTTAGTCCATACTCTGCAAACTTGTAACCCCATGTGAGAAAGTATTAAGAAAGTACTGATTCAAGTTACAAGATTAGTCTAATGGAAAGGGAAGAGATTCAAGGCAAGCCAAGTAGATACCAAGTAGTGGAAAAGCACCATAAATTTCCACACAAACAAACGTGTGTGTGTGTGTGTGTGCGTGAGAGAGAGAGAGAGAGAGAGAGAGAGAGAGAGAGAGAGAGAGAGAGAGAGAGAGAAGAGAGAGAGAGCGAGAACAAATGTGATTGTGAGTAAACGTGATTGGAATCACTTCCTGGCAACTGAAGGTCCATAATCGCAGTATTAATATTAATGACACTCAGCAATGACTTACAACAGAAGCAACAAGAGGGCCAGTTACAATACATGGACTAAACAATGATGGGAAGAGGTGTGTGTATGTGTCTGATACACTGGAGACATTGTCCAATTAATGAGGAGAGGGAAATGGAGAGTTAATAGAAACATCAGAGAGTAGAAATGAATGGTGTATGTGTATATTACAAGGTGAATGTGACAGAAAGGTTTTTTTTTTCTCCCTTAAACCTGATTTCCTGTGAGCTGTGTGGAAAATACTTCTGATCTTTCAGTGACATTGGAACCAAATTTGGCTTTAGAATAAATATTTTTCCAATATCAACCTGAAAGTAATGAAAATGATGAGATTGGTATCCATGCTCTTTGTGTCATGCCAGGCGTTCTCGTACATATCTGTAAAGTCATACTAAAGCTGTTGGTTTCTAAGCAGAAATCTTTTACATAAAACAAATTTTCAGTGCATCATTTTTAGTCTACATTTTACTGCACTTCTATTCAGGAGTTAACATACTGGAAAAATGATGAAACACAAAACATAAATTGTGCTTTAAGTTTTGGACAGACCACATTATGCGCTTTTTCAGAATGTAAATTTCAGTCAATGTGTTCGGTTCGGCCAGTGGCTAATGATGTGATTTGAGAGCACAGGGTTGCTCACACTAATGTTAGATATGGGTCACTAGCAGAAGCAGCTGGTGAATTCAAATTATTAAATCCCAATACAAATGAACACATACTGGTGCAGGACATCAAAGCACTGTGAGAATATGTAATTTTAAATTGACATTAAAAATAAATCAGCAGACTAATGTTTAGCAAAATGATCATCCACATTATAGCTCTAAAGTGCTCAGATATAAGGTGCATTACATATACAGACATTTTAGTAAAACCACTATTAAGAAAATCTAGAAAGGAATTTCTAGAGTGTTGTATAACGCTGGATCATACTGTATCCACATACAAAGAAAACTGGGCTCTGTGTGTGTGTATGAAATTGATTTTTTACAAAATACCTTACTGAATGCGAAGGTTGCTGAATCCTGTGCCCTGAGTAGTCACTGATAACTGTCGGGTGTCCTTACTCTGCTTTGGGCAATGAATGAATCACCCCTTAAGCGTCTGATTCAAGAATGTAGACTGGATACATTTTTGTTCCTATTTGCGTATTTCCATACTGTGTAATACTGGCTGTGTTCCTGCCAACACTGGGAAATAAAGGTTCACCCATTCATTCATTCATTCATTATCTGTAACTGCTTATCCAAGTCAGGGTCGCGGTGGGTCCAGAGCCTACCTGGAATCATTGGGCGCAAGGCGGGAATACACCCTGGAGGGGGCGTCAGTCCTTCACAGGGGAACACACACACACACACACACACACTCACACCTACGGACACTTTGGAGTCGCCAATCCACCTACCAACGTGTGTTTATGAACCATGGGAGGAAACCGGAGCACCTGGAGGAAACCCACGCGGACACGGGGAGAACACACCAACTCCTCACAGACAGTCACCCGGAGCGGGACTTGAATGCACAACCTCCAGGTCCCTTGAGCTGTGTGAATGCGACACTACCTGCTGCGCCACCGTGCAAATTTAAAGGAAGCTCCCTTTTCACAATATATATATATGATATACATTATAAGCTATTTTACATTTGTAACATGCTCATACCTCATATACGTATTGATAATAATAATAACACTAAGTAAATGTGATATTTTCATACCTGAGGGTTATTCCAGATTCAAGACCGTTTGCAGCATGAGTTCAAAACATTTGTTCAAACATACTTTCAAATCCAGGGCCAGCCTTAAAACCCTATCCCCCAAAAATGATGAAGACATCAGTGACATGTCATGTGCACAACTATAAATACTGCTCAGTTTGAGGGTTGATAATAGGACTCAGAGAACTTTTACATAAGCATAAAACAGATGCTCTTGTTGTTGCCTATTTTGCAAAAACTGCACGCAGAAAGAAAAGAGGCACAGAGAAATTTGCAATTGATCCAGCGTTCAAAAGCAATTCTCTTGTGTGAAAAACAAATCTATAACTCCCATCTCCAAACAAGCTCACAATCTCTCCTGAATGCAGACTCCAGTGTTGAAATGTCCTTTTATGGCCTAACATCAACATTGTGAGGGATGTGCATGGGTACTCAAATACTCTGTAAACTCTTGGTGGCAGTATCCAAATACAAAAAGTAAGATATATGTATATCAGCGCTGAGAAGAAAAAGTCTTTTGTTGAAGACGAGTCTTATCCTCCCATGAGGTGCTATATGCTGTGCTTTAGTACAATCAGTTATAGCTGTATTAGCTTGTTTTAAAAGGCAGCCTCCTTTACTCATCTAACATGAAAGCTTACTGATTTGCCTTTGCTATTCAGAACCAGAGATCCTAGCGGTCTCCTCTCACATGAGCTGAGACATTGCTCAGCTGTTTGGGCATTGACACTGAAGAGTCCATAATTTGTTATCTCATTGGTTTCCTTGCCAACATTTGGTGGCTGAATCGCGCCTAGGGGCTGCATGCTCCATTTCACTAGAACAGCCTCCTAAGCCTGCATCTATTCTTCCATCCATTCTTAAATCTATGTTTTTCTCCAGCTATACCACCTCCCAATCAGTCAGCCTCCAGCAACTCTTCTCTGAACCCTAAAAGGAACATAAACCTATGTTTTAAAATATAGCTCCAATGACATGACACAAGTTTAGAATGTACAATCACATTCACTCCTGTTCTCTTTATGGCGTGCTGTCCATAAAACAAAATGTTGTTGGCGCGATGTTATTTTTTTTTTTACAATGCAGTACAGCTGTGGTCGTGCCGCTTCATTGATGCGACGACAGGCGAATGGCAAGGAGATATACATGCAGTTTTAAGATCGGGCTGAGGCCTCAGCCAGCCCATAAATCCCAGCAGCAAGCCAAGGACAATACCAAACAGTGCTATAGAGAACGATACTGAGAGAGAGAGAGAGAGAGAGAGAGAGAGAGAGAGAGAGAGAGAGAGAGAGAGAGTGTGTGTGTCTAGGGCAGTCAATATTGATTACATTACTAGTCAGAAACTCTACTGGATTTTCTGACAATTACTTATTAAAAATTATTATAAAATGCCAAACCATTACATAACTAATACATAACATTTAAATAGCAACAAAAAAATCTGTAATATGGATTTAGAACTAGAAACCATTTTAATAAAATCTACATAAAACAAGGACACAAATTGTTAATGATGCGAAGCACAATACCACACCCTTTTGGAGGGGTCCTTATATGTGAGTGAGAAATAGCATGTTTGAGGTGCAATTCCTAAACGTGAGTGAGTGAGTGAGTGAGTGAGTGATTGTTAGTTACAGGCCAGTTTAGTGATGTGTTGCAGGATCTAAAAACATTGACAAAACTGCATACAAAGCTGCTTGAGTCTAATGGGGATGGAAAGATGGGACAGAAACTTTTAATAAGCATCATCATGCAAATTGCCATTCTGAATTCAGCAAGAAGCTACATTTAATTGATTATTTTAAGTAATTAATTTGAATCAACATTGGGAAATGTCACTCATCATATGGCATTGTTGATAAAAGAAGAGTTTAAGCTCCTGGGTACAATTCTCCAGCAGGAGGAAGCTGTTGTCACCATGGCTACAGACTAACGATTTATCCTTTAGCTGTGTTTTCGTCATGTGTTTCATTAGTGTTTTATTATTTACAAGAGAAAAGGAGGGGAAAATGTCAGCACTCGGTAGATTAAATACTTACTATGAAATATGCCATAAACTAACATTTAATATTATGAAACATATTAAATAGTTCAGCTTTGCATCAAATACCAGCTGAGCTTATACATAGAAACAAAAACAAAAAACTTGTATTTGTAAAGATCATGCTTTTCATCTGTTTGTTTAACGCCTGAGACACAGAGAAAGAGAACGAGAGAGAAGATACTGATAAGTTTCCAGACCACAAAAAGTGTTCCATTCAAAACATCAGCAAAAGGAAATGTGCACTAGTCTGTTTTTAAAAAACTGTGTAGTGCTGAAAAGTGTGAGATATGAGCCTTTCCTACCATCTACCTACCATCATTCGCCCTCATTAGAACGGTTTTAGCAACATTCTGTCAACTGTACACGCCTGTAGCTCTAATAGATCAGAGGTGGCTGGCAGAGTGGGCAGTGGTCTGTTTAATAAGGCCCCATTTCACCATCACCCACTGAACCCACCCCACGAATGCCACAAAACAGTTCTGAAAGGACACAGTGGTAAACACATGACTTTCTTTCCTGCTACATTGACACCTTCTTAAAAGTAAGTTTCTGTCATGATTTTCAAACAACTAAATTCTAGATTTCAATACTTTTTTAAGCAGATTATAAAATTTCACATGAAAGGGGAGGAAGAAAAGGCCTTTTATGTGTGGGATGACGCTGTGCTGTTAGCTTTTACTCTGGCTAGATTGAGAAGGTGACTATTTTACATATAACCGATTGCTTCTTTTGTCCTGCAGAGCCTTGTTCAATTTTCAGCCCGAAAGTGGAATGTATAGCTTTTCTTCCAGCAACAAAGACAAGGAATATATGTAGCAATCTCAATTGTACTGATGTAATAACTCAATACACTACATTTCAATTACACATGCACGCTCACACACACACACACACACACACACACACACACACAAAATTAACTTGCTAAGATGGAGAGTAAGTGAAATGCCACTATAGTATAGCTCTAGTCAGCTCTATTGTAGATTTACAATACAGTCATCAGCGCTGACCAAAGACTTAACTTTCTGTATGTGGCTTTGGGAAAAGTGAATTGTGAGCTCAGGCGTAAGACGAGAAGAAGAGAGGAACAGACAGAATGATCAAAAAAGCCGAGATTAAAAAAAAAAGCTGAAGAGGGCCTGGCCACTTCTCCCCCGAAGAGTCCATCAATTCGGGGCTCTCTCCTGGGAGGCAAGGCCTTCCCACAATGCCACTCTGCAGAAAGCCTGTTTTTCATAAATAATAACCTTCATGTCATGACCATCAATTCACAGAACGCCTGCCAGCAAAAAAATAAATAAAGAAATAAAGTTTAAAAAAATCTTTCTGATACAACAGCAATCGTTTTCCCCATGAGACGCAGTGAGTCATGGATTTTTAATAATACACACTTTATATGAGGAGTTGAGAGTCAGTCATCACTTTTAAATACTAGCGGCCTGGTAATGAGTCGGTAGGAAGGAGAACGCTCGGGTTTCTGCTGAGTCAGCTGTACTGCCCTGCAGCCCGGCCTGCACTCCACGCATTAGCTCTCCCTGCCTCTGAGACATGCTCTTTATTAAAGAGGGACATAGGGCTGAGATTGATCAGGCTGAGGAGTGTGTATGTGTGTGTGTGTGAGTGAGAGAGAGGGAGAGAGGAACAGTGTGGGGGTGAGAGAGAGAGAGAGAGAGAGAGAGAGAGAGAGAGAGAGATTAGGTTTCTACTTTGAGTTTGTTCTATTTATTCTACATACTTTTCCTCTTAATGCACTTGCGTTTGACAGGCATGCTTTATTCAGTGCAGCCTGCCGAATTAGACAGCACTGCCAGCCAATTTTGGAGAGATAATAATAATAAGGTAAAAAATATAATATATAGCCTGTGGTTTGTGTGTGTGTGTGTATTTATGTCAAAGCTCTGTCAAAGCTCATTTTTGAGTAAAGATAACTGCTGGTCAAATTAGAACTAAAATCAGGGAGTGAGGGAGAATGAAATAAAAAAGAGTGATACTCTTTACTCTCCTCTGTGAAGTGTGGCCTTTATTTAATGCCTTAGTGAAATATTCTTTCATTCATTCAATCACTGTCTGTAACCGCTTATCCAGTTCAGGGTCACGGTGGGTCCGGAGTCTACCCGGAATCACTGGGCGCAAGGCGGGAATACACCCTGGAGGGGGCGCTAGTCCTTCACAGGGCGACACACACTCACACATTCACTCACCCCTACGGACACTTTTGAGTCGCCAATCCACCTACCAACTTGTGTTTTTGAACCGTGGCAGGAAACCGCAGCACCCAGAGGAAACCTACACGGACACGGGGAGAGTACTTAGTGAAATATGTCCCTCTGAAAGATATAAAACCATCCGTACACTTTCTCAGCATCTTACAAGCAACCAGACAATCAGTAAATACTAAATGATACTGAATCAGGGGCAGATAGATGTGAAGATATAGGAAGATCTTGTTTGGAGTCATGAAAGTCCTGAAAATCCTAAATAGCTGTTGGTTTAGACATTAAGCTCCAAATAATAATAATAATAATAATAAATTGTGGACCTTTTTCATTATGTGTATAAAGATCTTAAGTCTGATCCTCCATTTCCTCTAAGTGGCAAGTTCACACTCCCTTCTCTTCCTGTAGCACACTTTTGTAAATGTTCTTGTGATCTGACTCTGCTGGCCACCAGTTATTTATTGTAATGTTGCTGCACTTGAGTCTGTGTCTCTGTATACACATGAAAAAAGAACAGAAATTCTGAAGATTTCCTTTCAGGTTTGTGTCATATTAGTGATTATTGGTGTAAAGCTCCTTTACAAAACCCATCTGGCAGCACAGTGTTTAATCTCTGGATGTAATTAAAGGTGGCCTTAATTCTTAATTGTTTTATCACTGTCCTCTGGACTCGGGTACTCAGACAAGATTAGTGAATTGTCCTGGGTGCAGGGTCAGTTAAGCTCATACCAAATACCTTCAATCAATAACCAATTTACTGAACCCAGGTAAGACAGCATTAGAAACATAATGAGTTCTTGTTTCAGTTGCTTTCCAGGTTCATCACACATACACATATGTATCCATTTCAGACAAAACTTAACACACACAGATTGGACATTCTCACAGAAAAGCAAATGAAATGTTGCTACTTGTGCTGACTGATGACAACAGCACTAGGTGCATGCATAGAAGTTAAAAGATGCAGGAAATCCAATCCAAGCCAATTCATGTTACAAGCCAATGAATTGGATAAGTATCTAAAACCGTATATGAAATTACTGAATTTTGTTTTGAAAAGACCAGATTTGACATGTTCACACAGCCCCAAAAAATCAGATCTGTGTCAACTTAAAGCATTCACCCTGGTACTGTTAATGTAGCTTTGACTATCTGCATTTAATACATTAAGGATGTGTTGGAGTGTCTGTCGTAATCCTAACATTAATACCAGACAGATGCCAACAGAATTCTGGCTGTATATTTGTTATTCCCAAATTCCCATTTTTTTATTAACCAAACATAGACCTCCAAACCTTTTTTATAGACTGCTGTAAACTAGATACAACTGATGTTTGAGCACCCAAGAGAACTGCCTCCACTCTTGGGTTCAGTGCACACCTGCACCATGCCCCAAGTGGCATATAAATCTGTGCATAATAAATCAAATATACAAATAATTAAAAATCTAGTTTCAAATGACAGATCAAGCACTGCTGCAGATATTGAACAGCTTCATCAGTTGTTTTTAGGACTGTGCAAAAATCCTCAAGCCAAAAGATTCCCCTGAAGTGTTCATATTGTAGGTAGGGGTCTGTTTTACCTCAACGCAAGTAATCATTTACAAAGCCATTTTACACTTATTCTATCAAAAAAACAAACAAAAAATATCTGTGCTGTGCTCACTTCAGTATGTCATTCAAATTCATCCAATAAAGAGTACAATAACAATGCTTCAGAGAAGGTACACATCCTCTGTGTCAGTTTCAAGGCAGCTCAGATACAAAAGCCTGGGGGTTACTTTATGTTTGTTGTCGTTTATTCCGGTGTGTATAATGTACGTGTATCAGGGAAGACCTCCAGGGCCGATACTCTGTCAGTCCAAATGGGCCATGATTCATTTCAGTAATGAATCTCAATTACAGATACAGCAGTATGGAATCTCTGACCCATAAATGATAATGAACGGAAATAATTTCTTGTGGGGGAAACCAATGCCAAGGAATTTATTTTAATGGATTTAAACAACCACACTAACAAATAGTATAAAGTGGAATGAACAGATGATAAGTAACGTGAGTACAAAATAAAATCTAGTAAAAGGGTAAGAATATAAATGACCTAGGTACTCTTAAGTCTAGCCATTCCATACTATTGTACCTGCTTGAAAAATTATTTGATCATTAAATATGGTCCTGCTACATGCTGAATAGATCAGATTAATAATGAGTTTTTAAATGACCAATATGATTAGTAGCTTTTTGTGAATTTAACTCTGTGTACCTGCATTTTCACCTCAAGGAACAGTGAGATTCTCTTCTGTAGGTTCACAAAAGCACAAACACCACACATAAAAAACTTGTGTCCAATAAAGAACAGTCATAAAGATTGGTCTGGTCTTCCAGCACCGAAGGCCGTGTTAGACTTCCATTGTACAAATGGAAGTGCCCGCCCATTCCTTCTCCCCATGGAACGCCTCCAAATTGAAGACCCACCAGTTGCACAACTGTCCTCCAAGCTAAATTCTTCATTTCACTCACGCGTTGCAAAGAAACCTGGCTGACTTTGATCAAGAGGCCTTCAACTCCACAATTCTGCTCTCTGACAAAACAGAGAAGAAGCCCCTCAGGTGGCTGCGAGATCAATAGCAGATCTAAAACTCTCTCTGGATCAGCTGCACCTGAGCCTCCACTTCACAGAAAAAAAAAATAAAAACACTCTCGTGGCCTAATCAATACCATGCATCAAACCAGCCTCACTTATTTCCATTGATCATTCTATGTCTGTGCTTCGTCAACTTCGGCAATTCCACACTCTCAGCCTGAATACAATTACGCTGAAGCGTGCTGGCCACTCAAGCACTCGCTGACGTGGGAAAATTAGAGCTATAAGAAAACAAGGAAAAGCATGACAGCACATCCCCAACTTTTTGACTTAAAATTATTTGAGGCTGTGCTTTTTTCCTCCCATGTGTGTGCGCTTGAGTGTGTGTGTGTTTGCATTTTTCTTGCTCTGAAGCACTGTCATGGAAGTCTTTAATTAACTCAGGGAGATTGAAACTCAAAACAGGAAGCGTTGGAGGATTTGTTCATCTGTAAACGCTGTCATGGAGGTGGCGAGCCGTTGCAGAACACTGGCATCACCCAGCCACATCCCCTCCATAAGAGAACAACGCCAGGAGTGCTGAACAACAGCAAAGGAGAGGGGGAAGAAAAAAAAAAGTGAGTAATTGGATTGTGAATAAGCAGTTTCTATCTGCCAATTATCAGTGGCTTTTCAGCAGAGTTAAAAGGTTCTCTTTTCTTCTCAGAGAGAAGATTTTAGAAGATGAGGCATTCTGCCAGGTTTTGACTGCCACAGAGCTGTGAATCAATTCGCTGAATTAACTGTCTTACCATCAATTCCAACTTTCCATCATACTGCAGGTTTAGGGCATTTTAAAAAGCTAGCTTATATGCTAAGCTAGCCCTACAGCAAGCTTTAGAAGCACTTGTTCAGACAGGCAGGCTTGAATCTGTTTTAGATATGTCTAATTTGGGTTGGAAATATGGTGTAAGTCCAAAAAGGCAAAATCTGATCACATATGTTGACATCAGGAAGTGAGACAGGAAAAAACGTACTTTTATTAAGACAATTACATGTGTGACCATAAAGTGTAACTGTGTTTTCTGGAGTAATTGAATTCTCTCTAATATTTCTGAGATGAGCTGGAGTGGCATTTAGGATCCAGAGCCAATCATTTGTGGATAAACGCCATCAAATACTTATAGAAATGTGCCCACCATCTTGTGTTGAGGAGTAGATTCCCCAATATTTGGTTATTACCTTTGGTTTCAGTAGAAATGTTAGATAAGAGGGTTTCAGCAAACCATAGAGCCATTGAACCATTGACCATAGAGTTAAATAACAGCTCCTGTTCTAATGTGATAGGATGTCATAGCATCCTTCTATTACACATAATTAAGAGCATGTTCCACACAGAGTTCCCACCAGCCAGCTGCAATACCACATACAGACATCCTTACAGAACTCAAGACTAATGAAATGGCTAAAGATTTCCTTTCAATCTGAGGGTCAGCAATCAATTTAGAAACAGTGGTGCCTTATTAAAATGCAAACTAATAATGAAAGCAGGGCCTCAAGGTGCAAAAGGGCTTAGAGGATCCATGTGAGTATTAAGCGCTGTAGCACACACCCACAAGGCCCCGTCTTGACACTGGCTTGATTGATTAGGCTGGATGGGGTGGGAACTCTGGCCACACTTTATATACGGAAAGCTGCAGGGAGAAATCCTTGAGGTTGTGACCCATATCCAAGTCCTACATACTAAACATGACAGTGAGAAGTCAATAGAAAGTGCAGTTTCAGAGGTGGAAGCTGAAGTCAGGGTGGATGATATGGTACAAATAGAGCATGGTACACTACCTATTTTTTATTTTTTTTACTTTTTTCACCCCCCGAGATGGGCAAATAAACTGGAAAGGAACAAAAACATACAAACATACCACAACATACAAAAAACGACAAGCCTGCACACAACAGTAGTTAAGTATCTATGGGAGGCAAGACATTTGCAAACATTTGGTCTAAATGTGCCTGTTTCTGTACAGAAGTATTACTGCTACCATTCATACACTGACAAAATGTTGTGGTTTTAATTTGCCATGATTATGATATATTAGCATATTGCCCACCCTTAAGATAAATACTGTAACACACAAAGAACCTCATGCTGAGACAGGTGTTGTCGCTGCTTGCTACTTTTAATTATGCAGGAAGATCTGAACTGACTCTTTATAAAGGGTCCTATTAATTAACCAAGCTGGCTCATTACCTGAATTTAATGAATCTCTCTCTCCCACTCTTTCTCTTTTTACATCTCTTTTCTCTCGTTTCCATTTCCTTCTCCTTGCTTAAATAGGCTGGTAGAGGCATTCACATTAACATGCGCTGAGTGTCTCTGTTTATGCGAGAGAAATATAGCTCAACCCCCTCAATACTTAATACATACACACACATTCACGAGAGCTCACGTCTGGCCTCCGGTGCAGATGGCAGTGTAATCCATCAGAATGTCACTGGAGATATAAAGCAGGGCCAGAACGCGATGGCTTCTCATTGTGTTTATGTATTAATGACAGACAGAGCAATTCTCTATTTTTTTTCCTCCTAGCACTCAATAGAAAGTTTACATTTGGATGAAAGCAGAGACGAATATTTCTCTGTGGTCTTCCTCAAAACAGTCTGAGAAACAGGCTGTGTTTCAGCAATGAGCAGGTGTCTTTCAGGAAACCAAATAAACCCCAGCTTTGTAATAAGTGTTAGGTGAGAGAGGGAGAGACAGAGCGTGAGAGAGAAAGAAAGAAAGAAAGAAAAAGAGAAGAGATTAAGCTCTCAAGACCAAGTGGATGAGAATCCCCTACTCCTTCCTCTTATCTGTGTCATGGGCACTGCCGTTGCTGTGGCGACAGGCCATGCATATGATGGATGGCTGGTTTCCACTCGTAGTGCCCCTGCACGATGCTGTTACTATGATAAATGGCACCTTAGGTAACAAATCTCTACGTGTCCCCACGGCAACAGACCACAGAAATACACAAACAGCACAGTGGGATAGGTCACAGCCCCCTCCTTTCATGACAACACACTCTGCCATGCAGCAAAAGCAGGGGGTCAGCACGTCTTACAAAACACACACTCCCTCATATATGCAAATGCACACCTAGGTGTTCAGTTATTAAAAAACAGTGAAAACGCACATACATATTATATCATCAGTTAATAATTTTAAGGTTTTGCTGGCTTTATAACAAGAACTCAGTTAGTCAAGGTATTTTGTACATAAACACATACACTATATGGGGTTGCGTAGACTAGTATACCCTGGCCAGCCATAACATTAAATACACCTCCTAGTTTCTATATACATTATCCATTTTTACAGCTCCATTGATCATACTGGAGCACTTGGTAGTTCTATAATTACAGACTGTAGTCTATCTGTTCCTCTGTATAAATTGTTAGTCCCTGTTCACCCTGATTTTCAATTGTCAGGACCCACAATAAACCACCCTTAGAACAGTAATTATATGAGTGACGCTTAAGTGGTGATGTGTTAGTGTTACACTTGTAAAAGTGGATCAGACACAGCAGTGCTGCTGGAGTTTTCAAACAGGAAAAATCCACATCAACTGATGACAAGAAGAAGATGAATAACACAAATTGTGCAGCAACAGATGCGCTCCTATGTCTGACTTTACATCTACAATGTGGACCAACAAGGTAGATGTGTCTGACTGAGTAGACCCTGAGCAGTACTGCTGTGTCGGATCCCCTCATCTCAGCGCAACACACACTAACCTATAACCATCATGTCAGTATCACCACAGTGCTGAAAACAACCCTCCACTTAAATAATAGTGTAAATAAAATCTACTGTTTAGTATATTACAGTCTACAGAATACACCTATTGTTCACATAACTCTAATCCCCAGTCAAATGACCATTAATGAGGTCTTTTACTTATGTAAAGTGTTATTAAACACAGCACTTCTGTTCATCTCAAAATAACTGGACAAAGCTCCATTAATTTCAGAAAACATAGTTCTAGTGCTCCACCACCCAGTGCTGTGAAGATTTATACCACTCTAAACAATGCTTAGCACTTAGCTTATAGGCTCATAGGTCAGAAATATGTGCACATTTAAGTCTCAGTAGTTACTCATAAGAAGTGTTTACAATTTTTTTTTTTTTGATATTCAGAACGCTTGTGGTGTTCGTTTTATTTTTTTGAAAGCATGATCAAATGATAAAAATTGACTGCCATTGAAAAATTTAAATCCACTTCAGTTATGTGCTCCATACAACCTTAACTCACACTATCACTCACTCACTGTGTTACTTCTAATGACGTTCCTTATAAAAAAAATAGCTTACATAAATAGAATGATGGATTAGATATGTTTCCATCTGGGGATTTAAAAGTCATTATGCTGTTTTCAGCTGAAGAATCTAAAGGATGGCCAATGACTACCCACCTAGCAGTTCCTACTTATTGCTTTATATGGCTTTATTAAAAGAACACAAGCCAGCCTGCCAATCACTGACAAACAGCCCTGATTCACATGTACTGTTGTTTCCACACCTTGTATAAGCTCACAGACATCTGGTATGGAGGAGGACTGGAGGTGGAGGAAAAACATCTATTTTGGTTACAAACATCTTCCAACAGAAGAACATGTTCCTCACACTGTTCACTACACAAAGTCTGAAACAGCAAACTACTGTGAGGTAATCTCTTGTAGCGATATTTAGCACCTAAACCAGCCAGGATTAAATGACATTTACAGTACACTAAAATAACTCTACATTTGGGAGGTAGATTGATCCCACAGCTTAGGCACAAACGTGTGAAATGAATCTTCTTCTAAAAGAAGGAGTGCAGATGCTACAGTATAAATAATGCAGGATATTTTTTTTCCTATCATGACAAAAAAAGTGTCTTTCAACTTGGAGCTTCATCATTTGGTGACTCAGCACATACTGACGGGTTCTGATCTGCTCAGCTTTCACATCTGTGGTAGAATAATAAAACTAGTTTAGTTACATCTATGTTTTTAAAATCATGGCTCATGCAGCTCCTCCAGTGTGTCCCATTCCACAGGTAATGTTTTCCTATGGCGACTGTAAAAGCTGTGTGTTTGCAACTAAGTGGCTCTTTCATCAATGGAATTGCGAATTGAAAAGAAACTAAATTCAATGATTTTACAACGTGTCTGTAAACATTTGTGAATATAGTTTAGATGTTAGCATACTTTGCTACAGGTAATAACCTAAACTGGCCTGTCCCCTGTGTCATCATTTTATTTTAGCATCTGTTTGTTCACATCTGTGGTCCAAAAAATCCAAGTAACTCAGCCAAGGCCTATGAAACGCAGACCTTCCAAAGACTGGTGTTTTGTTTTGTTTTTTAAAGCAATCTCCTCAAGGTATCATGAGCAAATGTACAAACAATGGACCATCACCAGCAAGCAATCGTTCAGAAACGAGGAGCAAATTAAGAGCATGGGCCGAACAAATTTTGCTCTAAAACGCAACTACAAAGGAACTGATGAAAGAGAAGGAGGTATCAGATACCAAGATCATCCAGCATTCAGAGAGTGCTATATCACTGCCACTATTTAAAAATAGATGGAGGATTATTTCGAATCTGTAGGAGGATTATTTATAAATACTGAAGCTAACCTCCAGTTTCAGTTAAAAAAGTTGAAACTTGGTTACAACTGGGTCTTTTAGCAAAACAATGATCATAAGGGTCACCCAAATATGTGACAAAAGGCCAAAAAACTGGAGAGCATTGTAAGACATTTTTGCTATAGCTTTTGATTCAAGTCAAGCAGTGAAAGGCCAAGCCACCAAACAATAACGATGTCTATGTACATGTAGTAATCCACTGGAATATTAAATAAAATAAAGTGTGTTTAAGTAATTATTTTAACTTCCCTAAGTTCATTCATTCATTCATTTTCTGCAAGCGCTTATCCAGTTCAGGGTCGCAGTGGGTCCAGAGCCTACCTGGAATCATTGGGCACAAGGCAGGAATACACCCTGGAGGGGGTGCCAGTTTTCAGTCGGCAATCCACCTACCACCATGTGTTTTGGGACCGTGGGAGGAACACTGGGAGAACACAACAAACTCCGCACAGACAGTCACCCGGAGCGGGACTTGAACCCATCCAGGTCCCTGGAGCTGTGTGACTGCGACACTAGCTGCTGCGCCTCCGTGCAGCACGCTTTTAAAATGTACAATTATAATAGAATAAGGCACAATTATGTTCCCTAACTAAAGGTATGAACCATTTAGTTATGTACCTATGTACCTTTCAGGGTCCACCACAGTGACAGAAAAAGTCACACAGTGTAGGATTGTCGATAATATATATATATAGCACTAAACTGTGTCTACATCGAATGGGATTTTTGAAAGTTCCCTTTAAGCTTGTCCATCCTCACAACAGTTATTAAAAGACAATGTATTTGTGGGCGGAGCACGACTAGGTCTACTGTTGCTATACACTGCAAATCCCCACGTCCCTGATGCAGCAAGACCAGGCCTAAAACAGGAGGTCACTTCACAGAGATGAAGGAAAACAAAATGAAACAAAACAGAGCGACAGGCGGATTGAACCTGATGTTCCATTAGCAAAGTCTGCTGGGAAATCAGAACGCCTGCTTTCTGGAGCACGTTCCATCCTGAGAGAGAGAGAGAGAGAGAAAGAGAGAGAGAGAAAGCACTGCCTCCCTTCTGTCCATCTACTCTGTTCCTATCTAACTTTCGCTCTCCCATGTCTTTTTTCTACCACAAATCTTCTCGGAAATCTCTCTCACACACACACACACACACACACACACACACACACACACACTTATGGACACTGTTAACATAGTACAGTTCAAGGCTGACCTCCCTTGACTGCAGCCGGGGGATAACTGGAAAGATGGAAACCATATGCAGCAAGTGTGTGTGTGTGTGTGTGTGTGTGCGCGTGTGTGCAAGAGAGAGAGAGAGAGAGAGAGAGAGAGAGAGAGAGAGAGAGAAATCTGGAGGGAATAATTCCCCATCTTTGTGCTCAGAACCTGGTGAAGAGAATTGGGGGGTGAATGAAAAAGTGAGAAAAAGAGAGAGAGTGAGAAAAAGGGAGAAAGGAGTAAAGGCATTACATTCTCTCTGGAAGCAATTGTCTAGATGAGTCAGGACAATAAGCACTAGACTGAGGGTGATAAAGGGTGGCGTGGCGTGGGGTGGGGGGTAGGGGGCACCAGCAGGGGTCATTGACCTGTGTGGTCTAGAGTAAAGGGGTGAAATGCTACTGAAGATATTTTGGGAAAGACACAGAGCAGAGGCTTAGTGTATTATGATGTGGACATGAGGTAATACATTTACAATAGATGTCTGTGTCTAAGAGAGAAAGACAGAGTGAAACAAAGGGAAAAAAGTTGAAAGGTGAGAGTTTAGGAGAGAGAGAGAGAGACATTTGAAGGATAGAAAGCGAAAGTTAGAACAATAAACAAAAAGGGAAGAACAGAGGAACATAGGAGAGAGAAAAGTGGGGAGAGGTGAGAAGTGAGGAAAGAGCAAGGGAAAGAATAAAAGAAAATAAAGAGAAAGAAATGAGAGAGGGAGAGAAAGAGAGAGAGATTGATCAGTGCAGATTGCCCTCTCTGACCTCTGTCCCATTTCTGCCCTTTCTATTCAACTGTTGTTCCCTTCCTTCTTCTATCGCCACATCTTTTTCACACGTCTCTATTCTGTCCTTCCACACACAGAGTCACAGGCCTCTCAGCACCCTCCCCCTCCTCTTTCAGAACAAATTGCTTTTGTCCGTCTTTAACATGTAAAGTCGGCTCAACCTGTTTCTTGCACACTTGGGAATCAAACATCTTCACTGGAAGCTGGATTAAGAGGAGAAAAAAAAACCTAAACCACACCCACTTGGCCAGCGGTCCACGTTATTGGTCCAGCCCCCCGTCACTCACCTGTCAAGCCTTCAGGTCCACCCTCAAATCCTCAAGGGAATTCTTTTGTGTTGCAGTTTTCAGGCTGAGGGCCTAAAGGGGAAGAAATCACACACAAACATCAGGCTGTAGATTCAAAAACTACATGTTAGAGCTGCAAAATATGCACCAATTATAGATATTTTAATGGTCATATTTTTACATATTGTCTGTGAATATCCAGAAATACATTCAATTATGAAGTAAATCCATCATTTAGTTAAACGCCCTATACATCACAAAACAATGTGTCTTCCTTTATTTTCATAATAAAAAAGTAGTATGTAAATAAGATTAAGCTAGTTAGCATTTAAGGTAGTTAGCATTTAAGGTAGTATGCAAATATTATTATAAAACATCCCAACTGCAAAAAAGTATGTGTTGTAAATTCACTCATGTTTCAAAGTCACACAAGTCACCCCACCTGCATATGTCCATTAATAATATGCGTGTGATATGAAAACCACAAAAAAAATACCTTGTTTTGTCGTATGTAGTGTATGTGAATTTTTTTAATAGTTAGCACTTTGCTTGATGCATTCTATTTAAAATAATTCAGCCACTGAAACATTTCCTCTGGTTGTTAGGCTACATTTTTCAATTCTGTCTATGTTCACACTTGAAGACTGTATCTCCAGTGCCAAAGCTGGACGAATTAGCAGTGCGACTAAAAATGGAAATGGCTGATATATGGTTCTTCATGGCAAAGTCTCAATAGCAGTCCAAAATGATTTTGACAAAAATAATTTATACTGTAACGTTAATTTCTCAACACATCAAAAGAAACACTAAGCTGAAACAAATGGGACAAAAAAGGGACTGGTTAGAGGGCTAATTGGCAATATCAGTAATGCAAAAGCCATTAACAAACAATAGGTTGTTCAACCCTAATGTGTGCACTCCTTTTGCTTGCTCCTCTTTTTCTCCATTCCTGTGCTCTTTCAGTGTGGGCTGAAGCCGTGGGCCGTGACTGCCAGTGATTGATTTCAGGCGGCTGTCAGCTCCGCCGTCCAACGACATGACGAGAGAAAGAGAAAACTACAGGGAGACGCATTTACAATTCTCAATCAAAAGAGCTCTGTACTCACTCTTTCTCTCACCTCCCCCCTCAGGTCTGAATCGAGGTCTGACTGGCATACTGATGTCATGGATTTGCGCGCCACATTTGGCCCAAACAGAATGACTTTCTGGCCCTCGGCTCACACGCTCTTTCTTTTTCTTTTTTTTTTTTTTTTTTTTTTTAATCGGAGCCCCTGCCAGTTCCCACTGCGCTGAGAGAAGCCTGAGAAAAAACAGGCCCAATTAGCAGAGCAGGGGGCTTAGCAGGGGCCAGACAACCACACTACCAAACACACACACACATACACACAAACACAGATACAAGACTGAGGAATGACAAGTTCATTGAGAGCCACAGGGCAAAAACCATTGCAGGAACAGCAATAAAGAGAAGAGCTTAAGACCATCTTATCCGCAGAATTTACGTCGTTAAGCACGCCAGCTAATGACAGTCTGGGAACGATGCTTGGGACAGATAGAGACAGAAGAAAGGAGGTAGAGAAAGCGAGATAATCTCCCTTCGCTATCAAACGGGGATCGAATCCAAACTGTGCTCCATAAGTCGTGCCAATTAAGATGTCAAGCTGCCAATCACAAGCATTAGGAAGAGAGAGCTCATGCATATTCATAGCTTCTTTAAGTGAAGGGTAGGAATACATTAGATTACATTACAGCTAGACCAGGCTGAGAATTAACAACCGGGAGAACAGGCATTTTGTAATTTGCACCTTCACTGACCCAAGGCTAGTGCTGGAGGATATTGCTAACAATTTTCAAATATATTATGGTATGAACGTATACCTTTCTTAGCATTAATGAAGTGAATAAAGCCTTACTGGTAGAGTTTTTAAAGCCTCATAGCACCTTTTTTTACTCTGTTTCTTGTCTTAAAAGATTACACAGTGTTTTAAACAACAGACAGGAACCTTACAATCAATGCCAGTAAATTTAACACACTGTAGTTAAGTAATATTTTTGATAAATATCAATACTGAATAAAACAGAATAAAATCAATACTCTTGTGCCAGTAAATACAAATCATAGAGCACTTTAAGGTCAGAATGACCTACATAAAATATGCCGAACTATTGAGCTCAGCCCAGACTGCTTTTTAAAACAGGCAGAATATAGGTAAGCCAATTAGAAATTCATATAATTTACATATTGGTTTTCTATAATGGGACGTACATTCAGGAGAGTCGGATGAGGCAGTACCTCACGTTTATAAATTATATAGTCATTTATTTCACTTTCATTTTGATACTATTGATAAAACAGCCCGTTGCTATTGATATAATTGCGATAAATATAGTTTCACAAGAGGCAGCTGTTATCTCTGCATCAATAACGAGGGCGCACGAAAGCCCAAGTACTGACCACACTCCCCACTACAACAAAGTATGTATTTCATTAATAAATAAAGGCAAGCCCACGCAATGTATAATGTTATTTGTGTTGAAGTCAATATCTGGACTTTATTGGCAACAAGGGCTGTCACGGCACTGATGTGAGTTAGAGCGGTTGAAAAAAATGTAACGCGTTCTTCTTCGTCCGCTTCAGCTCTTTCAAGTAATAATTCAAATCAGGCTTAGATCCTATACACAGAGCGCACCAAAACACACTGAGAACCAGGGAATGTAATGTGGCAATGCATGCATGAAGAATGTGACATTAACTAGCAAAAATACCACCGCCTGATCAAACCAAGTTACTGAGAATTTAATCATTTCATCTCTTTCGGTTCATATATGTGCACACCTGGGTCTGTCCAGCAACTCACCCAACGTTGATCTCACTGCACATTAGAGGAGCGTTAGGCTGGTTTCTGGGTGAAATTGGCCATGACTAAATTGGAAAGAAAATAGTGTAGAGACAGCAATGTTCTGGAAAGATAAGACAACATACGCTTCCTCAAAGGTACATGAGGCCAGCCACTGCTTCTTTTCAAACTTCAGTTTCGCCTGACCAAAGCCTGCACTGGGTAGCATGATGTTGGGTGATGAGGATGAATCATGAAATCTAGGGGCCAAATCTTAGACTATTTTGTGTGTGTGTGTGTGTGTGTGTGTGTGTGTGTGTGTATATATATATATATTAACTGTTGTATTGTTGTTTAAACATTTTTTATAACGAAATATAATAGAAAAGCAGAACATTTGACATTTTTTACTGATAGTGTGAGGCCTTAAAAGAAAGTACAGCATGTAACCTGTAGGCAGTAGGTAGTTCGAGGCACCTTTAAAGCTGTATATGATCAGAAAATGAAATGATCTGACTGTCTGCCTCTCTCTTTCTCTCTCTCTCTCTCTCTCTCTCTCTCTCTCTACTGCGGCAGTCAGAGACATTGCAGTGACATTGACAAGAGGCACATGTTCAGAGATCACTCAGCAGCCTGCAGCCCTGTACTATTCTCTCTCTCTCTCTCTCTCTCTCTCTCTCTCTCACCTGCTGATAGTCTCTTCCCTGATGCTCCCGCTACATTATTCTCCCATGTCCTTTTCTCACTTCTCCTTTTTTGTTTTCCTGTCTCCCTATTTTGTTTTCACATTATCTTCCTCATACTTTTCCTGCTCTCTCTCTCTCTATCTCTCTCTCTCTCTCTGAGAGAAGTTGCCTATTACAGATTAAATTAATCCCCATCAAGTAGAAAACAGACACCACATGCCCAATGCAAAATTAAAAGGCTGGCACCCACAGACGTGTGTGAGAATGTGTGTGTGTGATAGTGTGTGTGTGTGCGTGTGCCTCCAATCCCTCTGCTTGATTAATGTAAATCAATGTGGTAAAATGGCTGCTCGTTCTGCAGTAGCTTCAGTGATGGCAAACAGAGCAAACCACACACACATGTATGCGCCCGCACACACACACACACACACACACCTGCAGCCCTTCTTCAGACTACGCTACCACATCCCAACCAGCCAGCGTACACAGAGCTGCACTTTTACATGCCTTAATTCTTCTTTCGTGTTTGTTTACTCCTACTCTGAGTGTGCTGTACACTTTCTGATTCCTCTCCACTATTTCTCATATTAACAATATGCATCAATGTTTTTAAAAAGCTTAACAGATGCTCCACACAACCACCTTTTAAAGAATTAGTGCTTGCGAGTTCAAACCCCAGCAAAGACATTATTATGTGTAAAAAAATCATAATAATATTAATAATAAATATGTGGGTGTCTATTATGTGATGTAACTGAACTTGTAGTGAGCATCCTCCTCCAAGTGTATTGAGCTCTGTCCTATAACATTAACAGCAAAATAATAATAATTTTATATAATATATATAATAAATTAATTAAATTGCTGTTCATTTGCTGAATGTAACATAAAACCTAGCCTCACTTTCCCAGCCTCAAAGGACAGATAGATAGGGGTTATATTTAAATAGCAACAGCCTGACAGACAAAAAATGTACAAGTCTGTCATTTCAAGAATGACTGAGTCTCGCGGGTGAAAATAAAAACATGCCCAAAAGCTAAGAATGAATTCATATGTGACTGAGTAATACATTGAGAGGGGAAAATATTTCAACTGAATTCATAAATGATGATGTAATACCCCAAGAGAGCCGCTTATAATGAATTCAATGGTGACTGAGAAATGCACTCTGGAAAATAATTGAGTTTACTGTAGCTCACTTGGACATTGAACTCTATGTGGAGACTGTTCTCTTCACCCAGAGCACTGAGGAAGAGTAGACCCTCTTTACCCAGAGCACTGAGGAAGAGTAAACCCTCTTTACCCAGAGCACTGAGGAAAAGTAGACCCTCGTTATCCAGAGCACTAAGGAAGAGTAGACCCTCGTTATCCAGAGCACTGAGGAAGAGTAGACCCTCTTTACCCAGAGCACTGAGGAAGAGTAGACCCTCGTTATCCAGAGCACTGAGGAAGAGTAGACCCTCTTTACCCAGAGCACTGAGGAAGAGTAGACCCTCGTTATCCAGAGCACTGAGGAAGAGTAGACCCTCTTTACCCAGAGCACTGAGGAAGAGTAGACCCTCTTTACCCAGAGCACTGAGGAAGAGTAGACCCTCTTTACCCAGAGCACTAAGGAAGAGTAGACCCTCATTATCCAGAGCACTGAGGAAGAGTAGATCCTCTTTATCCAGAGCACTGAGGAAGAGTAGACCCTCTTTACCCAGAGCACTGAGGAAGAGTAGACCCTCTTTACCCAGAGCACTGAGGAAGAGTAGACCCTCTTTACCTAGAGCACTGAGGAAGAGTAGACCCTCTTTACCCAGAGCACTGAGGAAGAGTAGACCCTCGTTATCCAGAGCACTGAGGAAGAGTAGACCCTCTTTACCCAGAGCACTGAGGAAGAGTAGACCCTCTTTACCCAGAGCACTGAGAAAGAGTAGACCCTCTTTACCCAGAGCACTGAGGAAGAGTAGACCCTCGTTATCCAGAGCACTGAGGAAGAGTAGACCCTCGTTACCCAGAGCACTTAGGAAGAGTAGACCCTCTTTATCCAGAGCACTGAGGAAGAGTAGACCCTCTTTATCCAGAGCACTGAGGAAGAGTAGACCCTCTTTACCCAGAGCACTGAGGAAGAGAAGACCCTCTTTACCCAGAGCACTGAGGAAGAGTAGACCCTCTTTACCCAGAGCACTGAGGAAGAGTAGACCCTCGTTATCCAGAGCACTGAGGAAGAGTAGACCCTCGTTATCCAGAGCACTGAGAAAGAGTAGACCCTCTTTACCCAGAGCACTGAGGAAGAGTAGACCCTCTTTACCCAGAGCACTGAGGAAGATCAGACCATCTTTACCCAGAGCACTGAGGAAAAGTAGACCCTCTTTATCCAGAGCACTGAGGAAGATCAGACCCTCTTTATCCAGAGCACTGAGGAAGATCAGACCCTCTTTACCCAGAGCACTGACGAAGATCAGACCCTCTTTACACAGAGCACTGAGGAAGAGTAGACCCTCTTTATCCAGAGCACTGAGGAAAAGTAGACCCTCTTTACCCAGAGCACTGAGGAAGATCAGACCCTCTTTACCCAGAGCACTGAGGAAGATCAGACCCTCTTTACCCAGAGCATTGAGGAAGATCAGACCCTCTTTACCCAGAGCACTGAGGAAGATCAGACCCTCTTTACCCAGAGCACTGAGGAAGATCAGACCCTCTTTACCCAGAGCACTGAGGAAGATCAGACCCTCTTTACCCAGAGCACTGAGGAAAATCAGACCCTCTTTACCCAGAGCACTGAGGAAGATCAGACTCTCTTTACCCAGGGCACTGAGAAAGAATAGGCCCTCTTTACCCAGGGGACTGATGAAGATTTTCTCTGACCTCAGCTGTCTAAAGCAAGGAGAGTTTCTCCTGCTCTCCCTCAACAGATTGGTGTCAGGTTTGGTTCTGCAGCAGTGTGTGATAGTAATATAATGTTGGACCTATGTTCACTCCAGCAGGGATGATGTTCTGTGTTTGTCTCTTGTGGGCTGGGCAACTTGTGCATTTCTCTAAGTGGCCCAAGAAATCGTCAGACCCGATCATTTAGTTTTTTCATGATTCAGCATTGTAATTCGTTTAGAGAAAATATAAAAAAAATTCCCAGCTTGATTATCCCTTGTCATTCTGGTGCCATGTCACTGCCTGCTGCCAGATTGTGACTACAAATCGCTGCTCTCATAGGAAATGGCTGGATGTCTGTTGCCTTCTAACGTGAAGGCGGGGTTTGACAGTTCTGCCACTCGGAAGCCGGCCAGTCATTTAACAGCATACTGCTACACAACTTAAGTTGAGCATGTAGGTTTTCACACCGTTTGAGTGTCCTAAAGTTGCAGTAGTATAGCAGTCTTATCCCAAAAACTCACTGGCAGATTCTCTCCCATAGATAGTAACTCACTATGAAAGGAGGGTTCTATAGGAGACATAGCCATTCTCTCGTTTGCTGCCCAGTAAACATGCCTGTCCACAGACTGCTAAAGCGTGCTGTGTCTGGGATGAATAATTGAGTTGCTTTCAGAGGCTGGTAAGATGAGCTGATGGTGCCCGGGCGCCTTGTGGATCGCCGCCGGTCTGTGAGGCAGTTAAAAAAAAAAAAAAAACTGCAGATCATTAAAGTGCCCCAAAGTATCATGCAACCCGCACAGGAGTGTGTGTGTGAGTGTGTCCCAAAATGTACTGCAAACCTTTGTCAGTAAACCAGCTGTTTCTCAAAAGCACAGTGACGTATTCAAGCTTATGTAGGCGTAGGAGTAATTCAGGTCATAAAACCACATACTGGTTTTATCATTAGCTTGTATATGGAGTTTATTCCAATGTGTGGATACAGTGACAAAAACCACCATCACCACCTCCACCCTAAACACCAACTTAGAATTACATTACAAAATAAGTGTTTACAGATCTGATTTGTTTAACCCTCTGGAGTCTGCGCTCCTGCTGGCAGGATAATTCAGAACTTGTGCCAAAACACTTGCGCAACTCAGCGAGTTTTGTCCTCGCACAGAAACCTTAAAGGGCCTACTTTTCTTATATGTGGAGGTTGAAAATAAATGTATTTTTACCTGGTTGTTATAGAAAGATAAGTAACAAGAGGTATGGCTCTCTGAGACTCAGACCGCGACCCTTGATGGTCCACCCATTCATATTCATATGATAATAGAAAAATAATCCGGCCGCTCTCATTGGAGGATTACAACATGTAAAAACGCTGTTTTCGCAATGAGCGCAGAGCTACAAGACGGCACACTCATGCATTTCTGCTACCTGAGGAGGAATGGCTTCATTTTGTGATGAGAAAGTGAAATATACTTGACTTGTTTTTTTATGCAGCACGTTTGGCGCTGGTTAGCTTCAACACTACGCTAAATCAGTACTATATTCTAGCGATGGAATTTGTGAATCTGATGGTAAATGTTTTGTAAATGTGCAGAGGCAGCTGATAGAGGGAAAAAAACGGCTTGTGGTAAAGTTTGAGTGCGCTCTGCTGCTATCAAGCAGTCATCTGAAGCTCATATGTATGGCTTTGTTGCTTGAAAGCACCTGTGTTTCACACCTATCCCATGAATAGTCAATGTGTGAGACACAGGTATTGAGAAAACAAGTGTCACATCAGAGTCATAGCAAAATAGAAAAAAAACTAATTAAAATATCAGAAATCTGTAAACTCCAGTGTGTAGCCAACACACATGTCTACAGAGTTCAGAACTCTAAAGAAAACAGTGTGTTTTTTCGTTATATATCAGCACCTTTTACCATTTTTTAAATGGTTTTTGGGAAGACCATGTTTAGAGTTAATTTAATCAAAAAACAGATTAATGACATACTTCTCTCACATTATTGTTGCTGGGTTTGTGCTGAATATTAGCATGTGTAGCTTCTTTGTTCCTTTTCTTTGTTAAAGATCAGATATATAGTGCCATATAATAATACAAATAAATAAAAGGTATCAGGTCATCATCATTAAAGGGACACTCTAGGAAAAATGAAAAATATTACCACCTCAGCGCTTCAGAGCTGTAAACTCACTTCCTACAGCAGGAGTGCCAAAGTCTCTAGTGAAAGTTTCTATTTTCTTCTATTGATGGTTCTTGAATGCGAGAGGAACCTTTGAGAAGTGCTCGAAGTGGATAGATTAGTGTGGTTTAAGTGAGATTTTCATTTTGTTTGTTTTTTGGGCTACTTGGCTAATGGAAAAAGAAAGGCAGTTTACGAGGAAGCAAAATTTAATCTGTATTTATTCGTCTGGACATCGGTGGTTGTGCTAAGTGTCAGAGTTTCTTCATCACTGTGTTTTTTCCCAATGCTTGGTACTGTAGTTTGATCACAAATAGTGTAAACTATTACCACCATGTGAGGCTGCACAACAGAATGTTGACCTGACCTATACAATATTTATGAAGTTTAAGGCTGAAGTTCCCCTTTTAGTCAGTTGTGGTAATGCTTTGCGTCATCCTAGAAGCCTCCATGCTAAATAACTGTATGTTTTCTATTAGGTGAATAGATATAGAGGCATGACGCTGGTTAAAGAAAATCACATACAGTTAATATGGGACACAGCTTGCAGGTGTAAACTGCGGGAGTGCTGATCTGAGGGAGGTGTGTATGATGGGATGTGAGTTTCATGAATCGCCAAGATGTCTCTGCCCCAAAGACCTGAAATTGATTCCAGGAGCAACCTCGAGGCAGCCTAACTTCAATTCCATCTGTTTTTGCTCTCTACCCTTCTCTCCTTCTCTGGCAATTGATTCCAGAGCCCTTTCAAGCATCCAATTAGACCATGCTATACTATTCCAGGGGAACAATTTTAATGAACGCCTGTACAGAATGCTCAATGATAATCTCTCCTCACCTTCCTCTTTCTTTCCATTTGACCTTTTTGTGGCCTCTGGGAAAATGCAACAAATTTTGCTGATCCATTGATCAATCAATCTCGTTGTATATGAGCGAGTGAGGGAGCGAGAGAAAGAGAGCAAGACAACAAGAGAGGGAGAGAGAGTGAGGGAGGGAGGACTGGAAATGACTTGGGCAAAATCCAATCTCCGAGCCATGTAGCACCACTGACTGAGCTTATTTACAAGCAGACAGAACCCTATCAACACCAGAACAGGGCAGGGTCACTGTGAAGAAATGAGAAAGGGATGGAGAGAAGGGAAAAACAAATGAGGAAAGCTGAGGACAACAAGGAGAGGCTGCTGTGAGGAAAACGAGGTGAAAGGAGTCATTTCAGAGTGACCTTCACAAATAAGAGCATCCTTAAAAACTCAGGGTCTTAAAGAGTTCGGCCATTCCAACATGATGATATCCCTTTTTTGCTGTAAATGTTTCCTAATTGTCAACGTCCATCCAGAAACCTTCCGTTTTGAGAGCTGAAGTGGGGCAATGTATGGAAATAAATGAGGATCTTGATACTGTCACAGCAATTGAAGTACTAGCACTAACCAAACAGTCACTTAATTTCACCAGCCAGCATGACCTATGCTTAGCACTGAGCGTGATGAAATTATGCTCTTGTGCAACTGATGCAGTGTGTTCCCATTTGATCTAATGCGCTTCTAAGGAGTTTATAAAAGATGTGAACACTGTGCACCGTAAAGGTGTATTATTAAGAAGCCTGGGAGGGGCCATGGGTAAAAATAAATATTAATTTGCGTAAAAGATTTGCAATTCGTGGGCATGAGAGAACTACTTAATTTATTGGGGTTAAGCCAGCTGCTTTTTGCCAAAACTCCTTAATATAGCTTCATGTAAGATCTACGCACCTGGATACAGCCACAGCACATGAAGTAAAATAACCTTAAGTAGTCCATAAAAACAATCAATACCAAATCAGTGTCTATCATACTGTGTACATATGAATTATGAAGTGAGTGTACTTCAGTGTTTAAGTAAATGGCATCAATCATCATTATCATCATCTTTTCTGCTTAGCACTAGAAGCAAAAAGTGCTGGTCATTTGAACACAGCTAGACTGAGATTTTAGAGAGACGTATGATGCCATCGATGTGACGTCTTCTCCGGGTAAGTCCATTTTAGTAAGATAATGCCAGGCCTCATTTTGTTTGTGGAACAACAGCATGGCTTTATTGACACAGAGCGTATGTCTTATATCATGCAATAATGGGTAATTTTGAAAAAGGTTTTTAAAAATTTAAATGATAATCCTAAATATTAAAAAGTGTAATTAAACAAGAAGGTTGTTCTACTTTTGTCAGTTACATACATGTTCAAGAGAATTAATAATACACAGATCTTTGTTTTTATTTTTTATTTGTAAATGGGATTTACATTTTAAAGGACCCTATTTTCACCAGTTACAATTCATGAACAAGCTGCAAAATATTCCTGGATATTTTTGACATGGTTTTACACACTGACACAGCTCTCTTAGAAAACATGGTCAGTCAAGCTAATGCAAACAGAAGAGGTCAGACAATTCTCCTCTAAACTAATCTATAAACAAGCAGAACAGCCTAGGAGAGGTTTGTGTACAAGGGTTTTTAATGTCATGTCAGCTGGGACACAAAGTGCCATGCATGTCAATATAGCACCATGCCTCATTAGTATACATAAAACACACTCATCAAAATCTTTTGGGGTTTTTATTTGACTGATTTCAGAATGTGAAAAAGCCATTCTTCCCAATGTGCAGCAATTTACATACATTAGACGTTTACCTCCTCTACCTGTGAAGTTAAGACTCAACACATAAGAAGCTGAAGATATATAAGCCCATATATAATGCCAACGTGGATGGCTGCAGTGAAAAAAGCTCATAATAAGACAGCCCCCATTGGCAAAATTTACAAAGGTCCCAGAGGCATTTCTGCCTTTATGCTACCATGTAGGTTACAGCATTTTATCATAACACAGCACATTCAGCTGCCATCCATTACATTACACCATTAGAGGAGAGCAGGGCAACTTAACACAGGGTAGAATGTTACAAAGACTTTTTACTTACATCCTTTTGGTCAGGTTTCTTCATTCTCATCAAAACCTCATTTGTGAATTATCCGATGATTATTTTTCTTTTTAGTACTCTGACTACTGTGTTGTATATATGAGGTTAAGAATACATGCCTAAATTATTTTATTCAATCTTTTCATGCCTGCAATCGAAAACTACATTCAAGCATATAAATAACTCATCAAATTTTTATTTATTATTTAAAGGAACAAAAAGTAGTTCTTCTATGGCACCCTTTTTCACTTGTATGACTCCTCATTAAACAAAAAAGAAAAAAGGTAACCAGTTTAAACTGTAGCGGGATTAGTACTAATGCAAGTGTATGAAATATTGAAGATATTCAGGGCGCAAGAGAAGCCAATGTGCCTCACATAAATCTAATTAATTTTCCTGCCCAGACTCAGCAAACCCATACTCTGAATGAAATATAACACACGTGGCAGACTATGCGTTAATATGCGTCAAAAATGTATGCTTTGTTTCGCAAAAAACGTAACTTGGCACACTACAAATCCCAGTATCCGCCATCAATACTAACAGCTTCTGAGAAAAAGAGAAGGTCAAGGGAAAGGGAAGGCATCAGATCAGTATGTTGTCATAGTGATGCATCAGTCCAGTATATTGGACAGGCATCTGCATCAATAAAGAGATCACAAATCTGCCAGGCATAAACAAACTATTCAATGCCATGTTCCTGTGAGAGTGCACTTTTTCACTACTTCAACTCATTTTAAAATGCTGCAGTCATCGAGAAGGCTAACCAACTATACTTATAAATCATAATGCTTATAAAATGAAGGGTATTAACAAGCACTTTATCTACCCTTCACTGTGGTATGACTTTACTTGTGTAGAAGACTGACCAAGGTACCGAATAGCACTCTATGACTCCTGAGAAAACAAGACCAGTAAATGCACCTCAATGTAGCAGAGACCAGTCATTAGAAGCACATACGAGTGTTTGAACGTACTGTATACTTCAATACCAAAAAACCAACCACAATAACAGAGCACTGACACTGAGTCATATTAACCTCCCTGTGAGATTACCCTCTACTCTGGTGCTTTCTAAGATATCAGTTGAATGCAGGGGACTATCATTAAAGCATCTTTGCGTGTGTGTGTGTGTGTGCATTCACGCCCTTTCTGTGCAACAATTTGAACATTTTTATACAATTCTCCTTAACTGTGTAGCAGCTCGTCTGATTCCAGAGCTCTGAACTGTAATTATTCAAATGAACAACTGTCACTGTGTGCTCTTTTAACCAGTAAAACTTGTCAATAAAACACACCCTTCCTTCTATCTGAAACTCAAACGGCTCCATATTTCCTGTGCAAAAAAACACAAGTAACATAGAATTTGCTCGCATAGCTGCCACATGACCACAGTGTATCAACAAGAGTTTGAAATATGTGTATGGCCCCAATGGTACCCAGACAGATCCCATCAAGTTCAGCTAGGTTTGGACTGGTTCAGGCATCGTTTATCAAATATGTGTCAGACTCAGGGCATGTTCAATTTTCACATTCTTTCAGGCTGCCAAATAAAAGATTTTACTGCGCTTTTCCCCTGTTTCAGCTTTTCTTATTATTACATATTCTCCCCTATACTTTTAGCCATATAAGTGAACGTACAGGACAACTCTCATGTCCACAAGGCAATGTTTATGGTCAAATGAATGTGGTAATAAGGAAACAACAAACTTTTTCAGGAGAAAGATATATTAAATAGCAATTTTTTATCCGGTTATTTATTAATGTTATATTCATGATCTAATAATGTCTGTTAATCTGACACTATCTTTAGAAATATTAAATTGATGTTTTGCTTATGAACTGACTGGACTGGGGTCAAATAAAGGTTGGGTTTGATTTGGTTTCAGGTTTAGTTGAATTTAGACATAAGTCTGCTTGTGTTGGCTCGGTTTTGGACCCAAGGCTGGATAATGTGGTTCAAGTTGTTTCTGGCTTGGTCACAAAGTTATGAGGATCAATTCAGGCTTAAAAAATAATGGTGCTGCTACTGGATTTGTTTCACTGCCCATAACCGTGACGTATTAAATTTATATGTGTGTGGATGATCAATTACTGATAAGGTTTTGTTTAAAACAGCATGGCGGGGGAAGACATGGGAACTGGGCTTGTAACCAGAAGGTTGCAGTTTCGATACTCAAAGCCGGCAGGTCATGACTGAGTGCCCTAGAGTAAGGCACCCAACTGCTCCCCCGGGCGCTGTGGCTAGGGCTGTCGACCGCTCCAGGCATGTGCTCACTGCCCCCTAGAGTTCACTAGTGTGTGTGTGTTTGTGTGTAAATGTGTGTTTCACTGCACGGATTGGGTAAAAATGCGGAGAAATATTCCACAGTGTGCAAGCACAGAGGCCAATAAAGTGATTCTAATTTTAATTGCACTAGGTTCTCAAATTAGATTATTAGATATTTAGAATTTAAAAGTGTCAGAATCCAATGTGCATGGTTAGAATTGAGTCATTTCCTTTTCTACACACAATAGTTTTAATAATAATGTTGCAAGAGTCATCACGCTGAGGCTGGGAAGGCACAATTTGCAAAATGTCTGAAAAGATGAAAAATTGAAAATCAAATCTGCCTGATCAATGTTATTTGCATCAGAGATCTGACTCTGAGAATCACATGTAAATATAACACAAGAGTGGCTTGAACTATTTTCTTTTCTTTATTGGTAACTATTCCCATTATTTGGATTCTCTGGTTTGATTCCATTGATTCCATAAATAAATAAATAAATAAATAAATAAATGGAAGACAAGTTCCCTACTAATTGACACATTTGGCTCCTACACCTAGCATGGAATTCTCAGCAAAAAACACACACTCATGAGGCCCCATAGCCTCCTGACCCCACCCCCATCAATTATTTACCAGTCCAGCAACCATTTGTCATCATTTATTTATGTTTAGCCTTATTTATGTCTAGCGTGACACCTCCTGTTGGGTTTTCACTCGCTTGTGGTCCTAGAGGGCTTGTGTTTGCGTGTTTGTGTGGTGGCTTGGAAAAACTGCTGGCTTGACACAAATCCCTCACTTTCATCCATCTCACTCTTTCAAAAGTATGGGACACACAAACTGGACTCCCTTTAGACCTCAGGGTAATTTAGACTTTAGAAGTTGCTTTGTACTTGAAGTTGTTCTGTAAGCCACAATTGTCATAGCAACTACCATTATTACTATTCCTGTCGTTATTAAAGTTCCCTGACCATAATTTCAGGTCTTGGGTCAGCATTCACCTTGCCATCCTGCTGATATTTCTCATGGTTACTGAGCTTAATTTTCACAAGTTGGGTAATGTGAGCACTTAAACTTTCACCTCCTGCACAGATGATCTGAACCAAATTGCTGAGCTGATTAAGCAGCAAGCCAAATCACTATGGGGGTACATCAATTACATATCAAAAATCTGTTCAGATTATTTTTTGCAAAGCAGCCCTGCTGTGCAACATTACAGATTAGACGTGTGTCCTAAGAAAGGATTATAGCTGAGAGGGAGATATAATGGTGGCTCACTCAGGACCCCTCTACAGCATTCACATTCCAGTGAACCCAATGACCCTTATCAGATTAAGTATGCATGAAGTAGAGTTACGTGTGGCTTATCTCGGTAAGCCTGGTCTTGTGCTGGAAAAAGCTTGGCCAAGTTCAAGAGGGAGGGAGGGAGCGAGTGAAAGAATGAAAAAGGAGAGGATAAGAAGAAAGAGTGGGCGCAGTGAGGCGAGAAATGAGAGAGCTCAGGTTGGCTTGACATGGCGGCACAAAGCCACCACAAGATGCGAATTGGGGGTGGAGGGGGTGGGGGCTAGAGGGAAGGAGAGCTTACCTGCCTCTTCTTATCTCTGTTTCAGTAAGTCCTTCATTTTCACATTTTTGACTCTCTCTGTCTCATCCCACTCGTCACCTTAGTTTGTCCGGTTACTCTGAGTGCATGTCTACGTATGAGTAAAAGGGAGCTTGATAACACAGATTGTGTGTGTTCATGGTGTTGTACAGCTAAGCTAAGAAATATCTACATTTTTGGTAGTTCACCTTCTGATTGCACTACCAACACAGATGTAATTAAGAGCAGCAAAAAGGGGAACTACACCTGGGCCTAGTGATTGGTGCAATCACTTATAATCATTACTGCAGTAAAACAATATTACCATACACTCATGAAAAAAAGGTGTGTAGAGTAACCAAATAAATCGTTTACATGAATAAAGAAGCAAAGGTTTTTTTCTGGCAGGCTGTCAAGGTTCTTAAGGGTTCTTAAGGGATTTAATTTTGTGTTTCCAACAACTAAACATGGTGTCTAACTACAGAAATCCAGATACTCCCTGACTTAGAGGCATAGGCCTACAGCTCTTGACAAAAAAAAAAAAAAGCATAAGGGAATAAAAACACAGTTACATTAAAGATGAATTCGTCTTGGGATTTGTAATATTACACACTTGTTAGATTAAACATGGTCATGAAGCTTGGAAAACATTCCATATGTATTTTTTAAAGCTAGTAACAGATGTTAAAATGTACTTTGCTAGTATATTGTAGATTTACAGTGACAAATGGCAGAATAATTTGTAAGTACAAATGTTGTTATTACATTATCCTCTGTTCTTTTATTAGCTGAACATATTTCTAAGCACCCAAAATATGCTATACTTATGCCACTGATTAACTAATTAACACAAACAAACGTGTACACACCTTTTTATGTTAAATGAGCTGACCCCATAGTGTGTGCGGATTGCCGGCGCACAGTTCAGTGTGAAAGTGTCTCTGTGAGTAGTGGCTAAACGCCAAGCCCTAAATGATACACCACACTGAAAATATTTATGTTGGCCTGCTAATAAGAACCAAGCTGTACTCTCGCTGAGTTTACACAGACCAAATTTCAAAAACAAATATAAAAAAATGAAAGTCCGAATCAAAACAAACTTCATTTCAGATTTGTTTTCCTTCAAGGTTTAAACCTTATACAAACTATCTAGAAAATAGAGCAAACGGATACTCAGTATTAAGATAAAGTTTGAAACCAGCAGAAAAAGCTGAAAAATTAACAAAGCTATTTTGATTTTGTGATAAAGAAAGTCTGAAAGTTAGCAAAGTATGAACAATAATGTGAAACACAGTAGGCCAAGTGACATCATAATAAAAGCAACAATTAGTCAGCAGACTTACACCAGAATTACAGTTCTCTTTTAAATACACAAAGCACGTGTAAGTTATAACAGCAGTGATAATAATTTATTAAAAAGGCTTGAATTTAAATACTGTAATTTTTGTTTATATGATGATATTATTTTAGATGTTTCATAAAATATACACAAAGGCTTTAGATTTATTGTTAACAAACTGAAATTTCTAGTAAACTTCTACATTAAAGATGTAATCACATCAAAAATGTAAGCATCTGTGTCATCCAACATCAACAAACTGCACCAGAAATTCTTTTTCTATATTCTGATAAATCATTTTTTGATGTATTACTTTCACCTACTGAAAATATTTCAGCTGTATTTTTTAAAATTATGGTTATTTATGCTAAGAAAAATATGATAAAAATAAAAACTGAGTATTCATAGAGAAAATCAAACACTCAAAGCTTGTATTATTGCTGCTGCAACAAAGCATTGCTTCTCTAAATTGGCACATTTACAGAAAGAGGAAAAGCCCTTTCATTTTGAATGGAATTTATTTATTTGAAATAATTTACTTCAAGCCATTTCTTAGAATCCAAACTGATTCTTTGAGATAAAATGTTGAAACATTGAATGTGGAAGGGCAGCTTGGGCTTTCAAATCATCAAAGAAGCAAAAGATACAATGTTTTGATCAAACAGCGTTAATGAAAGCCTGCCATAAATGTTAAGATCAGAGTCAAACTGAATGTTGTATTTTATGAATTTTTACCTGTAGATGGTTGGTTGGTTAAATTGAAGTTTGCGCAAAATGCTTTAAAATAAGTTCTGCAAACTTAGTAAAGACTGTAATGAACTGTTATAGGGTTCAGGTAACTCTCAGGAATTTGCTGTAAATATGATTTTGACCTTTTTCCCCTGTGAACTGAACTGTCTACTGCTCTGACAAACATTTATGAAAACAGTACATACACAGGTACAAACATGCACAAACATTTCTTTTTCCACTTCATGTCATGTGCGTTGGCGTTAAGCTGAATCTATAAAAACAAGTTTCTAACAATGGGATCTCCCCAGTATGTAAATGATTTCTGTCAAAGTGGAAGGAATAACAGGTTTTATGTTTATGTCAGCAATTCTGCTATCTCCTTTCTCTTCTCTTCTTTCCATCAACTTGTCATCACCTTTCTCCGCACTTGTTTTTTCACCGCTTGTTGTATTTACTTTATCACACCCCGGTGTTCCTTCTCGTAATATTTATAATGTGATGACACAACAAAACACTTTCTGTAGCCTATGATGTTTAACAAATGGAAATGTAAACAAACCTTTAACCACACCAATCAATCAATCAATCAGCATATAACCTGATTAAACAAAACATAGAACATCTTAAGTGGTAATGTAGGTGGTATGTTAAAATGAGGTCCATATGAATGCCAAAACCCAGGGTTTCCCTAGAGAACATTGTTCCGGGCATCAAACTCCAAGTATCAGCTTGTCCTCTTCCAACAGTGAACACGGTGCAATTAGTTTCCCAGGTAAATGTTGCACGCATGCATACATCCATTTGATTGAGAAGAAGAAAAAAAAAATCGCTGAACTCATGGAAGCAGGGCAAATTAATCCATCCATTGTTCCAGAAGTCCACTTTCAACACTGCAAGTACATTTGAAGGTTGACAGTCTTAGCATGGGCACTCTGATTAGCTTGAAACTGTGCAGTTGACTCAAGCCACAGTTGTCATTCTGTCAGTTCAGACCAGATAGAACAAACTTAACCTAACCATCTTCGTGGATCACTGCTGACTGGGATCACATCACAAGCTCTGCCACCCACAGCCTCATCATATTTTCATAATAAAGCTGCTGAGGGTTTACACAGGCCTATTTCTACTGCACCCAGCATGCTGACTACAAGAACTGTACTGTGTTCACTTAACATTTAATAGACTCCATACATTCATGTGCATCGTTACATGCTTAGTTTGTCTATGCTTCTGATTTCTGGAATAAACGCTTAGCAAAACACTAGACACTACCTGCATTCATTGTTCTTATGAGAATTTATAAAATATAATTAAATTTCTGACTGTCCACATCAAATTCAGCAACACAATGCTGTTTACAATGCACAACCACTTTTCTATACTGCCACCTGCATAACATTTATGAAATTTATTGCATTTATATATATTGTTGTTTTAATATTTGGAATTACTGTAATTATTTCTGTTTTTACTCTTACTATAGATGTGTTCTACCTAATTTATACATCTGGAGTGATGTTGGCTTCTTTGGTCTTTTCAATCCTTCACTGTGCTGCTGTAACTCTTGATTTTCCCTCTGCAACCAATTAACTGATCTATATATCTATTTTTAAAGCAAACATTTTTCGGGAAAATCATACTAAAAGTAAAACACCCAGGTATGGAAACACTGAATGTGCACTGACACAATTATTATTATTATTATTATTATTATTATTATTTATTTTTTAAATTATTATTATTGTTTTTTCATTCCATTGCTTTTTACCTACCATGCTAAGAGTGAATTACTATCACATTAGGTTTAGCTCAAACAAACATGTAAGGTGTATGCTGTATTTAACTTATTGCATAGTAATATTATATTTAGGGGCAGCACAGTGGCACAGCAGGTAGAACCCAGTCCTGAGGTTGTGGGTTCCAGTCCCACTCCGGGTGACTGTCTGTGAGGAGTTTGGTGTGTTCTCCCCGTGTCCGTGTAGGTTTCCTCCCATGGTCCAAAAACACACATTGGTAGGTGGGTATTTTCATTCATTCATAGCAGCTAGTGCTTAAAATTTAGAGAAGCAGGTTCATGAAAAGTAAGTCATTGGTTTAATCCCTTGAACCAGAAAGAAAAATGGGGGCAAGGAATTAAAGCAACTGCATTTTCTATTCCCTCAACATTCACAACTGAAATGACCCCGAACACTGAGTGTGTGTGTGTGTGTGTGTGTGTGTGTGTGTGTGTGTGTGTGTGCGCATGCAACAACTGGTAATGGTCTCATGTATAAATGTTCACTACCCCGAATATGTTGAACGCAGAATCTCAGTTTCCCCAACGCGATTAACTAAGCATCAGTTCTTTTTCCCAACCTGTTAGTACTTGGCGAATGGACTGAAAACACACTCAAACACATCCAATGATTTTTCTTTAATAATCTATGGGTAGTCCTATGTGACATCACATAAAACGGTGCATAAGGGAACGAATTTCAAAAAGCCCACACACCGCCACATCACGATAAGATGAAAAACCGCACATAAGCAGAAGCAGGAAACACACACAAACTCCTGCTGATTAGCAAACTCACCATTAGCAGGGTGAAGTGGCTCTGAATAAGGAGTGCAAGCTCCCTGCTGTTCTTGTTAGAGTTGGGGCAAAAGCATGGTCCAAGAAAAAAAAAGGAAAAAGGGGGATAACAGGCCTTTTTTCCTTTATTCAAGGCAAAAAGGAAAAAAATTCTATCCACAAAATCCAGGAAGCCGTCTCCCTTTTCGGAAGTCAAAATCCGGGATCAGGCCCAATCTGTTCTGCCTGGGCAGCCCTGAGAGCTGGCAGCAAGTTCAGCCCCTTTTCCGAATGAAGAAAAGATGAGGAAGGGGAAAAAAGACGAATAAAAAACAGACACAATGTACGAGGTTGAAGATTTGTTTGCGAAAATTTGTTAGACATTTGTACATTATGATGTTATACATGCAAAATAAAAAGACATATCTATGCTCTATTCACAAATCATTAGTTTGTGGCAACTATTTAAGTGTTCTATTTATCTGAAGTTTGCACACTGGCCAAATCTGTTAGTATAAATGTTACTTATACATTATTCATACATGTTCCTGTTCAAGCCAGCCATGTGTGTTAAACAATTTCTGATGCAACTATATGCATCATCTTCTTCTCTTAGCATTCTGGATCCTGCACCACTTACATTTATGAAGTCTATTAAAATAAAGATGAAACAGTGACCGTTTCAACAGGCATAAACACCTGGTGACATCACTAGAGCTTAGCATCTAGCAATACCACATTCTTTGACAGCTCTATTAGGAGGACAGGAAGCTGGCACACACATTCAGAGAACGCTTACTAAGACCAGTCACAGGATGTGGTTCTCATCCATTATAAATGACTGTTAGAGCAATTGGCTGTTTGTCTGTGTCAAGCTCCAGCCCGTGTGGTTGTGAACAAACCTCTCACTATGACAGTTCAGACTTAAGGTTTAAATGGCGAAAGGTCACCCAGGGCAAACAGAAGCTGTAGCCTGAGGGGAAAGCCAAGCGATGAAGGCTGGATGTGGATGGATGGAAGGACAGATGGATAAACATGAGGATCAAGAGTAAGTAGAATGGAAGGAAAAGGGAGGGTGCAGGTCTAGGGTATAAATAATATATAAATACAGAGTCTGGAGCTAACAGCACCCCCAGCAAGGCCACACACACGGCAGGGGAAGGGAGGGGGTTATGTATTCTATTCCACAGCATGACCTCACAGCCATAACACAAACACGTTGTACCAATGTGGGGTGTTTGACCCAATGAAATATTGACTAGCCCTCTGCACATGAATGCAAACAATGGTGGTTGTTTTTGAACCTGCATTTATATATAGATACAGATATATACATACATACACACACTATAGCAGGACACTAACTTTTGGCCCATGGTGTCCAACCAGCAATTACAAAAGCTCAGCTAACAACACAGAGCTATGTCTCATTTAAAAACCCTGAAAAAAACTCTGAATAGAGAAGATGTGACCTACTTATTCCTCTCTTATGGAGATAGGAACAGACGTTCCTAAAAAGCAGTCTATCATGACACATGTGAATGCCACCTATTGGGAAAAACATTGTCTTACATTATCATTCATTCATCGTCTGTAAGCCCTTATCGTGTTGGGTCCGGAGCCTAGGCACAAGGCAGGAACACAGTGTGCCAGTCCTTCACTGAGCGACACACACTGACACCTATGGGCACTTTTGAGTCACCAACCCACCTACAAATGTGTGTTTTTGGACTGTGGGAGGAAACCAAAGCACCTGGAGGAAACCCACGTGGACACAAGGAGAACACACCAAACTCTTCATAGACAGTCACCTGGAGCAGGACTCGAACCCACAACCTCCAGTTCCCTGAAGCTGTGTGACTGCGACACTACCTGCTGCGCCACTGTTCCGCCCTCTTATATAATCTTACATAAGTTTCCAGGTAGAAAGTAATGGACAAAAGTAATGGTAAGTAATGACTATAGCGTTGTACTGCCACTCATGATACATATTTGTGTACATCAGAGATCCTCTACTCGACCCGAGACTGATGGAAACAGATTAACTGTAAATGTCAAGCATTTCTACAGCAACTGTAGGAAGAGGAACTTCAGCGCAGAGTGGCTAGTGTTAACCTTAGAGCAGTATGTGTCTCCAGTGTCTACCAAATCACGTAAATGTAAGAGGAAGGTGGACGGACTTCTGCGCCAGTTACAATCAATTATTCCACACAAAAAAGTATTTCTTTAATTTAATTAGAAAAAAAAAAGGTTTGCATCAATACATCTCTGTTGGACAGGGTTGTGTTCAAGGTGGTTTAGGTTTTAAATGCAGGAGTACCTGTGGGTCCAAGCTGTGTAAGTTCAGGTTTGGGATTTAAAGGGAACGTTTAAGATTGTGGGGAATTGCAGTTCTCTCTGGTTGTTTTCATTCAGAAGCTCTGCATCTTTTAAGGTGGAATGATGTGTTAGAGGGGAAATAAACAATTGTTGTTTGTACGTGGCTGAAACTTAACTTGTCTGTACTTTTTCTTATTCACTGTTTGAACTCATCTGTAACCAGAGTTGTTTAGTTTTGTAGCACTTCCTGTACTGCAGTTAGCAAGCTCCCGTGTTTAAAGACATTTGCAATGAACTGAGGCTTTTCCAGTGAACTGAGGTTTAAAACACAAAAAATTGGAGGATAAAGCCACAAACCTATGAGCACGAAATCAGTTGAAGTGTCTTCTGAGTATTTTGTCTGTTTTCAGCTTTCCCTTAAACCAGTGCTAAACTCACTACTGTGGTGGGCTACTGGGCTTGTGTTTTTTTTTCTCCATCCGTTTTCAGAGTGTGACATCACCAGTCAGTGAGATGTATATTATATTATATTATATTATATTTTTCATGAATTATTTAGATGGTGTTTAAGTGAGCCTTAAATTAAAAGATAAATTATCTTTCTTACCAGAATTTGGACCAGACACTAGATTCAAATAATTACCTTTGTTTCTGTAAAATACATATAATACATATTCTACATATATTAATGTATTTGTTGCAAATATTAATAAGAAGCACATATTACTGATGTACTGGAATTCCATCTCTTTTATGGTACAATTTTGATAATGTATTTGTACATGAAAATGATGTAAATAGGGATACAGAAAGCATTAATAAGCCCAAAACTGAAACTGTTGAAACTGTTTCTGTTGAAACTAACTCTACTATCTGTTAGATCTGTTATATTTATGTCTCACTACTTGCTTATACATTATTGACACCTTTAAACAAGTGTCTACATTGTACACAACCACACAAATATTCTCACTTGCAAAAATGCTCAAGCCAACCCTCAACAGTCTAAGGCTCATAATCATCTAATACTGTAAATGTGTTTTACTCCACAGTGAGATGCCACTGCTGAAATCTCCATGTGGGCCCAGCAGGAGCCTCCTGTTATTTTCATGGGAAGGTCTGGGGGAGCAGTTTAAAGGTGCCTGAAAAAAAGGAATATTAAAACAAACATAGAACAGTGGGAATCCCTTTAAACACAGAGGGAATGAATCAGGCACAAACATGTTTGGCGTGTATAGGAGAGTGTAATGTTTGGAGGAAGTAAACTGTGTAAAGTGTGTTGTTTATATTTAATTACACAGACGAATCACAGGATTAGTTTTTATGCAATATCAGGACTTGGTCATACATAGACTCAACAGTCTATGTATGTGGAGGAGAACAACAAATGCCCAATTCAGTTCTGTTAGCTAGCAGACCTCTGCACTGGATAACATTGGAACACAACTGACATATACATGACAGGTGCATTCTGAACATCCAGAGATGCAGATACACTGGTGTGAATAAATGTTTGCCCCTTCATGATTTTTTTTTTCATATTTGTCACTCTTAAATGTTTCAATCATCAAACAAATTTAAATATTAGTCAATAACACCACAAGTAAACACAAAATGCAGTTTTTAAATGAAGGTTTTTATTATTGAAGAAAAAAAAATCCAAACCTTCATGGCCCTATGTAAAAAAGTGTTTGACCCCCTCAGTTTAAACATAACTTAACTGTGGTTTATCACAACCGAGTTCAATTTCTCTAGCCACACCTGTTCTCAATCAAGAAATCACTTAAATAGGACTCTGACAAAGCGAAGTAGACCAAAAGATCCTCAAAAGCTAGACATTATGCCCAGATCCAAAGAAATTCAGGAACAAATGAGAACGAGAGTACCTGAGATCTATCAGCCTGGAAAAGGTTATAAAGCCATTTCTAAAGTTTTTAGACTCCAGCGAACCACAGTGAGAGCCATTATCCACAAATGGCTAAAAAGTGGAACATTCGTGAACCTTCCCAGGAGTGGCTGGCCGACCAAAATTACCCCAAGAGTGCAGCGACGACTTATTCAAGAGGTCACAAAAAAACCCACAACAACATCCAAATAACTGTACTTGCCTCAGTTAAGGTCAGTGTTCATGACTATATCACAAGAAAGAGACTGGGAAAAATGGCCTGCATGGCATAGTGCCAATATGAAATAGAAAGATGAAAAGGTACATCATACCTACAGTAAAATATGGTGGTGGACATGTGATGGTCTGGGGCTGTTTTGCTGCTTCAGGACCTGGAAGACTTGCTGTGATAAATGGAACCATGAATTCCGCTGTCTACAAAAAAGTCGTGAAGAAAAATGTCCGGCCATCTGTTCATGACCTCAAGCTGAAATGAACTTGAGTTCTGCAGCAGGACAATGATCCAAAACACACCAGCAAGTCCACCACTGAATGGCTGAAGAAAAACAAAGTGAAGACTTTGGAGTGGCCTAGTCAAAGTCCTGACCTGAATCCTACTGAGAAGCTGTGGCCTTAAAAAGGCAGTTCAGGCTCAAAAACCCTCCAGTGTGGACGAAATACAACAAACATGAGTGGGAAAAAATTCCTCCACAACGCTGTGAACGACTCATTGCAAGTTACTGCAAACGCTTGATTGCAGTTGTTTCTGCTAAGGGTGGCCCAACCAGTTATTAGGTTTAGGGGGCAAACACTTTTTCACACAGGGACATGAAGGTTTGGATTTTTTTTCTCCTTCTCCTTCTCCTTTTCTCCTGCCTTTTGTGTTTACTTCTGTTGTCTTTGACTAATATTTGAATTTGTTTGGTGATCTGAAACATTTAAGAGTGAAAAACATGCAAAAAAAATAAAAAACCATGAAAGGGGCAAACACTTTTTCACACCACTGTATATTTTAAGACATAGAACAGAGGAAGTAAGACAGTCAGAGATTGAGAAAGATGCACAGAAAAGTGCAAGAATAAGAGATTTCTCTACTCTACTCTTCCATGATTCACTGGTCTCACAAAACCTTAACCAAAAATAAACAAAATAAAATCAAATAAAATAAAACTATTAGTCACTGAATTACTCAAGTTTCCGCCTTCAATTCAACTTCCTAACAACACACACACAAAAAAAGAATGTTCTGTAAAACAGGTCACTCCCTTCTGGATCTCCCACTCATCACTCCTTTAGTCATTATCCTTGATGGGAGACGTAAATGGGCAGATGAAAGAAGAGGAGAAGCTAAAAGATAATTTTGACAGCAGTTCATTCAGTGAAGTTTGCTGGGCTTCTTGTCCGAACACGCATTTTCAGTCCAGCCCACAAATTTTCGGTGGTATCCAGGTCCGGAATTTGTGACGGTCACTCACCCTGTGGCCCTCAAACCATTTCGCCAAGTGTTTGGACAATTTTCAACCAAGTTTCACTTGTCTGGATAAAGTCTTGAGACGTTCCTACAGTATTTCCCCATCGTGCCATCTACTTTAGACGTGCACTACTCCCATTCCAAACACAAAGAAGCCCCAGAACATGGTGTTCTTTGAAATCCTCAGCGTTGCTGCTGCCTGCATAGCGCTTATTACAAGCCAATCAATCAATCAAAAGCAATACAAGGCCAAAATGTTCAATCATGATTCAGGTGACCAGAGAATAATCTTCAAAAAAAGCCTAGTTATTTGTTCAGTTGATTACGTGCAAACCTTAGTCTGGCTTCTATATGCTGGGCTTGCAGTAGGGGCTTCTTTCCTTCATAGTTTTCAGGCTACAGGGATTGAGCACTCACTTAATGGTGGATATATCCACTTGGGTAATGGATGCCTTAGTCTTCTTCACCAGTTCCCTTAGTTTTCCTTTAACCTTTTGCACTAAATATTTTTTTCAGCCCTTGGTCTTAATCCGTGCCTGCTTCCTGAACGTTGTACTGTTTGTGTTATCCCAAGGTATATATATATATATATATATATATATATATATATATATATATATATATATATATATATATATATATATATATATATGCATGTGTGACTTTATTTAAAAGTGCTGTAGTAGCAAACAAAGCTGTTCATGGTCTTTATAGCACAATTTTCCTCTGTTTTTACATCTTTTTTTTCCATGATCTAAGAGAAGAGTGTTTCCAGCAGCTGTTCTTAGCACTCTAACACCACATGTGAAAACCAAGCACACTTTCTGGCTTGAGAGTGAATTTCAGCCTATTTGAAGCGAATATCCATGAGAGGGCTAAACATCTATTGACAAATCTATTTCCCCAGCAAAAGTTGGGCTTAGGTGACAAGGTCATATGTACACGCAAATGTTCTTTGTGATGAATAAATATATTGACTAATTGACTAAAGAGAGAGAGAGAGAGAGAGAGAGAGAGAGAGAGAGTCCATTCTCTAAGATTCACTGATCATACAGGTTTACTTTTTTGGTGACACTGACCTGGTGGTGCTGTGTACTGTGCAGATTGGATCAGACACAGTAGTACTGCTGGAGTTGTTAGACCCCTCAGTGTCACTGCTGCACTGAGAACAGTCCACCAACCATAATATTCAGCCAACACTGTCCTGTGTCCACTGACAAGACTAGAGGACCCCAACACAAACCGTGCAACAACAGATGAGCTACTCTTCCTGACTTTATATCTACAAGGTGAACCAACGGTGTGGGTGTGTCTAAGAGAGTGGACAGTGAGTGGACATCATGTTTATAAACTCCAGCAGCACTATAGCTCCTTAAAATCCCAGCTTTGCACACTTGTGGAATCAAACTGAGGCCAACAGCCAATGCATTACTTAAATGAAGTTTAATACACGATTAACCTGATTTGAATGAAACATCTAATTAGTTTATACATCAAACACACTAATTGGCCCCAGTCTTTGTTTTTCACATAAAATCTATCAAGTTCCATCTTCCAGACGGCTGAGATCTGAACTGCCTAATTGGCTCCAGCTCTGAGCTTTACTCACTTTGTTTTCATGACCGGGGAGCTCAGCGTCCTTTCTCCTGTAGTGTTACACCAAGTCTCCTTGTGAATATTTAATGTCCCTCCCACACAGTCCTTGCAAAACTGGGAAAATGTCAGAATGAAAACACTGGAATGGAAACCACTGGAGATGGTTCAGCATTTCAGGTGTGTATGTCTCTGTGTATATCTGTGAAAAGATTCAAACCACTCTAATGCCGAGGCAAGCCTGTAGCAAGTGGTCACACCTCTATAATATTGGTCACCCCCAAAACCACCCGTCCATACTGTGGGAATTTAGAAAGCAAATACAAATTTTATAAAACCCTCTGCAGGCCAAACTAGTGCCGGCTAGCAAAAGTAAACATGCCAATCAAAAGCACATGCCAAGGTTAATACCCTTTAAAGTCTAATAGACAGTCTCATACATGCACGCACAAACACACACGCACACACACACACCCCTGTATCATGAAGTGTTTTTGAAACAAACCGTTTTCAGTATAGATATGGTATATGGTATATTTCTTATGACTGATGCACTACTTACTAAATTAACATGTTTCATTTCTAGAAGCACGATTATCACAGTTTACTATCAGATGTGAGGTAGGATAATCTGTCAATATTCAGATACACAGAAGTTGTTTGCCCTTGCTGGCAGAAGCTTAAAGGAAGTGGTTAACAGGCCTACAGGATACGTACAATATCAAAGTGTTTTTTATTACTGTTGTGATGCAGCCTAAAAAATCAATTCAAAGTTAAAGTGTTAATTAAACATTACATGATTTTTTAATGCCAATTTAATGCCATATTGGGCCAAGGCAATGGATGTTTATTTACACAAGCCAAGAAAATATATATATTTTTTGTTTCTTTATATAAATAGGTTGAACATGGGTATCCTGTATATTCTATGTTATAAACATATAAATAAATTATATTTTAAATAAATTATATATATATAATTTATATAATTTTAGTGGTAGTATGTTTTTGTGACTGAAAATACTTTGTGCAATGTTGTAGTGGAACGATGCTTATGACAAGTGGCAAAAATAGAACTGCAGACTACACTCACTGTTCCTTTGAAAGTTTTGGAAAGTAATACACAATTAGCAATTTCATTAAATTCATTAAAAAGTGAGTAAATATTCAATTAATAAAGTCTTCTATTTAATAAATATGCACAAATAGAATTTACATGTGTTACCCTCCACTAAAGTCCTGATTGGCTTGTATTTTGTTATTTTTCACGAATACGTTTTTCATACAAACAGCCTTGGAGCACTCAACTGGATCATCTCTGAGCACATTTGTTATTGATTAGAGAGCTTACTTGCAGATCAATATCAGTATCATAATATTTACCAAGCACATTCAGCTGTCCTAGTGGTTTCTAATATCACATGCAATAAGAACTGCACTTGTCTAAATCGATATTATTTGATATGAACAAGTGGTACAGACACCCTCCCACTCTCTCGGTCACAGTAACTATGTGTCATTTGTACAAACATTCCTAGGTACACAGATGCACATATTCAGTTAAGACGACAGAGTGGAACTTTGGAAAGGCCTAGCAATGTAATGCTGCTGCTCCAAGGCTACGTCAGCAGAGCAAGTGCAGGAGAAGAGAGGGAGAGAGATAGAGGGGAAGAATGGGTGTTGGGGGGGGGGGGGCAGCGTGAGAGAGAGGGAGAGGAGGAGAGAGAGTGGGGAAAGTAGGGCATGTCACATGAGCCTACCTCACGCACAGTGCTGCAGGTCCAGTGTTAGCTGTGGAAGCTGCTGAACTTGGAGCAGGTGGCTTTTTGTCCCACTGAAGTCTCGTAGTGAAGCCCCCCAAAACCCGCCAGCCAGGAGCAGCAGGGGTCAACCTCCCAGTCACGCTACCCTCCTCACTCTCGCTCATTCGGTCTGTCTTTCTCTATGTCTGTATCTCTCACACTCCTCTCTCTCGCACTCCTACACACAGGACAAGTTTTCAAACAGCGAAAAAGGAGAAGTTCTCAAAGCACTTTCAGTTTCTTCAGCTCAGTTGTAATCTTTTCCTTCCCTGTCTCTCACTCTGTCTATAACAGGAAAGCTTTAAGTGTGCAGTGAGAGAACGAGCACCGGCTGAAGCAGGACAGCAAGAGCCATCTGTTGAAACATGCCTGCCGCTTCGCCTTTCTTACTCACTCTCTTGCTCGCTCGCCCAGCAGCCGAAAGACAGAGTGAAGGGGTGGGGTGGAGGTGGGGGGCTGCACTCCCTGCCAATGCCCAATCTGAAGACACAACACACTCTCAGAGTGCTGCAGGCGGAGCCTGCTGAGAGAGAGAGAGAGAGAGAGAGAGAGAGAGAGAGAGAGAGAGAGAGGAGGGGTGAGAGCTTGGCTCTTGTGTGCTGTATTAATAGCTATTCATGTGGCATCTAGGCCCGTGTTAGCCACAGAGGCACAGGGGTGAGGGGTTTAAAACTACTGTTTAGAAACAAGGCTTGAACCGGTCTGCACACACACACACACACACACACACATATATATATCAAAGCCTCTTCATTTAATGACTACCAAACATTTTAAATGTTATATAGAGTATATACAGCACTGTGGAACAGGCACTTGGGAAAAATCAGAAAGAAAAAGCAGGTTTATGTGTAAAAGTTTTAATCAATAAAACTGTTCTTTAGTACGAACTGGAGCAAAGATGACAGAAAGTGCTGTTTTTCCGATGGGGATGGGGATGTTTTTGGTGCTCTACAAGTTCTACCAGGTAAAGCACTCCAACCCTTTGGAAACTACTGTGTACTTTCCCTTTATTCAGACAGCCTCATGCCTCTTTGTGTGCTTGTTTTCAAAATGTGACTCTGAAGTGTGCTCTGTTTATCTGGGAAAGATGTTTGTTATCCATAGGGTCTCCCCACCCTCTCTAAACGCACCATGGGGAAAACATCACCAGCTGTGATCAGAAACACCAGCTTGAAGAGTTCTCTCAGACTTCACATTCAGTGTGTGTTTATATGAATATGTGCTCAACAAAAGCGCCACAACATGTCATTTGACCAGGGGCGTCGAACACTTTACACAAACCGTATAATCTGCAGATCACTGCCACTACAAGGGGACACTCTAGAGCACCCAGACATGAGCCTAAGTTCTAATTAGCCAATGTCACCTGCAGCTAGAGGGGGATAAAAATCAGCAGAGCAGTAGAACTGTGTTATCTGGTGTGTAGGAACATTGATCAGCATTCAGAGGGTTTTTTGACCTAGAACTAATCATCCAACTTTAGTACCTGACCTGATTAATGCCCTGGTGACTGAATGTAATCCTGAAAACAGGGGCAAATTCTATTAATACCTTTCATTTCAGTAGGAATTTTGCAGGTGTCCATGAAATTTAAACTTATAGTTTAAAAGAAGGATAGAGACGAGCCAAAAAAAGAACAAAAAGTGTGTGTGAGCGAGAGAGAGAGAGACACACACAAAAAAGTAGATAGTGTGCAAGAGTGTGAGAGAGAATGCCTGATGCAGGTAGAATGTGGTGAAGCCTTAAGGTTATCCATTGCCAGCAAGGCTTTTTTTGTGTTTGGAGCAGAACTAAGCCTAGAATAAAACATCAAGGATTTCAGCTGTCAGAGGAAAGAAGTTTTGGGGGAAGAAAGGAGGGGCAGAGCATGTGATAGTGGTGGCTTATGGCCACACGTTGATGCAGATAAAGATGGAAAACAGAAAAAAAGCAAGCCTAGAGAGATGTCCCATTTGTACTTTACCATAACCCACCTCATCAGAGGTGAGAGGATTGAGAGAACTGGATGTCAGCTGGATTTACACTACAACACCCCAAATAAACTTTCCTTGCTTTGGTTTCATCTAAAATGCGCTCCAGGTTCAAAGACGGTGCTTACCTGCATTCCAAGTGGCACACGAGAGTTAAAAAAGAAAAAAGAAAGAGAGAAGGATCAGAAAAAGTAGAGAAGCCTTGGCAGTAGGAGAGATGAATGGATCAAGAGTAAACCGGGCGAAGGCGCTGTGCAGATTAAAGATTCATAAATCTCACACTGAAATTCTCCAATAGCACAAACGTCAAAACACTTTCATGTTCTTAACCGCGCAAGGTCTCCCTTGATGAACTTACCTCAAAATGCCCCCATGCATTTTGCATTTTTCTCGCTCGCAGAATCCTGAAACCAGTGAGGACATTCTTTGGAAAGTTTTCAAGGTCCTGGGGTTGTTGGTTCGAGTCCTGCTCCAGTGAATGTCCTTGAGGAGTGTTCTCCCTATGTCTGCATGGGTTTCCTCTCACAGTCCAAATAAATAAATAAATAAATAAATAATAGGCTATTCAAACAATGTGTCCCTATGAGTGTGTGACAGTAGATGCTTTATTCATTCAAATGTGATGAATGTTTATCATTATGCATGTCATGTTGCAGCAAAACAAGCTCCAATATATTTTTAATTCTGTCACTTTTTTACTACGAGAACAAACTGAGGAAAGCTTTAATCAAATGCCATTAAAAAACACTACTAAACTTTTAGAAGTTGTTCATATGCAACTGTGTTCATGTAAGTAATATTTAATATTATAAACAGGTTTTGATTATATATATATAAGGCATAATAAAATGCCATTTTGTTTAAGGCCAAAATAAAATCTTTTCCATTTATTCTCTTTGTAGCCCTTCTCTTTGGGGCTTTTTCCACATGTCACACTTCAGGTATGGTTAAAAAAATCTGCATTCATGGCTTTTCTGGTCAAATTACATAGCCCATAAATTTACTCTCGTTTTATATCGCAAAGGGCATGTTTTATGTATCCTCTTTATGTAAGTATCTATGCAATTTGACCAAATATCTCTAAATGTTTGCATTCTACTGTAGATAAAAAAGATAACTCGGCTTACGACCTTAGCTTCAAATATGAAATCAACAATAATGAGATGCTTAGGCTTAGTTGTACTCATCAGTTTGAGAAGACTCTAAATCAATGTAAAATATAAAACCAAACCTCACATCTGTCAAAACAGAAGGTGCGTGCTTCAGGAAAGAGTCTGAAGATAGCAATAAAGAAAGCTCTGGCTCTGACTAAAGTCTCACTGTGATTGTACAGTCTCACTGTAAAATTTGGGACCCAGGAACCAAAAAGGTGAAAGTTTCTCTCTCACTGTCCATGCACTGGTCAGCTGCTAAACACACCTGCAGTCTTTTTTCCCTCATCTATTCACCACAATCAAGAGCTATTTTCACCGAAAAAAAAGAAAAAAAAAAAAGAAATTATCTCTGCACGTGATAAGATCATATCTGGGAAGCCTGTAGATTGTGCACTTTAGCCAATCTAATCCCACACCATGGGGCTAGACTGGAGAATAGAGGATTAGCTCTAATCTAGGTTCCCTGTTGAGATTGTGTGCGAAAGATAGGCATCGAACTGACTGGCTATTAATCTCTATTCTCACTAATCTAATCCAGATTAGTTTATTTACAGAGGATCTGCTCGTTCCAACTCTCTTTTTCAATATCCTCAAACCAAATGCACACTCATGACAACTTAGTGCAGCAGAGTTATAATAATATAACTGATTATTGCTTATCGACTGGGACAGCCCAGAAAAGGCAAAGGAAAACAGCCGAGTAATCTGCATACACAGGTCAGGATGGCAAATTAACACCTATAGATTTTAGACAGTCAATACAGTTTATTTTAAGGCTAAAAAAGCCTTAAAATACATGCTGTTAGCCAAATCTGTCTTTTTGGATTCATTAATAGTGCAGTGATTACAATTTTATGCCACAAGTCTGGAACAAATCAAATTTAGAGAAAGCAGATAGGTCACTTTGGCCAGTTCAGAACAGCATGGTGGATAACACTAACCCCATCACTGCTATACCAATATACCAATGTAACTGTAATCCATGTGTTTTTAAAATGTATTTGTCATAGACTAAGTTCTAAAACGTAGTAGTAAAATTGCCACTACAATTAGGGGTGTGACAAACGGTCAGTATGGTTTGTCCAATCCACTGTATGAAAATATGACATTAATAATGCCATTGTTATTTACTGACAAAATAAGCATCCTTTGCAGAATTTCAGATGTTAAATGTGGCCCAATATAGTTATCCATCAGATCAGCTAAAAACTACATTTTCCGCCCATTTAGTGCTGGATTTTCAATATCTGGGACCACCAGCAGCCTTTTGAGTGGTGATCTATATAAAGCTCCCATTCCCACACCCACACACAGTATTGTGGTCCAGAGGAGGGAGGAGCTGACCACCCTCCTTAGGGTTAGCCCAGTGGACCAGAACAGCGTCCTTACAGCATGGATAGTTCCTTAACTGCCTGGGAAGTGGACTGGACTCATCCCTCTTCATTGCAACTCTCCCATCCTTCCTCTTTTACACGCTTCGTCTTGGGCCTGCGCTAATAGTGGCCTAATCATAATAAATGGCTCTTGTGCTGAGCTTTAATACAAGCTGGGGCTTGGCTGCCTGAGGCAGGATCACATCCTCTCCAAGCCCACCGCATCTATAATGAAGAATTATAATCACCTGGCCAAAATCACTCAACAAATTAGAACAGGAAAGAAGGAGAAGCAGTAGAGAAGCCCCAGAGGTGCTTCTCTTCTTAAAATGACACTGAAGGGGCTCCTAAATACAACTAACATGATTTATATGTGCTGTTTGTTTTGGTGTTTTGTTAAGCCTCAGTGTATATGTATGGCTGATATCTGTGGGTGTTTGTGAGTAAAGGAAGTGTATGAGAAAAGACATTTATGGGAAACTTGAAGTGTATGAGAAATGACAACTGCACTGCCTGGCAGACATGCATGTGTGGTCATGTCTTCAGCTTTCTGTGGTGAAAAAATGTCCCCAGGACGATGGAAAACAAACATTTTGACACTGTGGGGACATTCAGATGCTCCTTTACAAGGAACAATGTGTTTGTTTATAACAAGAAATGCAGCATTTATTGGAAAAAAAAATTACCCTTGTTACCTGAGACCAAAGGTTGCTATAATCCAGTCTTTCCTCTATTGTCTCTGATTTGTCCTCATCTCAGCCACTGGTTTAGCCTCTGATCTCAGCCCAGACCAATAACCATTAAAAAATAAATGAATACATAAATCATTTCCTTTTAATTCATGCTTTTCTTTTCATTCATACTAAAACAATTGTTAGTTGTTTGACTGAATCTGTCTGTTCCAACTGAGCCCTTGGAAAAATAACTATATATGTGAAAGGTTTGGTAAAAACCTCCTAAACCTAGACATTGCTTGATGCCATTTATTTTATATATAATATAAACCAGTCCCTAATGCATTTCATCTGCTTATTAGGCTGTGTTTTTTTCACTTTAAACATATGCACACACTGAAAAACCAGAAGTAGTCGATATATGGTTTTTATGGATATATGGTGGAAGGACTGAATTGAATCTGCCTTGAAACAGCTTCCTCTTTCCTCAAGCAAGCAGCTCTTATATCTAATCACCTCAGAAACTTGAACAACTGTCTTAAATTTAAATAAATACTGATGGCTAATCACTGATTATTATCAATTATGAAATTATCAATTTTGTTTCAGTGTCACACTCAAACCTCCTGAGTGCAAACAATTCAATACTTGACGGCAATGTGTAAATATTTCATTTAAAACATAAAAAAAAAGCAAAATAATAACTTCAATCTCCAGGACTGTAACACTTACTACTGCTGTCCCAAGTGAATCTGCAGAGGTGTAGCTCATTTTAAATTAAGCCAACAAACAAATTGAAGAGACTAAATAAAAAAAAAAAAAAAAAAAAAAATAGACAAGAGACAGTTAAAGACAAAGCTAAATGACAATAAATAGGTAAGTAAGTAAGTAAGTCTTCTGAGTCTAAATATTGACTAGTCACAGCCTTAGACTTGACAAAGATAGTGTTTACTACCGCCATAAGGGTGGAAGATTAACTTTAGAGATGGCTTAGGTGTAGCAGTGTTTAGCTAAAAAAGAGTAGGGCGATGGAAAGCCAGAAAAACAAACGTGAGTTTGTGTTTGCGTGAGTGTTGATTTCTTGTACCAAGTCGTATTACACTGCACTGACATTAGTTCATTATTCCACTGGATTAAGTCAGATATTACTGACAGGCTTGAACCCTCTTCCAGGCAGTAATCCACTAATTAGTCAAATAATCCTCTCGTCAAAACGACAGCTCTCAAGACAGCAACTCAATACAAACTCCTGCCAGGAAGAACCAAAAGGAATAATACTGCCGCTCACTTTCTGACACATCCATCATGCTGCCTCCAGGGCTTTGTGTCATTCACTCACTGCCTTAGGGGGGATAACTGTTTGGTGCCTGCACCAGGAAGATGATAAGAGTAAAAACAGCCGCACATCTGTAGCCATGCTCCTTTATCTGGAATAACATTAATATGAATCAGAACAAAAGATTTTGGCAGTGATTGAAATCATCAGAAGAAATACAACTACAAGAAAACACCAGGCTTCTGGATACTGGCTTAAATTATTAAATTCAAATTATTGGCTTTAAAACAATTAAAATTGCATTGTTTTGTTTGTTTGTTTAACCTCAAAATGTAATTCACATTTACGGATAAAACTTTATTTATTGATTGATTGATTTATTTATTGGTGACTTAGGAACAAAGTATTTTTTCACTTTTTATCTTCTGTAAAAACATTAAACAGCATTTTTTTACACATTAATTATAAGCCAACATCCCCCCAAATGTACAATTTAAGAGGGAAAATGGCAATGTTCATACCATTCGTAATCTTATCTTGAAAGCCATTTGTCTGCAGGCTCTTCCTGTAACTAAGCAATCGTAGCTCTCTGTTCAAATGCCCAAAGCTTTATTAATGTCTCTCCAAAAAAATTAAAACAATCTCCAACTTCTTCCATTGGTGAATTTATCAATAAATAAGTTTAAGCCATAAATGCACAAAACTCAGTAACAGTAGTGTCTTTGGCAGACTTGTATGTTACGCTTCTACATTTTCATTTCATCCATGCAAATTCACCAGTTCATTTAAGCCAACATCTGTGATGAGTGTGAATTATTAGGAAACTCTCAAAACCACATTTTTACTCAGAACTGTATCCACAAAGAATTTCTCCTACAAATCACAAGGTGATGTGTCTCAACCAGCTATGGCAATGACAGATGGCAGTGGTTTAGCGAGGCTTCATTGGAAGTTGAGATTTACTGTAAAGTGCATGCTTGTGTATGAAACTAAAGGAGTGTGCAGTCATTTAGGGGACACTAAGAGAGACAAAAGAAGCTACGTACTGCCACCACACACTGTTATTAGAGTCTGGTTTACACAGACAGAGGCAAAGAAAGAGAGCGAGAGAGAGATATGTGTACTGTCACCATACTATCAACACAAGAGCTCTCTATTAACAAGAAACGGTCACCGCGAATGTGCTTCTTCAACACATCACTGTCTTATCCCTGACACATAGAAGAGACCACCTGAGAGCGAGAGAGATAAAGAAACACAGAGTAAGAGTGAATCAGACAGAGACAGAGGGAAGCGACATAAAGTTTAAAAGACTGACAGAACATAAAATCTGAGGGGTGTTGAGTGACTGAGAGAGGGGGGGGGTGAAGAAAGAACAATAGAGATGGATAGAGAAAGCTAGAAGGGGCAATGTAAGAATAATTAAAAAAGTAAGAAAAATATTCCCAGTGGGAGAGAGAGATTGAAAGAAAACTATAGCGACAAGAGGACAGATGGAGAATGGAAAAAGAGAGAGAAAGATAGACAGAAAGAGTTATAGAGCTAAGAAAACGGTTGAGAGTGAATAAAGTGAGTGTGAGAAACAGAAAGAGAAACAGGAGAGAGGAGAGGAACAAGAGACTGTAAGACAGAGAGAGGGATGGAAACACGGAAAAAAATGACAGAGTGAAAACTGAGCTAAGGTGCTGAGATAATGTGACAGCATTTACACACACACAGACACACACACACACACACACACACACACACACACACACACACACAAGAGAGGGAGAGAGAGAAAGAGAGAATTGATGTGGAGGTCTGAATAGGTCACCACTCTTCTCTAAACTTTTATTGAGCTTCAAGAGTAAGAGCATGAACGTGCTCCACATTGCTGAACCCCTTGTTACACATGTACAAGGACAATCAGAGAGCAACACAATGCACTTAACCAACAAGCTTCTGTCTCCAGCTCCCAAAACCAATCCACCAGGCACTCACATACACCCACAAACTCATCCATTTCACCAGCTTCACTGACCATACAGGATCACATTGTAGACCTATAATTGCACCCTGGAGTCCCTGTGCTCTGCATACATTGTTCTTCACTGGTCAGGACCCCCACAGGATCGTCACAAAGCAGTTATTATTTGGGTAATGGGTCATTCTCAGTGCTGCAGTGACACTGTGTTGTTGTTGGTGTGTTAGTGTGTGTTGCGTTGGTATGAGTGGATCAGACACAGCAGTGCTGCTCGAGTGTTTAAACGCTGTGTCTACTCACTGTCCACTCTGTTAGACACTCATACCTTATTGGTCCACCTTGCAGATGTAAAGTCAGAGACAACAGCTCATCTGTCGCTGCATGTTTTGGGTTGGTCGCCCTCTAATCCTTCATCAGGGGTGACAGGATGCTGCACACAGGTCGCTGTTTAGAAGTGACACTGAGGGAAGGTTTCACGTTAAGCAGGCATGGGTAGAGAGGTGTAACTGCTCAAATACAAAGTGAAGCTGCTTTACTGTGATGCGCATGACAAACAGCAAGTGTCTAGCCCAGTATTCAAAATAATATAAAAACACCCAAAGAAACAAAGGGAACAAAAGTAAAATAAACATGAAAGTAAATTCTCACTTTTCAGACAAATAAATAAAAATTTGTGCTGTCAGTTGATTTAAAAAATAATAATAATTAATCACACAATTCGCTGAAATGAATCCAGAATCCTCGCATATTCTCTTTTTAAGAGTGAGGCATGTAATAAAGAATATTTAAATGTACAATAAACAAATCAATGGTATTATGTTTATATTATATTTATTAATAAAGTCTACTGATTAAAACAATTTTTTTACTTATTTTTGGGAGGGAGATAAATGTGTAGAGTGATATGCATGACACACAGGCATGAGAAAACCATTCCCTTTATTATAATATCTCTGTGTAGTTTTGCTCCTTTTTTTATTAAAAATTCTTAATTTGCTGAGTAAAAGTTTCAGGGAGAGCTTTAGCATCAGACACACAAATACGTAGAGAAAATTGAGCTCGGGGCTCAATCATGGGGGAAACAAGCAAGGCAGGAGATGAATCAAGAGCTGTGTCTGCGTTTGAACGCGAGCGAGAGAGACAGAGATATAGAGAGAAAATTAGGAGATTTAATATATCAGCTTAAATCAAATATAATTAAACTGAACTTAATAGTAGCACCACTGTGTTTACATCACTAATATGTCACTACACACTGTAAAAAATGTGATGTATGGGAGGATGTTGTGACCAAATTTGGTAAAATGATTAACTAGTGTTAAAAACAATTTATACATTAAGTTCCCATGTATGTTAATGTGGTGCAGCAGGTAGTGTCCGTCTGGTAGGATGTCTGTCTGTGAGGAGTTTGGTGTGTTCTCCCTGTGTCTGCGTGGGTTTCCTCCGGGTGCTCCGGTTTCCTCCCACGGTCCAAAAACACACCTTGGTAGGTGGATTGGCGACTCAAAGTGTCCATAAGTGTGAGTGTGTGAGTGAATGTGTCACTCTGTAAAGGACTGCCCCCTCCAGGGTGTGTTCCTTGCGCCCAATGATTCCGGGTAGGCTCCAGACCCACCGCCACCCTGAACTGGATAAGCGGTTACAGACAATGAATGAATGAAAGAAATTGCTGGAGTGATATTGCAAGCACAAAGTAAGTCAAGTCATTTTATTAGCCAGAGCTTTATAACACTCAATACAGCATTTTCCACTGGATTTATTGTATAAACTGTGTGTGTTTGAATGTGTGCATGTGTCTTTATGTAAGTGTCAGTATCACATTGCCAGCAAAATGGCGTGGTCCACACTTGTGCAGTAATGCTAGCCATGAGTGCTGTTTCACTTATGCATTATACATGACTGGCCTCTTCAACATGTGTAGGCCTGCCTACATAATCCAAACAAATCTTGAATGTACAACTACCACTATGTATTATTCATAAATGTAAATGCACTTGAATTCCATTATAAAATGCTTACAGCAAGTAGTCGTACGTTAACCTCACGTAAAGGTTTTATAGAAAAACTCCATTCTCACTATAGCTATAAACACAAGAAGTCACGTAAGGTTGTAAAACATAGGTTACGCTCGACTGAAACCAGGCGAATATTATATTGCTTACAATCCTGTCATAAAAATATAGAATTTTCACATTAAATAATTAAATACAGTATCAAAATAATCAGATATGTCCAAGAAGCAATGTTTTCACACAATATCTGTAACATTTCATACAATTTAAATGAAATCTGAATAATATGCACTGATTGGCACATAAACAGTAACTAAACAGATCAGCTAAATCATTAAAATGTCCTCAATGGAGTTAGAAAACACTCAGTGAGATTATTCAATTAACCCAAAGATCCAGCACACAGTGTCCTATAATGATTAACACATGATGAGTCATCATCTATGTAATTCTACAAGGTGGACCAACAAGGCAACATGCCGCCACCACCACGTCACTATCACTGCAGCGCTGAGAATGGTCCACCACACAAACCAACATGCCCTGTGGGGTTCCTATGGGGAAGCTAAGCATTGAACAACACAGTGAAACAGGGCTAACAAGGTATGCAGGGATCACAGAAGTAGTAAAACTTCCAACTACTATATGATAGGTAAAGCTGATCAAAATGAGTAAAATGAGTAAAAAATTACATTAATATCATTAAACAATGACTCATTATTATTTAATTTAGTTTGTTACACTATTGTGGTACAGATTACATAAAGATTTTGGATATGAGGTAACATCCAATTAGTAACCATTTTAATTGTAACAACATTACAATTAGTAAATCAGTTATTTGTAGGTGTACTGTGAGCACTCCTTGGAAGACACTTTGGAAGAGCTGCACATTAACATATGGTCACCCTTTTTCACACCGACCCAACACACTATGTAGCAAGAGGTTTAAATGAACTAATTACATTTACTCTTATAACAATATTTTAACTAATTGTTTCTTGTAACAGATCAGTTTGGAATTGATTTTATTCATATCACATTTCATTTAACCTGAGGTATTTTTTAATGCATTACTTTAACTACATTAACTGTAATAATGGTAACAAACATATATTTGTGTAAAGTAATAAGACAAACGCTAATGAAAGCACAGAAATGCGCAGATGTTGTAGGGTTCAGCCGTGACGTGATTACATTCAGAAACGTGAAGTTTAGCAAAGAGAAACAGAGAGAACATATGCACAATTTGTCATCTTTATTCATCTTCAAAACAGAATAAAAAAAACAACATCATTGTGAGCTGCCAAACATGCCTCCAGAAATCTGTCAAAATCTCCATTTTACAAAATCCTGAGGAGCACAAAAGCTGCTTGCTGTCTTGTGGACTAACTGTTGCTGACTGACTGTTAAATGCCTGGTTATGTTCTTAATGAGTTCATAGATAGCAGGACTATCACTCAAGGTACATTCATTGAATAAGCCTTAGCTTGTTGAATGTATTAGATGCACTGATTGCATAAAAACTTATTGACAAATCTGGCCCTTTTTAGGAAAATCAGACTGATCACTTCCCAGACTGCATCCCAGCAGCAGCAATCCACAAGCGCACCCTCTTTATCCAAAGCCAATGAGTGGCTTTCTCAGTGATGGAACAAATGGCCCTCTTCTTCACCACTTCAGTAACGCAGAGGCCTGACAGAGTTTTACAGAGTGAGTGCCCAGCAAAACCCAGACAACCCACTTCAACCAGCTCACAGAGGCTACAGTAACATCATTCTTACTTGAGTAAAAATGTTCAGCCTCATTTCCACCCCGGGCAATTATGCAGTGATTGTTTCAGTAAAGGATGCTCTCATAGCACTGCTGCTGTTTTTTATTGCTAACAATTGCCTAAAACTTGTCAGACTAACACTTACATTCTCACCAGTGATGTGTCTAGGAATTCCCTAAGGCCCCTCTCTTACCCACTGTAAAACTAAATGTGATTGATTCTGATGAACATGGTTGATTCTACTATTACATGAAAGCTGTCTTCATTGTCTGAAACTGCTTATCCAATTCAGGGTCGCGGTGGGGCCAGAGCCTACCCAGAATCACTGGGCCCAATGCGGGAACACACCCTGGAGGGGGCACATATAAGTTGTGATGGTGGGTAATCAGATATGTATAAGGCCTACAGTTCAGTTCCTGAAGGCCTGAAAACCAGAAGAACTTCCTTGGCTGTATCAGCCTTAAAAAATATAATAGAATGTCCACTGCTCTAGTTTTTACTGAACTGATACCACGCACAAAAATAAGTGTTTAGACAATTATCCACTATTTAATTCAAAATGTTATTATTATCATTATGTTTTCATACCTTCATGGTGTAGGACCAGCGTATTTATGAGATCTGCTACAGAGATGAGCCGAGCAGAGCTCTCAGATCTTTAGGAACTAGTCATTTAGTCCTGCCTCAGGTGAAAACTAAACATTGAGAAGTGGCGTTTAGCTTCTATGTAGCTCTTAAATGGAACCAACTGACTTTAGACACATTTAAATCAACACTGAAAACATTCCTGTTTGAGCGGCTTACAGCTCAGTTTCAAATACTCCTCACATTTTATTCTGGAATTTCAGTTTTTCTTTTATTCTATCATTTTAATTGTTTGACTCATTTGAATCATGTTTTCTTTTAATTTAATTTGTTTTAAATGCTTTTCATAGTCATTTTCTCTTCTTGCTCTTAAAATAACTGTTGTTTACAGTTTCTTTTGTCTCTGTAAAGCCCTTTAAATGGCCCTTGTGTATAAAAGGTGCCCTATAAATAAACTTGCTTCATTACAGATTTAATAATGAAATATGTGTATTATAATTTTAAAAAATCAAACAAACTTGAATCGATTAAATTTAAACTAAACTCAACATGAGAGGTCAGAATTTTTAGTTCCCAGAATTCATTACACATTCTCAATGCCCTGAGGGTGTCCACCAATTATATGTTTCATTCAGTTAGACTACACTCAGTGATAAGACTCCTCGGCTAATCACAGGATTACCTCAGCCAGATAAAAACTACATATGCAAAGAAAACTTAGTGTGACGCAGAGTAACTCTCCAGGATCAAATCTGTGAACAACAGAGGCCTCTACCACACACTCACTCTCTTTCCCTTTCTCTTGCTCTCAGCACAGGTCCCTTCCCTGCTGTTTGGTAATAGCATTACGAGGAACCCTAAATCACCCATGAATGTTCTCGACACACAGCCAGCCAGAGTCCCTACAGATAAACTGCCTGTTTTTTTTTTTTTTTAAAACAAGAAGGCCCTGTGCAAATTAGAGTGACCCCCATGTCGACACCCACAACCCACCATCCCTTTTATTTTTTCTTTATTTCCAATCTCTCTCTTCTCCCCCTCCTGCTCCTCTCTTTCAGGGTTCTTTTTGTGCCCGTGTCATGTTGCTGAAAGAGGAAGTCGGCACCCATCGGACCACCCTCGCGCATAGACACCCGGTGAGTTGCCATGGCAACCCACCCGGCCCCCAAGAGATGTAGAGAGAGAGAGAGAGGTAAATACTAATCGCCATACAGAGGAGCACAATGCAAATGAATAAAGGATGGACAGAGGGTGGGAGGGAATGAGGGAGAGGAGGACTGGGAAATGTGGGTGGGGTGAGGTTACCGAACCTAAAGACTGGACATGTCCTATATTGTCCTAGCTGAAACTTGTCCTAATGTATCTTCAATAAATACTTGAACACGCTGAAGTGATCACGTGCTATTGAGCTGGAATATGATTTTCACATGTCTGTGTGAAGGAAAGGTACCCGGACTATCTCAATCTACATTTCTTGATAGATTTAACTGTCTTGAGACATAGAAAACATACAATGTAAAATATGCAATAATATTTGCACAAGCCACATTTCTGGTTGTATTCTGTAGCATAATAAAGTCAATTACGTGTACAAAGTGTTGACCATGTCCAAACTTTTGCATGTGACTATAATTGATAATATAAACACACACACACACACACGGGCGACACAGTGGCGCAGCAAGTAGTGTCGCAGTCACACAGTTCCAGGGACCTGTGAGGAGTTGGTGTGTTCTCACTGTGTCCGCGTGGGTTTCCTCCAGGTGCTCCGGTTTCCTCCCATGGTCCAAAAACACACATTGGTAGGTGGATTGGCGACTCAAAAGTGTCCGTAGGTGTGTGTGTTGCCCTGTGAAGGACTGGCGCCCCCTCCAGGGTGTATTCCCACCTTGCGCCCAATGATTCCAGGTAGGCTCTGGACCCACTGCGACCCTGAACTGGATAAGCGGTTACAGATAATGAATGAATGAATGAATGATTGAATATATACACACACACACACACACACATATATATCTTATTTCACTCTTAAATGTTGTTGTTGAGCAATGCAATAGAGGAACCACTTTTGGTTCCATAAACAACCATTTTTAAGAAATGCGTGTGTGAACAAACTTTTAAAGGTTTTAAAAACCCATCACTGAGTCTTAGGGTTCCTTACCCATTTAAAAATATTAGCAGAAAAGTGTGTGTGTGTATATATATATATATAAAGGAATTCCGATTTTTAGAACAACTGCCTTAGTTAAGGAAACACTGATATTAATTTCTGGGTTTATTTGCGCTGATCTTTACAAAGGATGCGGCAAATTCTTGCGAGAAATGATTAAAACAAATCATGACAACGATCAGGAAGGTTTAGTGACAGTGCTGCCCCAGTTACCATCCAGCTAATTATGGTAACATTTCCTGTACGGAGCTTTGTGCTGGAATGATTTGACAGCTGCTTTAGCAGAACACACAGAGATAAGATAGTGAGAGACCTGCAGATAGGGTTCAGTTATTTGTTCTCTTTTTAATTAATAAACACTAATTCGCTCGTCTGCTCAGGGTGAGAAAGACAACAGGCCAAAATGACATTTGCAACTCTTTGCCCCGTGGCTTTTGCATTTGTTTATTTATTCATGGAAGCGTTCATTCATTCTAAATGTCAGCGTCTTTGCCAGCCTTCATTTGATTTAGACTGAAATAATGGAGTACACTATGCAGGCTCAGAATAAAAGGGATTTAATAATTAACTCCAATCATGTAAAATAACTATATTACACTGCAGTGTGAACACTGGGGGAAAGAGGAGGGAGACAGACAGACGGAAAAAAAATTGGAGACAATAAATGAGAAGAGAGATAACAACTTAGAAATAAAGCAAGTGTGTGCCTGAGAGAGAGGGAGAGAGTCAGAGAGAGAGAGAGAGAGAGAGAGAGAGAGAGAGAGAGAGAGAGAGATCCACCAGCCCGGAGCATTATTGCTCATTGAAAAACAACTAGAGATGTGGCTTAAATCAACAGAACTGAAATATGTATGATATAAACTCCTCAAAATGTAAAATACATTCACAAAGACACACCACCACATATATATTTAAGCACTGCATACTCGCAGATATGCCTGTACACGTCCATTAATCACCTGTCCTTCGTTATATAAGTGATGCCAATTTTCTAAATTCCTCTGCAATCCCCCCCTCACCCTCCCCATCCACAGCCGCAGAAACGAGAGTTTAATGTGCAGTGTGCCTCCTTCAGCCAGTGGCGCTCCCAGTGCTGATGATTTTTTTAAATACTTCAACATTTATTCCTGCACTACAGATATCCCCGTTCATATGAATAAAACATTCTTAATATATACACGAAAACACTGAAAAGTCTGAACTCCCTGAAGCTCTGAGCTAACTGCAGATGCTTTGAACAAACTGCTGCAGAACGGTTTTGAGGGAAACACTGTCTTCTTGTCAGTAGGACAGTGGAGTGCTGGAGATGTAGATGAGTTTTAATGAGAACAAGGAAGTGGACAAAGTGTACAAAGGACCATATGTGAAATAAACTGCTTGTAAAACACACAAAATCAGTGATTAGCCATTTCAGTTTAACTGCAAAACATATGTTTTATGATGAATGTAGTGTTTTGTGAATATAAGTTTATTCTATAGCACATCTACCTAGTGTTGCACGGTATACACATACTAGAAAAGTATCTTACTACTTTGTCATTAAAAATGGTACAATACCCCATATGATTTGTAGAGGTATATTAAGGAGTGTTTTAAAATAAGAGCGGTATTTCCAACCAATGCCACAGGGGGGGCAGTGAGCACTGATCTCTTCTCCCTCCCTTAATGATTTTGCCACTAGTTTTAGCGACATATTAAAAATACAACAAACCTGATTAGCACCAGCGAGTTTTTGGTACAAATCAAAAGCTACTTTTTATAGATGAGAATCAAAGGTAGCACAACTCGTTGGAACACTGGGAATGACCGTGAGCGGGAGAGACAGCGCTTTCTCTGCCGCTTCTTTGCCCCCAGAGTGGCTCGTCTGCTCCAGAGATGCTCAGAATGAGCTGGGAATGTGAAAAACATGTTTGCTTCCTTTTATGTTGAGTTTAATGTTTTCTCTAAACTCCTGAACTGAGATCACAGAATTGGTTTAGACATGAAGCTTTATTCAAACAGTAAACCAGTTTTACAAATGTATGACACGGGGCGAATGTTCGGCTGGACCCGGAAATAGCAAAACGTTAAGTTTGGCTTCACACTTAACAGGAAGATATCAGCGATTTTGCCGACTGCCCTCAGCTTGTAGAGAAAGTACATTACTTTTCCTGGTGTTTTAGGTGTTTGCCATGGTATCATTTCAGTATCAGTATCGAGATATTTGGGCAGGTATCGTAGTGAAAGTCATCATGATTCAGATTTAAAAGTAGAATTCTTGCCATTGATCTTCAGCTGCGCAACTATACAACTATAACTCTGGAGAAGCTACACATTAGCCTTACGTCTCTATGCCTATGCCTTACGTCTCTATGTGGGTTCGATTCCCGCTCCGGGTGACTGTCTTTGAGGAGTTGATGTGTTCTCCCCGTGTCCGCGTTGGTTTCCTCCGGGTGCTCCGGTTTCCTCCCACATTCCAAAAACACACGTTGCAAGTGGATTGGTGACTCGAAAGTGTCTGTAGGTGTGAGTGTGTGAGTGAATGTGTGTGTGTCTGTGTTGCCCTGTGAAGGACTGGCGTCCCCTCCAGGCTGTATTCCCGCCTTGCGCCCGATGATTCCAGGTAGGCTCTGGACCCCCCTCTGGACCCTAAATTGGATAAGCGGTTACAGATAATGGGCGGTTACATCAATATGTAAGGGTAACTTAACATTTCCGTCCAACAGCCTGAGAATGCCCTTCAATTTTTTCATTTATGGGTCAGAAAAATAAGCAGTAATCATAATTGGCCGATAATTACATAGAGGATACAATGGTCATATATAATAACTGTTTGTTTAATAGAATGCCCCACCTCTTCTATTCCTTTTGGTAAACTCACAATCAGTTTTAAAAGACATCAGCTGGGATTATTTTCCACACCTTATATAGTCTAGGGTTTTGGATGTATTTCTTGCACATTTGCACTTTTTGTAGGGTATTCCTGTTCGTTTCTTACAAAGTCAAGACTGGACTTTGTCTGGAAAATGTATGAAAACAAATGTGCACCCACACTCAGACATATGCTCACACACACACACACACACACACACACACACACACACACACTCACCAATAAACACACTTACACACATGCATCAAAGCCCCAAGTGCTGCTTTTGAAAGTTATTTAAATGTGGAGAGGAGATGAAACGGAAGGCCTCAATCAGGGATGCCACCTGCCACGACAAGCAGCTGCCAGCTCACCTGGCAGAGCAGCTTCAAACCTCCAGCCAAACACACTGCGCCTCACACTTGCACACACACACACACACACACACACACACACACACACACAAGTCAAGCAAAGCACAGGCACTACTCTCCGGATCAGCTAAAAACCCACCACTCGAGGCTCACTGCAGGGCCACCAAACACATAAACAGTGAAATCAGTCCTCATACATGTACTTTTTAATCACTTACAACAACAAACACATACACAAACATGCACACAAACAGCAAGACAGTACAGGTAAATATGTATGGTGTAAGATATTCTATAATCACAGTGAATGGGCACAGTGAGTTTTGCAAACGATTAATTAGACATGCAAATGAGATGTTATCTACATATATATATAGACAATGATAGATAATGATTCTAGAATAAAAATATTTATTTGATAATGGAGACACACTCTGGAGAAATTATGTTATGAAACAGATTGAAATCTCCATGATATCTCATACACTGCTAATGCAACGTTTTTTATCGAGTGATTTGTAGCATAAAACGTAGCACAATCTCACCTATAAGCAACACTGTAGACAAATAATCAGCAATATTCTTCAGCATAGAGTTAGAAATTGACAATTCTAGTTTCATTGTTGCATTTAAAGCTTAAACTTGTTCCAACTGCAGCATAAGGCAGATTTTCAATAAATACCATTTCAAGAATGAGCCTCAGAACTACATCACACGTTGAGAACTCAAAAACATAACCAGTTGTGTGAATGTTGAACTTAACTTCTCTAGACAAACTTTAGAACTGAAGTCATCTACTTTAAAATTCACATTCAACTCTACATCAACGGGTTTCATCTCCAACGAAAAGCATAAAAAATTGGGATGTTCCAGATCAGCCTCCACGAGCCTTAGGCTGCCATGTTAATTGCCATCAGTACAGTCTATTAGAAGGGTATATATCCCCCCAACACAGAGCTGGGGCTAGTGAAACTATATTCTGAAGTGATGGAGTACAATACAATACAATCTAACGTCAGTGAGGTCCACTGATGCTCGCGTGGCTGAAAGCTATTAAAAAAGGTCCAACATGTAGTCTAAACCCTGCAGCAATGTTACTGCAGCAAAGGAAAGGCAAACATGAGCAGATGTGGCCACACAGTGCATATATGGGTATTCTATTCAGATTCTAAAAGGGCATTTCCAAATGCAACACCAAATGCTATGCAAAAACCACTATTGACATAGCACTTCTTGAACATAAAATACTATTAGGGCACCAAGCGTTGGGTCTAGGGGCCTGCAGGGCATTGTTGTATACTTTTTGTCCTGTAGTAATTTATGCAGTCTGGGTGAATGACTTTAATCACAGAGGAGACAAGTAAAATATATTGTTACTAACACCCACCACATGAAATATTGTAATACGAATAGGGCTTTACACAGATTTACAGAACAGATCACTGATGTGTTTTATTAATTTGTTGATTCATTCATTCATTGTCTGTAACCACTTATCCAATTCAGGGTCACAGTGGGTCCGAAGCCTACCTGGAATCACTGGGCGCAAAGGGGGAACACACCCTGGAGGGGGCGCCAGTCCTTCACAGGGTGACACACACTCACACCTACGGACACTTTGGAGTCGCCAATTTTGGACCATGGGAGGAAACCAAAGCACCCAGAGGAAACCCACACGGGGGGAGAACACACCAAACTCCTCACAGACAGTCACCCGGAGCAGGTCCCTGGAGCTGTGTGACTGTGACACCACCATGCCACCCACTGACGTGTTTTACCACTTCCTTAATTACTGTTAAGAGAAGACATGAGCAAATCCATTATTTCCGCCTGTTGTGTGTGGCCTTAAAAACACAGAAAAAAGACACCGTTGCATGTATTTCACTGAAGTCTAAAATATAACTCATACAAACACACACAAACCCCCAACACAAGTAATCCAAACATGAAAAAATGAAAAAATAACACAGGCCTATTCACAATTTAAGAAGGTGTAATCATTCATCTTATCAAACTAATAAAACTTAGGGAATATAAAAAAATCATTCAACATTCCTATCACTTTTTTGAATGTAGATGTTACTGTGCCTTTTCCACACATATTTCCTGCACAAAGAATATTTTTCAATCACTTTTCTGCTCAGATCGGCTTCTGAGCAGAACTGTATTTTCCATTCCTTTTTTTAAACAAATGAAAAGCTTGTAAACATGTGAGAGGCAGCACACTGATGGTACCTAACGCAAGCACAAGTTGATGCCTGAGACACACTGTTCTGAGCTGTCATCCTGTGTGTGAAAAAAAAGTACTGCTTCTTTTACGTATAAACAGTGTGTCATATGATCCTCGAAACATTCCAGGTCTTTCAATCTCTGGATCTTCAGCCATATGGAAATTTGTTGAGCATTCATTTAAGATTTATATTTAAGTACACTTCTTGTAGGCCCTCCCTGATACCTCCGCAGCTCCGACTCTTCATGAAAACACTGTCGAAATGACTGATTTTGCCCTGTGAAAATGTGTTCCTTCTTTCCCCTTTAATGTACATCAGTCAATTGGTTGGACAGTGTCTCAACTAAACAAGAGGCCTTCATTTATTCATGAGGACTCCACAAAATGCACAACAGGAGTGACAGAGCACTGGCATGAGAACAGAAAAAAAACATGTTGTTGTTTCTTTGTTTAGTTGTGTTTTTTTTGTATAGCGTGTAACAAAACAGACAGATACAAACAGAAAGACATGCAGAGGCATACACCAGATTAGTTCCAGAGACTTCAAATGACTGCATGTTCCATATCAAACTGAACGAAAGTGAAAATGGAGACGCTATCCTAAACAAGGTCTCAGTTTCATTCATTATCTGTAACCGCTTATCCAGTTCAGGGTCGCGGCGGGTCCAGAGCCTACCTGGAATCATTGGGCACAAGGCGGGAATACACCCTGGAGGGAGCAGCAGTCCTTCACAGGGCAACACACACTCACACCTACAGACACTATTGAGTCGCCAGTCCACCTACCAACGTGTGTTTTTGGACTTTGGGAGGAAACCCACGCAGACACAGGGAGAACACACCAACTCCTCACAGACAGTTACCTGGAGCGGGAATCGAACCTACAACCTCCAGGTCCCTGGAGCTGTGTGATTGCGACACTACCAGCTGCGCCACCGTGCCGCCCAGGTTTCAGTTTTCCAATTGGAAATGCGCAGTTATTCCATTCGATAACAAACTACTGTGACCTGAAGAAGACATGATTGTGAGAAAAGTCGGTCTAAAAATAATAACGTAACTCACAGAAAGGATGCTACATCTACAGAGAACGTCTTGAGGCTCCTTGAGTCACTAAGTGTTATGAATTGCTTTGTGAAAACTTTGTATGAGGAGACATCATCCACCTCCACACTGTCTGAGCAGGGAGAATTTCCACATGACAAAAGTAACATCTCTTTTCTATTCTGGGCTTTTCGTCTTTATAAAACTATTAGCTGCAAACTATCATTTGTTTTATTATTGAAGGATTATGGCATGGAAGACTTTAATAATGTGATCAATGAAAAAAAGGCCAAAATATTTCTCATAAGGAATCGCTTTTTTGTTTTTTGAGGTTTTTTTCATGATTTTGACTATTTTCCAAAAAAATAAACTACTACTAATAATACTAATAATAATAAAAAGGAATGCTTAATTACTAATGTAATAAAAAGACCTAAAAGCAATGAAGTAAATAAGCCAGAAGACTGAGAATGAAATACAGCAAATATCTTATGGTAGTAATTTCACACAACAATGTCACTTAACACCACAAGAAACATGCACAAACACAGCTTGAGCAGACATCTATAGCCATGAACACAGATCATGTCCCAATTATATCCATTTAATTCATCTGCCTGTCTCTGATGACAAGGTGCCATTTCGGCAGCCAACTCACACTGTTCTCATGTGGGAGGTGTTTTGCATTAACTAGATGTGTCACGATTGGTGTCTTCATTTTCAAGCTAAGCCTGGGCATGTGTCAAGGAATTGAACATTAGGGAAAGTTGAAAATAGCTGCCTTAGGAGGACTTTCTCTTTTGGGTGAGTTTCTGCCTTTCTCTCCTTTTCTTCCTCTTGCCCTCCATCACTCATTCTCTCTTTAATATTCTCTCAAACCTACTAGCATCTACCATCCCCTGTTCAGCCACAGACTTTGCCAGATGTAATCAGTGAAACTCAAGCTCCTGGGTTTGCACAAATCCAGTGACACACAATATATTTCCTGGGATCCTGGTGCCTGATATATAATAACTTAAAAAGTTCCACAAAACTTCTGACACGTTGAAGTACAAAAAAATATATATATCTTCATTCTGCCAAGTGGCAGAAAACGGCCCCAGATTTGAGGCGTCTTGTCTGCGGTCTGCTTTGCTCTTTTCAGTTTTTTTTATTACGTATGTTTGGTTGGAGGCATTTCTGTCCTATGTGACTGAATTTCCACACAAACATTGTGCGTATGGTATCACTTTTGCACAAGACTAATTAGACTCCATGTGTTTTTGACAGCCTGTAGAAGTTAAGTCAGATTTATGCCAAGCTGAACAAAATGACACTCTATGCTCTGATGAATTTCTTAGCGGATCTAGTGAACAAAATGCAGGAGAAAACAAAGCACTGTTAACATCCTTTTCATACTCGGGGGTGGTGGTGTCTTCTGAAAACACCTTTGAGCACAGCCCACAATCTGTCATCAAAGCTCTTGTGCTTCTTAAATCACTCTGTTTATCCGGAAGGGATCAGTAATAGTAGTCCATAGAGAGAATAACAATCATGTCTACATTGTTGAAGAATAGCATGTCCTACAGAGAAGCAAGAGCGAGAGAGAGGAAGAGAGGAAAAGAGAGAGTAGGAGAGCGAGAGCAGGGGGGGGGGATAGAGGAAGAAGAGCCTGTCAATCCACATTACCTTTTAAAAAGCACTGGGAAACATGACAATATCTCAGAGTGATGAATCAGCAAACCTTCCCCGTCAATATTCCGACCTCATCTCAGTTACTTTCCATGCTACCTCTGATATAAATCTCTATGCAACCACAGGGACAGAGAGCTATTCAATTTCTTAACCAATCTCCCCCTCCCAACCCCCACCCCCTTCATGTGTTCCTAGCCAGAATTAATTGTATTTTGGCAAAATGCACAGCTGAGTTCAGATTAAAGCCAGTTCAGCAACTCCATATTTACCGGCACATGTGCTGTTTACCACGTAAAACTTATAGGACACATTAAAGTGAGTCTGAAGTTGTGTTGTGTCCATACATGAAACTGTAAGTAGCGAAAAAAACTTTTGACAGTTTCCACAACTGCGATCACGAATGAAAATTTTAGAAACACAAAACAAACATTAGATACTGTGCATTTGGTCCTACCAGCTAATATTCTGAGCAATAATGTCTGACATGATAAGACTGTAACTCTAATATATTTGCTTTCATACAATATCAATACAATGCCTTCAATTATTAGCTTATTATTAGCATAGTGCTGGACCATAACTAAACATCGATCTATATACAGTACTGTGCAAAAGTTTTAGGCACCCTATTTTTTTGAGTACAAATTCTGTTATAGATATTTATTTGAAACATTCTGCATTATTAAGTTAGTGCAAAAACATTTTAGATTTACTTTACCTATATTAATAATTATAATGTTACAAATATATATATATATATATATATATATATATATATATATATATATATTTGTAACATTATAATAGTTATAATATATATATATATATATATGTCTGTAAAGAAAGCAACTATTGAAGTTTACGTTCAATAAAAAAAAACAAAAAACATAATGAAGGTTCCTAAATTTTTGCATGAAAAAAGAAGTGTGACAATCGAACTTCTTAAAAGAACTGTGGCAGATTCTCCAAAACACTCTGTAAAACTGCCATCTAATTTCTTTATAAAAATGTATAAACCATACCTAGGACTAATATGTAAGAAAAGAAAAAAAAGATGAAATAGTCATAACATATATTACTGACTTTCTTTCATTTATTTATGTTTACTGCACAATTTTAAAGTTAGTTTAAAAATTTTTTAATTCTGACAAAGCCAAGATGTTTACGTTGGATGCTTTTCATGTTACTTCTATGTTCTTAGCAGTTATTATGTGGCTTTTATATTGTTTTATATTGTTAAATTATATCGGAATTATATTGTATCAACTAAAATTAAAAAAATACATTGTGAAATACATTTTGGCCAAAATGCATTTACATTTTAATACTGACATGAAAACGGAATGGACAAAAATGTTTCTACATTCATTTGGGTCCTAGAGTGCAACAATGGTTCTTTCTGAAAGCACAATACATGTTTCCCTACACAGAGAAAAAAACACTTAAAAGGGGTAGAAAAAATATTCACTCTGAGTTTTTGAATAGTGTGTTCATTTGGGGATCTCCTACCAATTCACAAATGTGAAATAAAAAAACCCAGCCAGAAAACTATGAATTTAACAAGATGTCAGATTTTTCCCCCCTTCTGATGTCAAGTATGTGGACTTTAGTATGGTACCGTCCCCTCATCATAGTGTATCATTATTTCTTAATTTCTGTCAATACAATATTGATAAGAACAACATAAAAGCCAAGAAAAAACATGAAATATGACATCACCGTCAAAAATAAACTTAGCTTTGTCAGAATACATTTTTAAGTTAGTTTAAAAAAAAAACAACCACTGAACTGATGGCAGTGCCCTGAACGTCAGTCAGTGACAGATGATGTAAATAATGTATATTGAAAATATTGAAAATGTGTTTAAAAATCATATAATTGTTACGGAAACATTTTAAATTGTGATATATATTGATATTGAATTATTGTCCAGCCATAGATGCACATTACACCAGTATCAACAACACCCAAGTATCACACTTAGAAGCAAAAGGCTGCATTACCCCTATTCCTTCTTGTCTTGCCGTCCTCTGTATGTCTCTCAATGCTTTGAATGATTATTTGTCAAACGTATTCTTTCCTTCTGACTCATCAGTGGGTTTAACTGAATTAGTAAGCACATGAATCATTTTAGCTTTTCATGTGCACTTGAGCTTTTCAGAGTAGAGGCTGAAAGCAGAAAGTGTCAACTCACATTTCTCCAGACAAACCTGTGTCTCTAAATAGGGGTCATGCACTAATAGTTTAAAGTAAACATGATGTATTACTCCTTATAGTGTCTGAAATTTTTAAAATATATTTTCTTTACAAATTAGAGTGTGGTACCTATAACATCACTGAATCAGCCTTGGGTTAATGGTTAACTAATGGCTACAACCTAGATGTTGCAGATCAATTATTGCATCAGACCCAGAAGTTCCATATTAGATGTATATATTTTTTGTTAATATCACTGTTTTTATTTCTCTGTACCACATATGGTGTGTGTATAAATAGCTCAGTGCTCTGAAGAGGCTGAGATTGACATGCTGAAGTATCACAATCTGACTTGATTCATGGAAAGAGATACACTCTCAAACTACTACACACACTTCACATTAAAAAAAAAAGCCTTTTACTGCCTTATTGCCCCAGACGTAGTGTCACCAGACAGTTGACTGCTCATCCCTAGAGCACCCTTGTTTCCCACACTATAAAGAGAGTATTGTATGAATGGAGGGTGGAAGGTGGGGGATTATAGAGAGCGATTGAGATCGCCAGCCTCATACACAAAGACATCTCTATGTCTGCTTCCAATCACTTCCATTTAAAATGCTCCAGCTAATGTCTCCCTCATGATGGAGATAAGAATGAGTTTACAGCAGGAAATAAGAAAGGAAATCCATGTCTAAAAACACATACAAACACACAAACACTCCACATGGCTATATTTATTCACTCACACGTTGCTGTAAGAAAGGTCAGATGGGGCTGAATGATTTGGGGAAGACATTTAGACTGATTTCTCTAATTTAAGGTGCAGGCCTGTATAAAGTTATATAGCTATATACTGTCAAATATCACCTAAGAATCATTACAAACGGAAAGACCAAGAGTGCATAGTACATACATTATGTTGAGCATTAAACAAAGATGAAAAATACATAAATAAATATGGCTCTACACAAACAGGCCCTACATATACAGGAGGTGTTGCAGACCCAATTGGTAGAAAATAAAAACACATTTCAAGAGTGTATTATTTTTTTAATAATATATTGAAATGCAAAACTATCACCAACATGCTCCAATCAGAAGTTTTACAAGAGATTCTAATTCTCTCTTAGGTTGATGTACAGGTATGTGTATGTGGGCCGTAACAAATGTACTGCTCTTAACCTATATGAAGTCCTGACACATGAGAATACAAGCAATATGAAAGTGAAACCGAAAAAGAGAGAGGGATCTTATCTCCCTCCTCCACTTACTGCGCTGACGCATAAAGCCTTAGGTAGGACCATTTACTCTCTTATGCCAAGATGAGGTGGGTAGTGAAAGTATCTATTTTAATATCACCTTCACACGCAGCGTTCCTCATACATTGCCACAACACAAATAATCATGATCCACTAGTGCTTTAACACTGCTTTACAGCCATTTAAACAGTTCAAGGGGAGAATGTTTTTTTTTTCCACAGTGAAATAAGAACTAATTCAATTTGACTCAAGTGTGACTCAATAAAAAGACTTTTAAACTCTAAAGGTCAACTCATGACCAAAGATTGGTTAAGAGACTGCATTCTACACAGTAAAACCCTTAGTGTTAAATGAGTTCAGGGTCCAGCTGGAATTAAATTGACCTTATATGTGTTAATCCAACAGTGCACTCAGACTTTAATTTAATACTAGAGGCTGGTTTCCCAGACAGAGTCTAAGTTTAGTAATGGGGTAGACCTTTTTTTTCAGTGGAAAGTCAATTTTTTTAAAAAGTGCTGTTTAGTCCAAGACTAGGCTTAATTCCTGCCAAATATCTGAGTTCTTCTGTTTCATCTATTCAAATAAAAATATGAGAAAATGGAGAAGAGGAAAAAAATAGAGAAAGTAAAAGGACGAGCAGTAACACCAGTAAAGCTAAAGAATTAACATAACACAGACAGAGTAAAATAATGGCAGAAACAAGTATGAATAAGTAGAAAGCTTAAAAGAAATTGTTTTCTCTCAAGCAATATAATCTGTCAGTTGAGACCCAAAAAATGAGAATTTTTAAAAGAAGCGTTCTACTGATTTTGAAATGCTAACATGTTTGCATTGCTAACATATTAGCAACAATTGTATATATACCAGCAATTCCTCAGACGATGCTGAAAAGTGCTTACAGGAGAGAATCTCACAAAAGCAACAGAAACAAGAGGTTAACAACTGCATATTAACATTAGCTTCTATTTCTTTAAATTCAAATAAAAAATTTAATATAAAAATGACATGTAATTTTAAATACATTTTTAACCATACTGTCATATATTAACATGTCTCCAGTGTAATAACATAAGTTTCAAAGTTAGTGACAAAGTTGTATCTCATAACTAGCAATGGAGAAGCACTGGTTTAGATTTCAAAACCATTCTGTCAAGTCTTGTAGCTACCTGATGTGCACAACCTACCCAGTTCAGAGTGTGCATGCGCAGACCTTCACACATGTAACTTATAGCAGCAAATAGTTTTCCAAAGCAAAAAAGAGCTTTATCTTCAAGAGTGAGTAATTTTAAACACACAATCAGGCAGTGGTGCAAATTTGGTAGTGACTAGCCTAACTGTGGGATTTGAAAGTGGCGTGTCCAGAGTCGTCATCATGGCCGATTCAGGCCCCGTCCTATGGTTCGGCTTGCTTTTAAAGACAAAGGTTTTTGTCTGCGTTTTGGCCTTCCGTCCACATGAAAACTGCATTTTAGGTCAATGGATATATTCAGAAATGCTAACGTCTAGAGTGAATTACATAACTCATAAAACTACAACATATGCAGCTAGCACTAGAATTTAGATTCCCCTACTGGACTGGCATGATAATGCAGCCATTTTCATATTCGTCTGGACTGGGATATTTTCAAAAACAAATATCAGCTTTTAAAAATAAACCGATGTGGACAAGGCCTAATGTCTGGGAGAACTGTTTTATACGCTCACCCATTTATTTTTAACCTCCTCATTCCAAACGTCCAGTATGCTGGACATTTTTTTTCTGGCTTTTTTAACTCGACAGCAAGTTTTTCAACGTCCCACCCACTTTTACGGGTTTCTGCCCAACTACGGCTTTCTATTGGTTGGTCAAGTACGTTTAGGTTTTTTTGATTGGTTGTCGAAAATAGTCCTGGAAATGGCAGCACCTAAGAAAGACGCACCCAGCCTTCGTGATCGAACAAAACGTAAGTTTTTCTTCATTATTCCATATTGTTAACTGAAAAGTCTTTGTACATATGTTATTTTAGACGTATACTGATACGAAAAATAATTATACCAACAATGGAAAGTTATTTTCACAGTCCCAAATTTCGAGCGAAACATTTATGTCCAGCTATATGGACATTTGGAATTAGTCTATGGAATGTTGCTGACTTTAACATTCTATGTATCGCGAGTACGTGCATCTAATGATCGATATTGCATTATTGTTCATAGATTTCCTGGTATGCTTATCTTCTCATGTCTGTTTAGGCCTAACAGTAGAAGATGTTCTTCAGTTACTAGATGATAGTGACTGCAGTGTTGAGAGTAGTGAGGATGAATATACACAGGACAGGGAAAGTGATAGGGACTCCAGTGATTCTGAGGACATGCCAGATGAAAAGGAAGAGGTAACTTAAATCAAACTTAGCTTAATGTTAAAATAAAAGGCATTGTAATTTTAAATATTGTTCAATTTTGTTAATTGTAAGTATATTATGTAGTAGGGGGTATCAGCTCCAGATTACCAAGCCTGGTCTTAAATACATTTTAATGGACATTTTTATTTAACCTAAGACTGCACTTAAAGCATGAGAAACAAATGGGTATGTACACTGTATATTTGTAATTGTAAATATTGTTTTTAAATTAAGGTGGTCCTTATGAAATATTTTACAGGAAGCTGAACAGTCTGGACAATCACGGCTCTTATTCAAGCATGCAGCATTCAAACCTTTTGATGTTCCAGCATATGTGGATCCACAGTACACACCTGATGCAGACAGAGAACACTGGACACTTTAGAACTACTTTCAACAGTACTTTGATGATGAATTTTGGGGTCTAGTTAGTGACCAAACTAACATACGAGCTTTGCAAAATGGTACACGGCTCAAAACATTCATTCATTCATTCATTATCTGTAATCGCTTATCCAATTCAGGGTTGCGGTGGGTCCAGAGCCTACCTGGAATCATTGGGCGCAAGGCGGAGGGGGCGCCAGTCCTTCACAGGGCAACACAGACACACACATTCACTCACACCTACGGACACGTTTGAGTCGCTAATCCACCTACCAACATGTGTTTTTGGACTGTGGGAGGAAACCGGAGCACCCGGGGGAAACCCACGCAGACACAGGGAGAACACACCACACTCCTCACAGACAGTCACCCGGAGGAAACCCACGCAGACACGGGGAGAACACACCAACTCCTCACAGACAGTCACCCGGAGGAAACCCACGCAGACACGGGGAGAACACACCAAGTCCTCACAGACAGTCACCCGGAGGAAACCCACGCAGACACAGGGAGAACACACCACACTCCTCACAGACAGTCACCCGGAGGAAACCCACGCAGACACAGGGAGAACACACCACACTCCTCACAGACAGTCACCCGGAGCTGTGTGACTGCGACACTACCTGCTGCACCACCGTGCCGCCTGGGCTCAAAACATCACAGTCTGAAATCACACATTGTGATGGGATGCTTGCGTTTACCACGCATTAGATTGTGTTACAAACCAGTAAATCCAACAAATCCAGCCATTACTCAGATCCCAAGGGACAGGTTCTACAAATTGAGAAACAATTTGCATTTTGTCAACAATTTGGATGTAGCAAAACTGACATGCTGAATATTTTGACCGGAGGTTTTAGTAATTCTATTTTTATTAACAAATTTTTATGAAATACATTTAGTGCATACTACATGGATTATATGAAAATAAATCTAAGAGAAATTAAAGAAAAAAATAGAAGCAAGATGCTTAATGTGTTGACTTGAATAGTGATAAATGAGGAAGATGAATAAGATAATTCAGTTGTTTTAAACTAATGGAAATCTACTGCAAAATGTTTATATGTACTTCCATATTAGTATGTAATTTTTACTGTAAAAATGTATTACATGATTCCCCTAACACTTAACATAGAAAATACACTTGCTTTGGATACTGTGTGCGGCACGGTGGCGCAGCAGGTAGTGTTGCAGTCACACAGCTCCAGGAACCTGGAGGTTGTGGGTTCGATTCCCGCTCCGGGTGACTGTCTGTGAGGAGTTGGTGTGTTGTCCGCGTGGGTTTCCTCCGGGTGCTCCGGTTTCCTCCCACAACGTGTCCAAAAACACACGTTGCAGGTGGATTGGCGATACGAAAGTGTCCGTAGGTGTGAGTGTGTGTGTGTCTGTGTTGCCCTGTGAAGGACTGGCGTCCCCTCCAGGGTGTATTCCTGCCTTGTGCCCGATGATTCCAGGTAGGCTCTGGACCCCCCGCGACCCTAAATTGGATAAGCGGTTACAGATAATGGATGGATGGATGGATACTGTGTTAGTCGTAATAAATATTTGAAATTTTCAAACTCATGCGGAGTCTATGCCCTTAATTCCAAATGTCCAGTATACTGGACACTGAATATCTTAAAGTCTCCATGCAATTTAAAAAAAAAAATTGTACTGTGACTTTTAAATGGCTGTAGTAAACATATTTCTTAGCAAAACATCATTTGTTTTTGATGTGTCCTCTCTCGGGACTGAGGAGGATAAAATGCTTTTATAAAACCAGATCATCAACGTCTCATTAAACTAGAGGTGCAGAAAGGGTTAAGTCACATTTTCTACTCGAGTCCTACCTCCCTGTAACACGTATGGCCAGTGTGATTGGCTGTGCCTTTCCTTTCCCTGCTGTCATGTGAGTCTCTGTAGTTTGGTTGTTAGCAGCACCAAAACTGGAAGGAAAACTGAGCAAGTGAGGATGACAGTAAGAAAGAAGAAGTTGGACAATAAGGAGCTATTTTTTTAAAAAAACGTGAAAGTCACTTAAAGTCAAGTTTGCTGAGTCCATCATAATAACAGCAGGCTAAAATCGTCTATAGTCATGAAAAACACAGTGTTTGGAAATGAACTACACAACAAACTGTCAATTGTCAGTTCTCCTACGCTGTCGTTTTATCATGGACCAAAGGGAAAAAAATAAATATATATATATATAGGTCCCCACCAATGTCAAGAGCAAATCTACGCCATGGTAAATGAAGATATGTTGAGGTGTTGGAGACCAGATTTGGATAGAAAACAGCATCAATCCTTGTAAGTATATCTACAATATCTCAGCCTGAGCGGCAGCATGGGGGTGCAACATAGTGTGTCACTGTCACACAGCTTTTGGAGTCCCGCATTTGGAAACTATCTTTGAGGCGTTTAGTAGTGTGTTCTCCCTGAGTCTGCTTGGGTTTCCTCAGGGCGCTCCGGTTTCCTGCCATACTCCCTAAACCGTGGTGTATTGGCTACTGTAGTGTCCATAGATGTGAGTGTGTGTTGCCCTGCGATGGACTAGCGCCCCATCCAGGGTTTTTCCTCCCTTGCGCACAGTGATTCCATGTGGGCTCCAGACCCACTACAACCCTGAACTGGATAAGCAGTTACACACATTGAATCTCAATCTTAGCCTCTGAGTTACAGTGCAATGACTCTGGTGTGAGGGTGCAATGGGTTCATGCATTCACAAGCACTAGAGCAGTGAATGCACTTGAAACTTTGCTTGGGGAAAAAGAGGCCCTTTTGGGCTTCAGTAGGCATACCTTAAAGAACAGATGCTGTGGCTATTTTCACTGCCATATGTCGACTAAAATAGATCCACAAGTAACTAACAGGACAAATGGACAATTTGTGAAATATGAGTGCGATGAATGCTAATGGACACAACGAGAGAGAGGGAGAAAGCTCTGCTTGAATGAGTTAATTTTCATCTCATTTCTCCCATCAGGGAAAAGCTCTTAAAACAGATCAGTGTGTCAGAGTGCACTTGCAGCCTCCAGCGCTAAGCCTGAACACCCACAACAAACATTAGTATCCAGTGCATTTGTGCCGATGGCATACACCACAGTATTCATTTCGCTTCACCTCTTGGCCGACTTTCAAAAAAAGGACAAGTTTAGGTCCACTACATGAGTGAAATAAGAGCTGCTTTGCTTTCAGCTAAAACCACTTTGGATTTTACAATGCTCTCTCTCAAATCTGTAGGCTCCTGAGCCTAACAAAAGTTTCTTCCTTCTTTTCTCCAACATCCCATCGAGGGTAGTTATAAAAGAACAATTGCATAACACTTCCATCACAGCATAGCAGTGACATGAAAAAGCAACAGAGAGGCTATAGGGCCACGGGATGGTTTTATCTGCCTCCTCCACCCCCGTACACTTAGCTATTCACCTAGAGGGAATTTACAATAAGCTGCTATTAAAACTTCACTGAACAGTAGACTGTAGATAACATACAGGCTATTCAGCATGGGTCTCATTCACTGCATTTTAATGATGTGAAGTCATGTTGCTAATTGGTTAGGCACAACTGAGCAACTATTTGTAATTTCTGAAGCACGTCTGACAGAGGCCTAAGTCACAGAATATGAGTACACAGAAAAAAACATATAAAATCGCTGTGTGATCCAGGCAACATGCTACCTGTGGAAAAACAATTACTGACTCAACAGAAACTGCTCCTGTAATTTGAAGACCCACGGAGGAACACGGTGCTTTTAAACCCATAGATAGCATCAGTCCATAATTTAGCTTTACTTCAGCACTCAGTAGATCTGACTGCATGCAACTGTAAAAATGGGTTTGCCAAAGGGTCAGCATTACATTATTCATGCAGCGGCAGACATGATATTGTAATAGAAACACACATCTTGAGTTAACCTTCAGGCAAAGTGCCTTTATATTTCCTTTAAATGACAATCATACAATTTCACAATAAACAAATATGTGTTTTTGTGTAGGGCTTACTGTAAGCGTACTTTTACTACTCAGAAAACACACTGCGAGACACTCATTCTTATTCTTGTTAACCATCTGGGGTCCAAAAATAAATACATAAATAACTAAATAATTAAAAAACAGCCTGTCAATTTCAAATGCAATGATAGAACATGGAAATATTGATCTTACACGACACACATCTGCAATTATAAGGGTTTAACATGGGTCGAGATATACAAGATAAATGTCATCTGTCTCTCACTGTGTTATTCCCATTAAGTGTCCCTCCACAGTTTGTGAAAGTAACCAACAGTCATTCATGGGGAAAGAGTTTCTAAAATAGAAACTCAAGATTTCAGTTTTATAACCAAATCATCTCTTTTCACATGGTTTTAGATCAAATCTCATTACAGAGAGAGTCCAGAGAGCTCTGAATCTCTTGATGTGTAATGGTTATTTAAATGAGAATCATTATCTGAGGTTGAGATAGGTTCAGAATTTTGAAAATTCTTGAAGGTGGTGGTAAGCATATATTTTTGATTATACTCTAGACTTTTCAAATACGCAGACTGGAGGAATATGGGCTGGGTTTTAGAGCAGCCTTGTTACCAGTGAAATCCCACAACCAAATTCTGTCCAAGTCATTGTCAGACATGTTCTTGTTAAGACTACACATCTGGCCTGGTGAGAATGCATGTGTCCAAACAAATTTTGCTCATCAGATCCACCACTAACGGACTGGGAACACATAGCAGAAAGGGTGTTTACCAGGCTTCACCGGCCTGCCAGTTAGTCTTTGAAGGGTGTCATCACTAGGGTTTTGTTAGTGACAAATGTGAAGTCAACAGGAAGTATTTTTTTCTCATTAAACCACAATCTATGCTATAATATGATTAAAGATGAATCTTTATTACAAAAGGACATACATTTAAAAGATAAACAGGTTGAGTCCTTCTGAGTTTAAAGTGAGGTTTGCCTGGTTATTCAAAGCCCAAAACACGTGTGTGAATGTCGCTGTGACAAAGCTCCCCTGTTGGATGCTGCAACATCTAGAGTGTTCTCTCCTGCTTGTAAGACCACCTTTTGTTATCATGACTTATTTATTTACACACACAATGCTAATGGAAGAGGCTTGTTGTGGCAAAATAGGCCACGTCAAAGACTTAGAGTAGACACAGTGCTCCTCTAAGGATAAATCCATTACAAGAGCAAGAGAGTGTGTGCATGTGTGTGGGGGGATAGAGAGAGAGAGAGAGAGAGAGAGAGGTAGAGACAGAGAGAGAATAATTGAAATGGTGAGTGTCTAAGGTACAAAGCAGACTGCTTCTTGCCACTCACACTAGTCCACCACACTCCCTTATCCCTCTTTTCTCCAAAGAAATAAGGAAAAAAGAGAAGAAAAGAGGAGAAAAAGTGCCATTCATTCACAGGCCTCTCATTTCTCCACCCGCCCTCCATTCATTCAGGCCTCATTTGTGCTGTGCTACTCTTTCACCCTGACTGGCGGCTCACGCAGACCTGACCGCCATGCTGAACGGCTGGGAATTGTAGTCCTAAAGAGCAGGGGTTGATGGGGGTCGTGGGCCAAACATGCTTTCCCACCATGCTGAAAAGAAGCGCTTGACAGATCGGGTAGCTCTGTCTCCACGGCGATGGGCTCTGACAAGGTCATTCACTTTGACCTGCACCCAGTCGCCCTGACGATTCTCTCTCTGGCTATGTGTGTGTGTGTGTGTGTCTGTGTTTCTCTGTGGGTCAGTCAGTAAGCTTCTGACTAATTAATGAGGGTGTTTGCTGTCATGCCATTTAGCGAAGCTTTGACTGCTGCTTGCTCTCTTTGTGAGGGGCTTCTCTTTGTAGGCCTGCACCATTTGGCCTTCACAGGAAAATTCTGACAGTTTACTTACCTGTTTTAACAAATGAGGACATGTAAATGTGCTTTTTCAAACGTCAACCACTCAAAAAACATACATCAGACTGAGAATAATGAGACTACAAACTGCACAAAAGCACACAGAAGAATGCATGTATTCCGAGATGTATGAAACATGTGTGCCCCCTCACCAACACACACACACACACACACACACATACAGCGTTAATTAAGATGTGGCTGCACTTACTTTTGTCTTGCTTGCTTTTAGGGATGGGATTGTTTCAGATTTTACTGAAATATTATTGCATACAAGCATATCAATGATCAAAATTATCAAAGCATAAACCTGTGTCCAATTACTAATTAGAAGTCTACCGTTCCATTTATTCTGTGGTAAGTGTTTTTAGTCAGTCAACACTGACTGTACCAAATGTCCATTCATTCATTCATTATCTGTAAGAGCTTATCCAGTTTAGGGTCGCAGCAGGTCCAGAGCCTACCTGGAATCATTAGGCGCAAGGCGGGAATACATCCTGAAGGGGGCCCCCAGTCCTTCACAGGGTAACACACACTCACACCTACGGACACTTTTGAGTCACCAATCCACCTACCAGCATGTGTTTTTGGATTGTGGAAGGAAACAGGAGCAGCCGGAGGAAACCCATGCGGACGCAGGGAGAACACACCAACTCCTCACAGACAGTCACCCGGAGTGGGAATCCCTGGAGCTGTGTGACTGCGACACTACCTGCTGCGCCACCGTGCCGCCCTTGTACCAAATGTCTGTCAGTAAAATACTTGTTAGTGGTGTAAAAATCTGGGTTAAAATTATAAATAAGCGTTTTAATTTTAGCGGCACCGTGGCGCAGCAGGTAGTGTCGCAGTCACACAGCTCCAGGGGCCTGGAGGTTGTGGGTTCGATTCCTGCTCCGGGTGACTGTCTGTGAGGAGTTTGGTGTGTTCTGTCCGTGTGGGTTTCCTCCGGGTGCTCCGGTTTCCTCCCACAGTCCAAAAACACATGTTTGTAGGTGGATTGGCGACTCAAAAGTGTCCGCAGGTGTGTCTGTGTTGCCCTGTGAAGGACTGGCACCCCCTCCATGGTGTATTCCCATCTTGCACCCAATGATTCCAGGTAGGCTCTGGACCCACAGCGACCCTGAACTGGATAAGCAGTTACAGATAATTTTTAAATAAAATGAACAAGAAAAACACTGATGCCCGTGTCATATATTATGAATAAATGTTGGTGCTCTATACTTCATTTCTGTATTTATTAGTCCTGCCCTCCATATTTTCTGTACAGCACAATTATAGAATAAAAACCACACGTAAACAAAGACATTGATATGAAGCACCAAAGCTTCTTCAGACCTTCCAATGACAAGATGTATCTATTTTGGGCTTTCCTGTTTTTGAAATGAAATGCCAGAAACACCTCTGTGACAATGGCTATAAGGCTAATGGTGGTCCAGTAAAACTAGGCTTAGTATCTCTTTCTTCTTGTTTTCATGTGACTTTAATTCGTAAAAAAACATCAATATAATGATACTGAAAAAAATGTTGTCCTCCTATAATCTATAACAACATGCAGTTTTGTGTGTTTGTTTTTAAATCACAATAGTATGCAAAATAATGTGACAAATCTGGATTTATTCTAATTATCCTCATAGTCATTCTTTTAAGCCAGTGTTGGTATATTTTGAACACAAACTTTGAGGTTCAAAGAATGAATTAAAGGCCACCTCCAATGAAAATCAAGTTTTTTCTGAGTTAACATGTCTGTGTATTGTTTGTAATGTACTACAAATGTAGCCAAGGCTGAGCATTTCTGTTTGAAACAGTGTAAGAAGACAATCTCAAAAAATGGGTTCAGACAGCTAGGGTTTCTGACATCACAAACCTGTGGAACCAGTCCCATCAACTTCGGAGGCTTTCCAGGAAGTTGACTTTTTGATAAACCAAAACTTTTTTAGAGTTTAATGAATGGCTAGATGGGGACTTGGTATTTTTGATAAAAAAAATATATATATAATCATCCTTATTAATGTTATTTTTAAACACTGTTTATCTAGAAAATCCTATTTGACTTTATTAGTTATTTTTGAATTTCAAATATGTTGAGTATTCACGACAACAGTCCTAAATATATGCATGAACCAGTATGAAAGTATGAATACTCTGATTTGATTTTGTTTGCTCCATGTGTCATGATGTGAGACATTATTATGGAAATCAGTATGTATTTAGTTGTGAGTGGTTTAGAAAATTTTATGTTCATTGACTGAACATGACTTACAGTGCAATTATCTTACAGATGTATGCAAATGTAATGAATCAATCAATCAATCAAATTTTATTTATATAGCGCTTTTCACAACAAAAAGTCGTCACAAAGCAGCTTTACAGAGATCCGGGTCCAAGCCTCCTATGAGCAAGCAGTGGCAAGGAAAAACTCCCTCAGCACACGAGGAAGAAACCTTGGAAGGAACCAAGACTCATACGGGGAACCCATCCTCCTCGGGTCGACACCGGAGACACAACAGAGAACAGAAGTAAAAGTGAAATGACCGATGAAGGGGTTATAGTAATATAAATGTAGTATATTAGTGATGATGGAGAAGCAGAAATGAAAATGGTGAGGATGATGATATTAGTGATGTATGAGTCTGATGAAGGAGGAGGTGATCAGGGATTCAGTGTGAGTTAAAATTAGGTGCAGAGTTAATCTGAAATAAAACAGCATGGCCAAGCATGATAGTGTAGATGAGACAAGGACAGGATCTTGTACAGGACACAGGGGCTGGATCAGGGCAACACCTGGAGAGCAGCAGGACATCTCAAAGCATGAGAGAGAGACAGGAGAAAGAAAGCCAGACAAAGGGAACAAATAAAAACACAGAGGTTAGTAGGGTCATGGTAAAGAACGGGGAAATTTGTCCTGCGAAAAAAGCTTCCACTGGTCAGGCAAGAGAACCCAGCGACAGACAGCGTGTTGGCGGTTACTACACAGCTAACTAAGAATGATGTAGCTATGGTGATATGACAGGGTTAACACAGAACAGTGATAATATGAAAACCAGCCCGAACACCAATATAGAAGGAGTAACCTGAAGGTGAGTGATTAACCAAAAGCTTGTTTAAAAAGGTAGGTTTTTAATCTAGATTTAAAGATTGAGAGTGTGTCTGAGCCCCGAACAGTAACCGGAAGGCTATTCCAGAGTTGAGGAGCTTTGTGAGAAAAGGCTCTTCCTCCTGCTGTGTTTTTCTTAATGCGAGGAACAAAGAGTAGATGGGCATCCTGTGAACGAAGTGTACGTGACGGGCGATAAGGTATGAGAAGTTCAGTAAGATACTGCGGGCCTAAACCATTTAGAGATTTATAAGCTAAGAGGAGTATTTTATAGTCAATGCGAAATTTTACAGGTAGCCAGTGTAGGGACGAGAGAACTGGGGTGATGTGTTCGAATTTTCTAGCTCTAGTGAGCACCCTGGCTGCTGCATTTTGAACTAACTGAAGCTTGTGTAACGCTTTGCACGAGCTCCCTGCCAGGAGCGCATTGCAGTAGTCTAGACGTGAAGTTATAAAAGCATGCACTAGTTTCTCTGCATCTTTTAATGATAAAATATGCCGAATTTTGGCAATATTGCGTAGGTGGAAGAAGGCGGTTTTGACTGTATTGGATATGTGGGTATCAAATGTGAGAGTCGAATCAAAGGCTACCCCTAAGTTTTTAATGATGGCATTGTGTTGTACTGTTGAATTATCAATAGCAGCATTTCTGAGTGAATGTATCTGAGTATCTTTACCTAGTAACAAGACCTCAGTTTTATCAGAATTTAACATGAGAAAGTTTTGCATCATCCAGTCTTTAATTTCAGTTAGACATTCTGTTATTTTACGTAGACAAGCAACATCATTGGGTTTGGCTGATATATACAGTTGTGTGTCATCAGCATAACAGTGGAATTGAATCCCATGCTTACGGATTAGTCGACCCAGTGGCAGCATGTAGAGTGTGAACAATACAGGGCCGAGCACTGATCCTTGTGGAACACCATATTTAACTAAAGTATGATTAGAGGATTTATTATTCAGATAAACAAATTGGTAACGATCGGATAAATAAGATCTGAACCAAGAGAGGGCAGATCCTTTTATTCCTACCAGATTTTCCAGCCTATCAAGAAGCATCACATGATCTATGGTATCAAATGCTGCACTAAGGTCAAGCAGCACCAGAATAGATATATAGCCCTTATCATGTGAAAGGAGTAAGTCATTAGTTACTCTTGTTAGAGCCGTTTCTGTGCTGTGATTTGGTCTAAATCCAGACTGAAAAATGTCATGAATGTCATTGTTTTGTAGATAAGAGCACAACTGCTGTGACACGACTTTTTCTAGAATCTTAGCAATAAAAGGGAGGTTTGAAATTGGCCTGTAGTTTGCGAGTACGAGAGGGTCAAGATTGGGTTTTTTAATAATTGGTTTGATTACCGCTAGTTTCAGAGGTTTTGGTACATATCCAATGTTGAGGGATGAGTTTATTATTGTGAGCAATGGTCTAATGACTTTAGGTAAAATTTGTTTAAATAATTGTGTTGGTACAGGATCCAGTAAGCATGTAGTTGATTTAGATGAGCTAATTAAACTAAGCAAGTCATTTTCATCGACAGAATTCAAGTAGTCTAAGTGCACCTCAGAGCTGGCGGGTGGTTCATCTACGAGAGCCGATGTGACTTTGGACTGATTTTGGATTTTGAGGCGAATGCAATCAATTTTATCATTAAAAAACATCATAAAGTCATTGCTACAGAAATCAGAGGGAACAATGGGGTTGATTTCCTTTTTGTTTCCAATTAGATTTGATACAGTGCTAAAAAGGAATCTAGGGTTGTCTTTGTTGTTTTCTATAAGGGAAGAGATGTACTGTGATTTGGCTTTAGATAAGGCATGTTTGTAGTCGGTGAGGCTGTGCTGCCATGCAATTCGGAAACATTCTAGTTTTGTGTGTCTCCATTTACGTTCATGGTTACGGGCAGCCAGTTTTAATGCACGCGTGCTGTCACTGTACCATGGAGCAAACCTTTTCTCTCTAAATTGTTTGGTCTTGACTGGTGCAACACTATCTAGGTTTGTACACAATAAGTGTTGTAGGTTGTTTGTAATGAGCTCAAGGTCATTTGGGTGAGTTGGAGAAGAAATGGTGGTAAGGTCTGGAAGGTTGTTGATAAAATCACTAACTGTTGAGGATGTTATAGTGCGCTTTCTAATATAGCGTGGTTGTGGACAAATATCAAAGTTTAACGCTATTTCATATGTGATTAGATGGTGATCAGAGATGGTCTCATGTAGCGAGAGATTGGATAGATTCTTTATCTCAATGCCCCGTGTTAACACTAGGTCCAATGTGTGTTTGCATTGATGAGTGGGCCCAGTAACATTCTGAGTGAACCCTAGCGCATCCAAAATTGATTCAAATGCAATTTTAAGTGGATCATGGTCCTTCTCAAAGTGAATATTGAAATCACCAACAATTAAGGCCTTTTCTGATACGATAACTACACTTGAGAGAAAATCAGCAAATTCACAAAGAAATTCTGTATAAGGGCCAGGAGGACGATAGATTGTGATGAGCATAAATGAGTGCTGCCTTTTTGATGCAGTGACTTTAAGAGTAAGTACTTCAAAGGATTTAGTATCATAACTAGATTTTTGTGTTGTGTCAATGGTAGGGTCATAAATTGTGGCTACACCACCACCACGACCAGATGTTCGTGGGCAACTGTAATAGCTGAAGCCAGGGGGAGTGGACTCATTTAGGGCAATGTATTCATTGGCTTTAGCCCATGTTTCACAGAGACATAATGCATTGAGTTTGTTATCAGTAATGATATCACAGACAGTGAGTGCTTTGGATGTTAGAGATCGTATATTTAAAAGCCCTAATTTAATGCTGGAAGTGCTGAAATATTGCGTTCGCTGCAGTGCCTTGGTGTTAATTCTAATTAGGTTGTTAAAACTGATTTTTGGGCGTTTGTGATAACAAGCTTTGCGGGGAACAGACACAGTCTCAATGCTGAAAAATTTATTAGCGTTAATCAGAGTGGGTGACATGGACATGCTACTCATCATACTAGCAGTAGAGAGATGGTCAGGAGGAACATTAGGAATTTTAATATTACTTACCTGCTCGCTATCCATTCCACCTACCTGACTGATGTGACTGGGAATGACCAGTCAGTTCCGGCGCAGAACCACCTCAATGTTCTCAGAGAGAACTACGGATCCTAGACGGCTCGGATGAAGCCCATCCCAACGATACAGGGCCGGACGCTCACGAAAGCACTCCCAGTTGTCGACGTAGTCCACGCCGACAGTGCCGCACCAATCCAGGAGCCAGGAGTGGAGCCCGAAGAGCCTGCTAAACGCCTCGCATCCTCGACGGTAGGTGGGCAGGGGGCCAGAGACGATGATCCTAGCATCCGTCTTCTTCCGAGCGGTATCCAGAAGCGAACGGTAGTGCTCCTTCAGGACCTCGCTGCGGCGGGCGGAGATGTCGTTCGTTCCCACGTGGAGAACGACGGTGCCGAAGTCCTCGCGCTGCCGAAGCGCCGACGGAAGCCGCCTGGCGACGTCCAGGACACGTGCGCCTGGGAGACAAGACACGGTTGCATTACTCTTTATCCCCGGCACTTTTAAATGTCTAACTATTGAATCACCAATAATAAGAACACCGTCCTGTTTAGTCTTCGGCGCTGGAGCAGGTGAAGGCCAGGAGCTGAGCACCTCAAACCGGTTGGCAGAAGTGAAGACTGGCTGCGGTGAATGGAGTCTTCAATCTATTTGTACATAACTATGCATTCTTTATCACATTCACACAGATCCACACATTTTTATACACGCACCAAAAACACTCTTTGTCAAGCTATTAATAATGCATGCATTTATTACGAATAACTGGAAAATGTACAACAACGCTCACATACCCACACACATGAACTGACATTGTCTCAGTTGTGATCACACACACATCTGCCTGGCCCTGCCTGATGGGTGAGTGAGATCATGTAACTGGGACCTTTTTTACTGGAACTAGGCCGTTTACAGGAATACTGAGCTTCAGATTATTCTCAGTTTTGCTCTCACTGGAACATCTGAGCGGGCTGACTCTGACCCCATCAGCTGTATGACTCATCCCAACCGATTAGTCTTACGTAAAGTTGTGTGTGTTTGTGTGTGTTTCACTGCAACATGGCCAGCTAAGACCCATGCTGACTGCATATTACTGAAAGCTTGATAAGCAGCCTGCTGTGTTAAGGGGCACATGTGGAATCAGTCCATCCTGAAAAGAATCCAGCTCCCATTTACCCAGAGCTGCTGGTGAGACATCAAAACAAAACTGCATATTATAAAATATACATATATAAATTTTTTTAAAAATTTATATTTATGGTGGGGCGGCACGGTGGCGCAGCAGGTAGTGTCGCAGCCACACAGCTCCAGGGGCCTGGAGGTTGTGGGTTCGATTCCCGCTCCGGGTGACTGTCTGTGAGGAGTGGGTGTGTTCTCCCCGTGTCAGCGTGGGTTTCCTCCGGGTGCTCTGGTTTCCTCCCACAGTCCAAAAACACACGTTGGTAGGTGGACTGGTGACTCAATAGTGTCTGTAGGTGTGAGTGTGTGTTGCCCTGTGAAGGACTGGCGCCCCCTCCAGGGTGTATTCCTGCCTTGCGCCCAATGATTCCAGGTAGGCTCTGGACCCACCACGACCCTGAATTGGATAAGTGGTTACAGATAATGAATGAATATATTTATGGTACATTTTTGGGCACGCTTATCCAGTTCAGGGTCGCGGTGGGTTCTGAGCCTATCCGGAATCACTGGGCGCAAGGTTGGAACACACCCTGCAAGGGGCGCAAGTCCTTTGCTCGTCCTTGTCTCGTTGCTCCAGGTTTGTCCTCTGATCATTGTTTTCACCTCACTATGTTCTCTCACAGCACCTATCTCATGTTGTTACATCACATCCTGTGTTTGGTTCGTTGACTTTGGTTTGTGTGGTTTGCGTTGTGCTCATACTCAGAATGAGTTCAGAATCAGACCTCATTGCTCAGGCGGTGTTGCTCTGCTTTTTAGGTGCACAGCAAACCACACTAGATGATCATCAGTCCTAAAAATAGCTGAACCCAAACTCTTCAGTTTTCAGGAACATAAAATATGAATATTTGTGTAGTGCTTGGGGTACATCACAGCTGGAGTTTAAAAAGAAAACTCTATTCTAATCCACAGCTCAAGTGAAACAAAAGGTCATGCCATGCAACCACAATGAGACAGCAGGTCTCAAACCACTTTGAAAATCAATGGTTCAAAAACATAAACTCTCTCTTACTGTAAATGCCTGAATACAATATCAACACATCAGATGTCTGCTCCCTGCTCCATGAAAATTCTCAAATCAAAACATTTCCTGTAGTACACCTAGAACAACATATAGGTTATGATACATCCTTTCTTACTTTTATTTACATATATATTTGTTTTATTTATTTAGTACATCCCCCATCATCTGAAGTGAAATTCAAGGTTTATCCCACTTATTAATTAGTCATTCCTGTCCACAATAACAGGTCTGGTTCTGCTACTACTTCTAACAGCACAGACTGCACATTGAGATGAACTGCTCTTGACTCTCAGTGCCTCTTACCCACTGTTACAGGGATGTAATATGTGCCCTTGAGAGGTGTTTTTCAAAAATGTCTTTAAAACTCTGACCAGAAATAGCTGAAGCAGCGGTGGCCATTGCTTTCTAGCAACCACTTGAAACAGAACCACTGCAGTGCTATTTCTGCCTTCACATTAATATGGGAAAACGTGGTGTATATATTAGTCTTCACATCTTTAAAGCAACTGTGAGATGGTTCATAACTGCTAAGCTGTTGTTGGGTGGCTATGTGTTAAGACAGCAGCATGCAGATGATTTCCTCTGAGACTAATGATGCTGAAAGATGTTGCAGCTAGCAAAATCATGTTGACTGGTTTGTCTCAGGAGTGTATGAGAATAACCAAACACTCTTAAAAGAATGTTTCTAAATGTGGTGCAAATAAAATGTTCCTAAAATTCACAGTACATTTTTTAAAATGCTTATTTGCCAAAGCTCTGCTTAAAATAATGACTTGCTAAGCTGCTAATGAGCCAGCTAACAGAAATATTTAATAAATTATAGCTTATTAAGCCTATTCGAAAATAACTATATGCTGCTTATGTCATTACTTTACAACTCTAAAAAAAAGACATATGGAGCAGGCCTAGAGCGCAGAGCTCAGGCCTGATATAAAGGCAATAGTAAATTAGAGTTAAAACCGCGATGTACGACCATGAAAAGAATTAGCATTAACAATTTTATGAGCTTTTTATGACACAACACACTAGCAACCAATATGTCAATTCATATTCAAATCAATCATTCAATCAATCAACATTCAAATAATGTATCCCAAATAATGCTACTACACACAAATCATTCAGTTCCCATAGCTCATGAAACTAGAAGTCCAAATTTAATTACAGCAGGGTATCTTGTGGACCATCAGTGCAGTGTTTGTACATAAAATCTGTTAAAGCTGTGACAGTCCCCCAGCACAGCCATAAAATACGAAGCAGGTTGGGAAGCACTGTTGTGTGAATGAGGTGAGGAAAATTTCCTGATGATCCAAGTATATTTTACCATATTAACACAGTATTTCTCTGTCTGACTGTCTGTGAGGAGTTGGTGTGTTCTCCCCGTGTCCGCGTGGGTTTCCTCCGGGTGCTCCGGTTTCCTCCCACAGTCCAAAAAAAAACACACGTTGCAGGTGGATTGGCGACTCGAAAGTGTCCGTAGGTGTGAGTGTGTGAGTGAATGTGTGTGTGTGTGTCTGTGTTGCCCTGTGAAGGACTGGCGCCCCCTCCAGGGTGTATTCCCGCCTTGCGCCCGATGATTCCAGGTAGGCTCTGGACCCCCCGCGACCCTAAATTGGATAAGCGGTTACAGATAATGGATGGATGGATTTCTCTCTCTGGTGGATAACTAACATTGTATACTACACTAAGTTTCATACTAAGTTAATAATCTTATAACCTTAGGTGTTACGTTACTTTCCCAGCCTGTTTACAGTCTCGCAACTCCCCAGCTCCACACCAGTTGCAATTTTCAAGATACTTATTTATTTTTTGGGTTACTGATTGTGTTAATTCACAATAAAAAGAATATTTGAAAAAAAATGAAGTATTTACATCTGTGTCTGGGTTAAATAAAAAATAAAATATGAATGACCATTTTTACACTTTGTGATCATAAAACATAGCATATTTACATAATTACCTATTCAAAGTACCATGTATGATCCATATTATATTATATTGTAAATTTAAATATATGGTGTATATGCTCAGGCAGAGGAAAAGTCTTGTGTTCTTTATTAGTCAGGATCACATTAAAAGGTGCATCTTTTTACAATGTGTTTACAAAACCCTAGTGTCAGTAAATGAGTAAAAGAACAAAGTGGCTCAGTCAGACATGCTTTGCTTCCCATCTCTCTGCTCACGACAGAGAAACAGCAAAAAGCCCTCCAAACACTGAAAATCATAAAAAGAGATACATAGGTGGGTAATATAGACTTTTTTTTTTGCTGTTTCAAATTACTAAGGTATGAACCCACTCAAAATGCATGAAAGTAAACACATATTGAAAGTGCTACAAAACTAAAGAACTTGAGTTACAAATGAGATTCTGTGGTAGTTCAAACAGTGAACAAAATCTTACAGACATGTTAAACTTCAACCACGTTCAAACAGCAGTTGTTTTTCCTCTTAAACATACAGTTCCACTGTAAAAGACGCTGAGCTTCTGAATGTAAACAAACCAGAGAGAACTCCAGTTCACCATAATTGCAGAATTTGTGTTTAAGATAAACAGACTTCTATTTTCAATTTGGTGAAAGTTTAGTTTGCTATCAACAGATGTGATACATCCACTAAGTGATGATTTTAATCCATTAAATCTCTAGTGTAAACAAGCTTGAGGTTTGCTGGCACCTCCTTTGGTACACACACTTAAAAATGATGGTTCTACAAATTTAATCTTTATTAAAGGACATGATTCTATATAGAACCCTGAACGCTTTAAGAACCTCTTGCATGATTAAAGTGTAATTTTTATCACAAAGAGATTCTTTATGCTATATATGGTTCTATATAACCATGACCCTGAAATGTATTAAGCTGCAAAGATGATGATGATAATTATGAGGATTGTTCTATGTAGAATCTTTTAGAAAAGGGTGCTGTATGGCACCAAAACCGTTCCTCTACTGTAACATTAGAAGAAGTCCTTTTTGGTGCCATATAGAACATTTCTATAGAGCCTTCTATAGTACATTCTCCATTAATCTCAAGAACACTTTCACAATTCAAAAAGTTATTCAAGTGTTCAGTGTTCCATATAGAACCATTTCCTTAAAATAAAGAACCAGACTTTTTAAGAGTGTATAGAAGTGCTATCCAATGAGCAGATATTTACAGAGAAACTGTTTGATTTTCTTACACTGCTGGAGATACGAAGCAGGAGCTGTGATCCAAAACAACCAGTTGACTTATATAAGTTTATTTTGTGCCATGTGACTGGTGATTTGTCTGAACTTTGTCTATCAATCTAATACAGTGGAATTAAATTTGAATATAGTTTGAAACAAATCCTTGTACTTGGCTCGAGGACAATATAATAATTAAAATAAAAATGACTAAACTGCCCTAGAAATCTAAATCATACAGAGTAGACTGCCAACATTTGTGTGATGTTTACAGAAACTGCTCTACTGCTCTGTGAAGGAGGCACAATGATCTTAGAGTGAGTGCCAGCAGTTAAGTGTTGTGTAATTTCAACAGCACTGTTCATTTGACTTTTAATTTCATGTATATAACAAGTAATGCAATATAACAGACAACTGAATATAGGGTGCCTTTTTCCATCAAAACACACATTGGTTCCAGGTACTCAGCATGTTTGTATAGAATTAAAGCAGGATAAAATATTCTAGTAAACGGAGCCAGCTACTGCAAAGATCTCCAAAATAATAGTTTTATACACTCATTTAAGATCTTCACCACCACAGAGAAAATTTACCAGTGTTAAAGCAACACTTGTAGTGTTAAATTAGAACTTTGAGTGTTGACGAGTGTTACATTTTTACGTGTGAATTTAACACTAATAGTGTTAACACTGGTATATTTGCTGTGCACAAAGTAGCCTACACATAACTAGGCCAAAGCAATACATGTTCTTAATGATTAAAATTCTCAATAACTAACAATATAACTGTTCTTTTTGAATTATATATACATAACTAGGCGGCACGGTGGCGCAGCAGGTAGTGTCGCAGTCACACAGCTCCAGGGGCCTGGAGGTTGGGGGTTCGATTCCCGCTCCGGGTGACTGTCTGTGAGGAGTTGGTGTGTTCTCCCCGTGTCCGCGTGGGTTTCCTCCGGGTGCTCCGGTTTCCTCCCACAGTCCAAAAACACACGTTGCAGGTGGATTGGCGACTCGAAAGTGTCCGTAGGTATGAGTGTGTGAGTGAATGTGTGTGTGTCTGTGTTGCCCTGTGAAGGACTGGCGTCCCCTCCAGGGTGTATTCCCGCCTTGCGCCCAATGATTCCAGGTAGGCTCTGGACCCCCCGCGACCCTAAATTGGATAAGCGGTACAGATAATGGATGGATGGATATACACAACTATTAAAGGGGAACACACACAATTGTACAGTTACACGGAGTGCTGTGATGGGAACTCAATCAGTGAGTTATAGAGACATTCATTTATTCATTCATTATCTGTTACCCAGTTCAGGGTCGTGGTGGGTCCAGAGCCTACCTGGAATCACTGGGCGCAAGGCAGGAATACACCCTGGAGGGGGCGCCAGTCCTTAACAGGGCAACACACACACTCACACATTCACACCTACGGACACTTTTTGAGTCGCAAATGCACCTACCAACATGTGTTTTTGGACAAGGGGAGGAAAGCGGAGCACCCGGAGGAAACCCACGCGGTCACGGGGAGGACACACCAAACTCCTCACAGACAGTCACCGTGCCACCCCGTTACAGAAGCATATAGAACAATAAATAAAGCCATGTCAGAGGAACCAGCATACGTGTTCTAACACACTGTAAAAGGAATATAGATGCTATGTAAACAAAGCTATGTTGAATGTAAAAATATGCTTAACTTTTCTAGCAAAGTTACTATTTTGGAGATTTTTATTTGTTTAATTAATGAATTATTTTATTTTATTTATTATTATTATTATTATTATTAATATTATTATGTGTAACATTTGGCAAAATCTTACTATTCAAGCTGTAGAATACAATTTAGTTCAACATGTATGAAAGGTTTGTGCCATGTGAAATATAAGTTAAATGTTATGTGATGATTTTTTTTAAATCACTAACTACTGTTTTTTTATTATTATTTATGTGTTTATTTTTTATTTTTATGGCAGCAAAGGAATTGCACAGTAGATGGTGCAAATGATGAGTGCACTGGTTGGCAGACGCTTACGCAAGCAGAAAGACAAACATCCTATGTTTAGATAGAATGATTAAGTCTACAGATGGGTCTATTTATCCACCCCAGCTATCACATTTGTGCACAGTGGACAGTTAAGATGTGTTGTACTGTGATATTTCTGCAAGTTCACTGCGCCAGAATGAAAAATGTGTTGTGAAGACACCGTGTTATTAGACAGTAAAGCATTCCTTTGTATTTGTCAAGATAAAATGCAACACTGGTCAGAAAGTAAAAGCTTTACTGATTGGGAACAGCAGGCAGGGGAGTCCCTTTAATGAGGCAGCTATATAAACACTAAGCACATTCATTAAAAAATGCCTGCTCTCGAGTGCCAGGACAATTCCACAATGGGTGTGTTATATGGGCGTGTAAGTGGGACCAGCCTTCCAACAAGCCAGTACAGAGCTCATAAAAGTAAATGTGTGCTTGTGTGAGAGAATAAGAGCGAGTCAGTTTAGAACTACATGACCTAAACCACCTGTCATGAGAGCTGTCATCTTAATAAATGTGAAAGAAAATGGATTTAATACAGAAAGTCAGGGATCAAAATTTTATTGGTTTTTCTAGGCACAACAATTTTAATACACAAAGCCTCCAGCACTAAGTATGATACTGAGTTCCTCTGTGTTCGAATTTTCTCTCTTCTTTTGCACACTTGTGAAAAAATGAATAAATTAACAGGTTAAAATAGTGTCCTCCAACAAAATCTCCCAAAGGTGTCACTGGCCTTATGTTCCCACTTACAGTTGGACTGAGAACTAAATTCAGCCCTGTACACACTGCATATAATTTCTTTCCCATGAAAATGAATAAAAATGCACTCAGTGAGAGCTGATACAATCCATATACATAGAAAATGGCTTTAAAAGTAAAGGACAGGCCAAGATAAATTAATTTAAAAAATAAAGTGAAATATAAAACTGGATTTACAATAAAAGTCAAAACTGACTGAGAAACTGATTCCTAGCAAACCTAGAAGATCTTGTATAGCACAAAATCTGTCACCATAAACAACCTTTAAAAGGTATCACCTTTGAAAATAAGAGAATATCAGATTTAAGTATAGCTTCACATACATACAAAAACAAAAAAACAAAACAAAACAAAAAATCTTCTGACCCCTGAGAAGGAATCAGAGTCTGACCTGATGTGAAGCTGACAGGAAGCTGATACTAGGGAATGGAAGAGGAAAAATTAAGGTATTTCTTAATTTTTCTTAAGGAATTTTTTTTCCGTTTTTCCAAAAGGGGGGAAAATCATTATCTCAGATTTATTTGCAAAAATTAAGAAATATAAACAAAAAAAGCAATACAATGGCTAGACATATTACATTTAGAAAATAGTTGGTGCAGTAGAGGTACAGCATTGTCACTAAAGGGACAAACAGTGTATAAATGGTACAGCTGTGGTTTTAAAGTCCGGTTGTGTTCTCTAAAGGTACATTACATTCTCTTGGAGGGGTGAATATTTGTAAGATTTTATTATAAACCTGTGTAAAATATAAGAACATAATGAAAGTCCTGGAGATAAAATGGTGCTTTTGAAATCATCCCAATTTTAAAACCTACAATTATAATGTATAACGGGGTACAGAATATGTACCCTTTAAGGTACAGTCACAGTGACAGTTTTTCTGACAGTGTATATATTAAAATTCTGATGTTACATGTAGTTGTTGAGGCTTCTGTGTCATTTTCAGCAAATTGAAAAAAAAAAAAATAACTTTAAGTCTGTTGACAGAACTCTACTGTATTTTCATAAAAGCACATTTTCTCCATTGAAACATGGAAAATATTAATCATGTCTAGGCCACAAGGCATTTCAACTTAGCCACACACTGCAAAATGATTTTCAGTAGATACAGAATGCAAACTTATCCTGAAGATTTCATTTTTTTATTTTTTTTGGTGGTGTTGGTGGTGGTGGACAACACTTTTGCCAGTGTGAAACCAAGGTGCCAATGCAACACAGGTTACAAAGAAGACTTCAGTAACAATCTAGTGCTAGTTTAATTACCAACACCGTAGATATAATAATAAAACATAAATATATATATAATATATATAATATAAATATAAAATATAAAACTGGGCTTCCAGTTTACAGCAGCAGCCTTAAAGCTTGCTTAAAGCCTTACTTGGTTTCCACCCTGTCATAGCAGGATGGCAAAGAGAAAACCACAGTTCAGAAACATTATTGTGTATTGTGTATTTCAGATGACTAACAAAAGAAGATTAGACAGCCCAATCCACCTGCTCCTCCTTGCTCAGGCATTTCCTTCCCATAGAATTGAGCCGAATCCTAAACTAAAGGACATTAATGCCAAAAAACGTTCACCCACAGCAATGCATCTTTGAAACACTGTTTTTATTGCTAAAGGTAGCTAATGAGTCCTGTGTAAGTAGGCACGAGTGCACAGTCATGAATTTAGATATGCATTGAGCTTGTATTTATATAATCACAAAAGCATGCAAATCCCCCATTCCCCAAGAGAATTACATGTGCTCACACTTAAAAATTATATTTGTCAAAATCTTTCACTGCATTACTGTTGATTAATGTTATCATGTTAAACCCAATCCCAGCACAACCTCAAACTAAGAAATCTCCATGTAACGTTTGTATGGAGACAGTGAAGCAGTTCACTGAAAAATACACTTGTAATTCAGCCATTAATTGTTGCAGGGCGACTCGCACTTAAACAACCAAGTCGCCAATCTACATACTTGTGTTTTTGGACCTTGGGAGGAAACAGGAGCACCTGGCGGAAACCCACACAGACACAGGGTGAACACACCAAACTCCTCACAGACAGTCACCCAAAGAGGACACCCCAGGACTCTACCTGTTGCACCACCGTGCTGCCCACATTTGTAATTCACTCACTCAAATTTTACACAATGATCTACTAGTTTGGCAGTAAGGCCATGGCCAATTCCCACAAACTATTTAGGTATCCACCTATTTCACAATGATCCCACTCCTAGAACACATGCAGCACCAGAAATGCCATCTTTCCAAATTCGTTGGAACGATCAATATGAAATGCCCAATAGCATAACAATAGACAAAAACACAAACTGCCCAGTTCAGCTAGTAAGCAAGTGGGGCCACAACCATGTTTGTATGCAGTGGGAAAGTGGGGTAAAATCTTGTTGCTCATTTCTCTTAATAATTTTCTAATTTAAAAATTGGTGCCATAATAAGCTGTTTGGCATTGGCTAAGAGGATTTTTCATGTGCACAATCCACCCGGCTCTACTGCTGATCCCACAAATGCATGTTCCTTACAAATGTGGCACCATTTAAAAAAGAAATAAACAGGCTTTCCAACAGTACAAGATTTACTGCCAAGTATTGTTACAACAAAGAAATAATCGGCCAAACACAAATGTCCTTACTTTTTGTGCTAAGTTTAGAATAATCATTAAACAAGATTATCATAAATATGACCTTCATAAAATTGTCTTTCAAAAAAAAAATGACTGAAAGTTGTTCAAAGTTAAACTGTATAAGACTAAAAAAATTAAAGCAAAGATCAGAGGTGCATTTGGCTACATTTAAAGTAGTAAACAAAAGCTGAAAAATATTAATCCAGCTGAGAGAACAAGGCCGAGTGCAGGAGCAGATTTCTGCTACCACATAGTTAAGAACACATAATCCTTCAGTCCTTTGGCAAAGGCATCCTGCATATGTGTTTAGTATTAGACAATGAACAGGTTGTGAAAAGTCAACAACCAATGATTTTTCAGATCAATAAAAAAGGATTGAAAGGGTACAACCAGATGGGAATTGTTCAGCATGCAACACAGTGAAGCTTGCAGACCATCTGAGGGGCTAATTAAGGCTGTGGTCATTCAACACACGTGGCACTACTCTGGCAGAAGGTGGACACACACATCATAATGAGAGGTGGATGTGAGGAGGCCTGAGAGGTGGTGAGACTCACTACACACTACACAGTCCCCTCTAATTAAAGGCTAGCAAGTCAGTCTGTGTGTGTATGTGTGTGTGTGTATGTGTGCTAGTTATAGGGTGGGAGGCAGGATATCAGTTGATGTGTGTTTCACATTCTTTCACAGCTAATAACGTAGCACAGCTTTAGAGCTGAAAAGCTTTCAACATGAACATGACCACACACAGGTGAGTCAAGCAGCAGTGGAAAAGGTCAGTGTGAATTTATAATATAGAGACATCGCAATGTGAAAGCTCTTGTCCTCCTAACCATTCAGAAGCAACTTTGAGACGAACTACTCAAGCTCATTAGCGCGTCTACATGTTTAACTCTGTGGGGACCAAAGGTTACTTTAGAGATATATGAATTTTTCCCACAATGTAAACGGACAAATCTGTATTTCTGCTGGATTTTTTTATGGTTTCAGAGAGTTAAGTACTGGTGGGGCCTCATGTTGCAATGTTGTTGGGGAAAAACAGATATTTCAGTGTGGAACCTACCATATTTTACATTTCAAAATCTAATATCTCTTGAAGCAGGTTCACTTAGCCGTCGTTTCTTACTTGTAAGTAAACAATGGCTGAATGGGTCCCAAGTAAGACACTGATTAAACATATATCATATTGTGCAAGAAGCACTTAGCCTTCCAAACCATACACTACATCCCCAATAATTTGTAGATACATATTAGGCTACATAGGCATAATTAAATTTAGCTGCATTAATACAGACATTAGTGAAAATAACCCACAAATTTAGATATACAGTCCATATCTGTATGTGAGGATATCTAAGAGTACATATGAAGAAGCTAAATATGTTATGTTCAAATGACAATGCTTAAGCCTTGCACTCAACTTTGGCACTGATTTGAGCGGTTTAGTTATTCCACACTTCAGGAAGGAGACTGTTTAATTAAAACAGCTAATTAAATCACCCATAGCTTTTATTGAAAAATGCTTATGCATCCTTTATGCAAAAGTTCTGCGTCAATGGCTAAGGTCGGCTAATTAACTCTACAAGGGACTGAAGCTTTATCAATTTAAAAGGCCTTGCTCATGAAAACTTTGAGAGGACAGAGATGAAAGGCAGGGCGTTAGTACGTGAATTAAATAAAGTCTTGAGCCTTCAAAGCTTAGTAATAATACAAATCTAAGTCAACAAAGAAAAACACCTGAAATATTCATGACAATATCAATGGGTTCTATCAAATAAAGACCTAAAAATAAAAAAATAAAAGCTGTAATTGCAAGTGCAGGGCAATTAATTATCTCTATAAAAACATATAATTTTATATACAGAACCATTTGAGAATAAAGTCTGTATATACTTTCCTGAATATATCATGAAAAATTGTACAATATAATTTCACATTCTACTTTAAACAGTATTAAAAATGCTTCCACTAAAGTCTCGGGTTTTGCAAGCAAAGTTGCACCATAGCTAACCACTTTGGGGCAAACTTCATGACAGAATTGTCAAAGGGTATGCTGAATGCATTGGTATACTCCTAAACAATAAATATTATAAAAATATATAATATAATATATAATATGTTTTCTGCAACTTCCACATGAAAAGAAATTTAAACTGCATTTTTCAAGGCCTGAAATGTAAACAGTAATTCTGAGTGGTCTGCCTGGAAATGTTGGAACAATTTTGGAAAGGTTTCTTTAATAGTGGTTTCTTTAATCTTATTTCAAAATAAATAATAGATGATCTACCACCAAAGAACAAAGAAGACAAAGAACATTTTGTTGATTTTAAGAATGACAATTGCTTATTTATTCAATGTAACTGGTTAAGAGAAAAGCATGTGAAGTTTAATGTGGCTGTGTGCAGCTATATTGAGTTTTATAAACACACTAACGCCGCAAAATGTCTCCCCACCACAAAGACACACACTCACGCAAAATAAGACATATTCAGTAGTCCTCTCTCTGTGAGATATAACGTGAATGTAAATGTTGCTGAGTTCTGAGCCGTCCTGCTGAGCTTGTGAACGCCAAACTGAGGCTCAGCACATGGTGTCGCGCCAAACACAGCCGCAGAAACACACACAAAAGGACTGTGTTCCTGTCTTATTTCCTATTATTCAGCCACGGTTTGAGCTAAAGAACCTACTGTTCTTTGTTTCCAGCTGTGAATGAATTTTTTTCTAGTTCACAAACCAGTTTACATCGGTGGAAAAAGCAGAACAGTTCCAAATTTAGTTCATGAACTGGAATGTGAAATATGTCTGAACTAATGACAGATAGTGTAGTAGCGACACCTTAAGTTTCTCTGTGAAATATGACTGAACTAACAGTTCCTACTTGCGCATGCACGTTTCAACATTAAGAGTCAGTCATTCAGTAAGCAAAAATGCCTCTTGTAGGCCGGCCTGGTAAAAATGCAATGGTCCAGACTCAAATTAGGCATGGCAGACAATTTTTGCTTAGTTTCTATAAAATGGAAGGGAGGCATGCTGCCTATTTTTGTGCAGTCTTTAGTATTGCATCAAACAAGGGTTCTAGACTCTGGTTCTAGACTACTATCAATACTGAAGTATTTTAATGATATTTTTAAGTAAAAGAATAGGTTGTATAAAAATAATTATTCATTCATTCATTCAAAAATAATCAAATCAGTTACTTCTATAACTAAATTAAATCCTGGACTAAAATCGTAATGTGAAAATAAGAGACTGAATAATATCCACTGAATAAGTCTGGGATTGAATTTGGGTTATTGAATACTTTTTAATTGCATTTTTCCACAGTGATGACCTTATTTTTGTGGGGAGATAGCTCGAATAAATTTTTCACTGTTACAAAATACAAACTATTTAAATGTCACAAAAAAAAAACGCAAGTAATTTGTAATTCAGTCAGTTTAAATTATTTTTATACAACTTGTTCTTTTAATTCAAAACTTTTTTTATTAAAGGACTGCAATACTACTGTTGCTTGGATTAATCTAGTCCTTAATTAGAATTTCGCAATCATTCAATTATGCTAAAAGACAGCCTAACCTGTTATCAGTATTGGTCTCTATGTGTGTGTGTGTATGAGAGAGAGGGAAAAAGTAACAGGAATAATGGGGGTTTAGCTGCGGGTCTTGTGTTTCTGTGAATATTTTCCATCCATCCATCCATTATCTGTAACCGCTTATCCAATTTAGGGTCACGGGGGGTCCAGAGCCTACCTGGAATCATCGGGCGCAAGGCGGGAATACACCCTGGAGGGGACGCCAGTCCTTCACAGGGCAACACAGACACATTCACTCACACACTCACACCTACGGACACTTTCGAGTCGCCAATCCACCTGCAACGTGTGTTTTTGGAGTGTGGGAGGAAACCGGAGCACCCGGAGGAAACCCACGCGGACACGGGGAGAACACACCAACTCCTCACAGACAGTCACCCGGAGCGGGAATCGAACCCACAACCTCCAGGCCCCTGGAGCTGTGTGACTGCGACACTACCTGCTGCGCCACCGTGCCGCCCTGTGAATATTTTTAGGGCTGAAAATAACTATATAGGTGTTCAGATGGTGTTGAAGTGCCTGGGATACATAAGCAGGACCTATCTAGACAAAGCCCTTTGTCCCTGAAGCATCTCTTACACATATAAAGCAAACCCATATTTTGCTTGATCATCTTTATTGTTTAAAACAAGCACAGAAACACAATCTCAAATTTTTAGGCATTTTTAGTGCCTAGCTTTACACTGTAAAAAGTGGGACTGGGTAAATTAATATTTAGTTAAAAACTAATAGTAACTTGAACTTAATAAAAAGACTTCATGTAGTTTGAAATAAAATTGAGTTAAATTCAACAAATTTGAACAAAGTATTAATTGCAATTTACACAGTTTTGGCTAAATAAAATTAGCTGGGATATGTTGAATAGAATTTATTCATATTTTATGAGTAACACCAAAGATCCAGAAAATGCAATAGATTTTACTCATTGGGAGGTCTTTAATTTTAATCATCATACACTTCCGCCCAACACATTTTGAAACTCGTGGACACCAGCATTACTGGGTTCTGAACGTCCTCGGACTTCCCAAAGTCAACAGCTTTTAAATTATTAACAGCAAAAGAACAATTTTTATCTAAATTTGTGTATTTTGTTTGAGGCGCTCTTAAATGTGGGGACACGCAGTTCTAAGCTCCGCATTTTTAAGGTGGATCGGTGTGTTTGAGGGGGAAACGACAGTTGTTTGTATGTGGATGAAGTTTAACTTGTGTGTAAGTTTTTAATTCACTGATTGATTTACCAGAGACACTCATTTGTAACTCGAGGTGTTTAGTTTGTAGCACTGTCGCTAATGCAGTTAGCCGTCTCCGGAGTTTGGAGGCATTTCCACCTTAAGAGATCCGAAACCGCAAAACCATGGAGCAGGAATAGAGTAATCCTCATTTCTGTTCGTTGTTTTCAACGTTTGGAGTTCTTTTCTCTGTCTAAAACAACACCAGATGCCTCTGCTATGAGCAGGGAGAGAGGCCTAGCAGGTAACTGAGGCGGTTTATTTACTAACACTGGTGGTTCGTAAAGACCGGTTTCGAGCACAGACTGGAGAGTTAGCTGATGGTGAGGAACAACGTTTGATTAAAAAACAAAGTGTTTTTGTGATTACAATCCTGAATTACGGTTTTAAGAAGCTGATGTTGTGCTTTCTGTAGTTTGCATGTTGTTTCATGTGTCTGTTGACGGTGTAATGAAGCCATGACCCGACGCTCAGTCTCTGTCAGAGTACACTTTCAAACGGTCATTGCAGCACTCTCACTTCACACACAGAGCTGCGTTTGAACACAGAGTTCAGCAAATTAGAGGAACACTGCACACCACGAAATCAGAGGCAATGATTCGTCTGTTTACTAAACATTTAACATTTTACGTATTATGTTAGCATTCCATACTCAATATATCAGAATGCATGTTTTCATAATATTGTGTAGGAACACCTATTTGTTTTTATTTTTAATCTCTTTGTTTTTCTGCTAAGTTTTTTTTAATCTATTTCCCAATAGCATTTTCTCTTTTCGCGCCATATACCCGATGGTTTCTGTTAAAGTAGACCATTCAGATCACTCTGACATTTTTACTGCTGTGTTATTTCTGTGTCAGAAACGGTGTTATATTCACAGTTTATTTGCACTAATTTGTGTTTCGGGTTTTTGTAGCGTTCGAAAACAGGCTGTAGCCGATATGGCTCGTAGTTTACTTTTTTGCTGTGAATCTGAATCGTAAAACTAAATTCGAGCGTGACTTGAGGGCACTACTATAAACAATGTGATTAGTACTTATTGAAAGCAAGAAAAATTCCAATTCCAATCGTTTCTATACAATTTTATGACCTGTGTTTGCTCACTGTCTACAGTCTGGTTTAAATGGTTTGACTGTTTATATTTTATGTACATAATGAATTTGAAATACAAGAGATCATATTTTGCTAACAATTATACCCAGTCAGTCTAATTAGGACCCAGGATGCACCTGGAAATAGATGAATAGAATAGACCAACACCAAAACTTTACACTTGCTTATGAAGTTAAAACTAATATTCATCTATTTGCAGGTGAATGCTGAATCCTAATTAAACTGATCTGGTGTAAGAGGAGTGCAGTCTCAAAATAGTGTTGTGATTTAAGTGCACCAACAAGTTTTGATCTTGCATCACATTCCAATATATATTCTGCCTGTGATCCTTGATGTAGTACAATTTTTGTATGAATAAATGTTGCGAGAGTTGAATAAATGTTTACCTGGTATCATTTTTATGCACATTGACCTGTTGACTCGAACATGGCACAAAAAGGACAAATTAAGTAGATTTAACATAAAAAAAATATGGCAACAAAGTGACACGTGATATTATTGAATAGATGTAAAGTTACTATAATTAGTAAATAGAAACAAGCTTTCTCCAGAAACCTAGTACATGCTACTCAATTTTTGCCAGATATTTAGTAAATATTAATTAAGTTTACTCAGATAAATAGTCCTTTCCTTGTGAAATTAAGTTGTATTTACTCAATATTTTTGAGCTATATTAATTCATATTTAGGCATGTTATTACTAAATCCAACACATTTTAACTGTGCATTTTATTAACATTTACATAATTTTCTTGCTTAAATTTAGTTAATTTATTCAATGAATGTTACTTAAAAGTTGGAAAATTAGAATCTACTCATTAATATTACGTGTCACTTTGTTGCCATAATTTTTTTAAGTAACTAATGGGTCACATTTTTTACAGTGGAGTCTTCAGATTTTATTGCAGGAGCTTGTTTGAAAGCAGAGAGAGAAACACCTGGCAATAAGGCAATACACAATATATACAATCCATATATATAGTGAGTTAATCTGAATAGCCCACACTGTTAATGTTAGTACTAGCCACATCTGTCTCCTGGGTTTGGACTATGACATCTAAACATCTGTGCATGCCCAGAGTAGCAGATATGGATACATTACACATTAGTGTGGCATAAACAACAACAAACATAATTAAATGTTTTTGCCAAATACTCCATATACTCCATTCCATATTCTATAGACAGCAAGTTAAAAGTAAATATGCTGATGGCAGAAATATGACATTGTGTGGGTTATGGGAAAATGAATAACCTGTTTGTTTTGAACTCATGTTTAAGTAGAGATAAAGACACATCTGAAAAGGTGAAAAACCATGACACAGCATTTGAACCATCATTCAGTTTTGTGATTTATGCTGTGATAGTGCAGACAACTCCAGAGGATTCATATCTGAAACCCTGAATATCCAGCAGCTGGAATATCTCCATTGAAAGAGGACATTTAGCACGCAGCAAAACAACCAGAGTATGTCTTTGCACCCAAGCTCTTGAGACAAGATAACAAGAAAAAGGATGAATATGACGGAAGAAAACATGTGACTATCAAACAATGAGTTAGTGTCTCAGGGTGGCAGTCTGTCACGAACAGGCACAGCATGTCGCCAACTTCTTTGCTGGCATTTTGTCTGAGCCCACTCCAATTTGTAAAAGTCAAGTAAAAACCAAAGTGTGCAAAACTGATTCCTCCAAAAGGCTTGCCTCTGTAAAGCAACAATATATTTTTCTGTATAAGAAATAGCATCATAACTTCAAAGAGAAGCAATATCACAAGGGGAGTTTCCACATTGCACATAAAAACAGGAGCCTGCTGAGACTGATAGAGCCTGTGAGTTTCAGACAGACGGAAATGAGGAAGGAGGGAAATGGGGGCAAGAGCCAATTCAAAAGCTGCATCACTCATTTTTATTCAACACAACACACCATTTTTTATGGCTGCTTTTGGCCTCAATCAGAATGTGCAGAAAAGGGATCCAGGCCTGTGCTGAATTACAGCCCAGACCCCAGTGTGTGCCCTCTGCTCCCTTACACTCTTCAATCAGCCAGCGCTTAAAACCATGATCTGCATGACAATCTCCACAGTTCCATATAATGCTAACTCTCCACCTTCATCAGCGTTACCCTACACCAAGTATACGTTCTTATTAAGAGTACACTATATGTCTTTATAAGTATTCAATTCAGCTAATTTATGAATCCCTAGTTGTGGAGACCGACACAAAAAGCTTGAATAATCTCCACAGAAAATCATGAAATGGAGCATTCCATAGAAAATCCAGGGAAAATCTGAAAATGTGATGTTTTCCATTTGTTCTATTCCACACTTTTGAAAGTTGACATGAAAGTTTATCAAAATTAAGTACATTTAATTCTGCTGTCAGTAAATTAAATCCTGTATTGTTATTAAAAAAGGCAAGGTAAGGCAACTTATTTATATATTATTATTTATAATTTATATAACACCTTTTATGTAGCATGATCATTCAGAGAGCTTTACAACTGAGAAAACAAAGATAAAAGTGTGTGAATAAAAATAAAAACTTTAAAATTGATTAAAATGAATAGACAAAGATGATTAAAAATGATTCAAACAAAGAACAATAAAAAACATTTAAACACTAATTAGATTGAGCAGCTCTGAAAGGCATTTGCATGGAAAGCTACTAGAATCAGAATTTGAAATTAAGTTTTTATTAAAACACTTAATATAGTATAGGATAGAAAGAATATTGTAGAACCAAACAGGATTTTAAAAGAGAGAATAAAGTGCAGTGAGTTTGGAGCTCAATCATAGGCACAAACAGTGGAATTTTTTTTTAACCTGGATTTAAATATCTACATTTTTAGGTCACCTGTGATCGTTTGGCCATTTATTCCAGTTACACAGTGTGTAACAGCTAAATGCTGGTTAACCTTATTTAGTTTGGATTTTGGGCTTGACTTGCTGAACTCCATGGATCTAAGAGATCTACTTGCTTAACCATTTAGTTATTAATTAAGTAGCAGCAGCATTTTAAACTCTATTATGTAAGTAAGCAGAGGCAAATGTAAGGTTTTAGAATGTGCTCTTTACTCTTTGTCCTGGTTAAAACTCTAACAGCACTGTTCTGGATGAGCTGGAGATGTTTAATGATCTTTTTGAGTATTCAGCTTATTTCATTCCATTTCAGCAACACCCTTTTTTGTTTCTTTTTATTGGATTTTATTGGTCTCAAGCAGGATTTCAAGTAATCATCTGAGTGTGGACAGATATTTGAACTTAATTATTTTCACATGGAAAAAGGCTGCTTGAAGTTATTTGAAAGAGGCACGAAAGACCGAAATGTATTGTGACAGTCACATTGGGCACTTTGATATAAAGTAATTAACATATATTTATAATGATGAAATATATGTTTTTTTACAAGGTTAACAAGGTTTTCTTATGACAACAAAAATATGTTCAGTGTTGCAACTTGGCCTTGCATCAACAAGCAGGAATCAAGGGCTTTATTTGACTTAAATGTATACAGCTTACCCAAACAGCTGAATAGTTATGCTAATGCTAATGATAATTAAGCAGGTATATAGGAAATCTTACAATCCTGTCTGATCCTCGGCTCTCCACAAATTAAGGAACTGTTTGTTGACCGAGCTATTACTACACTTCCTCCAAATCAAATAATCTTCAGAATCTCTATATGTGGTTACACTATGATTACAATAAGAGTAGGATTTCCCCAGTGGCTGAAAAGATATTTTGAAGTTTGTTTCTTGCCTTCATTTGTGTCTTCAGTGTCCTATACATGTCCCCCTCACTGGATTCCACAAGTATATACTTAATTGCATTTACAGCCATTTATTATAAAATATAAAATATGTACATTGCATTTTAATGAAGAATGCACAGACGCATCAACATTAGCTTCATTTTAATGTTGTTGATATTCAATATATCTACCCTTGAAATGAAATGTGCAGCGATACTTATGAAACATCCATATTAATTAGCTGCATTTTTCTCTTTTCACAATCCAAATTATTAAACCATTAAATTATGTTGATGTAGGGGCCCAGAGGTGATTTGGTTCTGAAAGCAGAATAAGCAGCTACTTTGTTTGATTTGCATACTGTGTTTCTTTTTAAATCTGCATCCTCAGTAACAGCTTCTTGACAGCTGTCAGTGAAAAGACTGACAGTGGCACCTGTACCTTTTTCATGTCTCAAGTTTGATTTGCACCTATCCTTCAAAGTACTTTTGTGGTTGTACCATTTTTACTAAAAGGGGATTTTTACCCTCTCTTTATGTTTATGTAACCAAAAATAATCAACCTGTAATTAATGTCTATTGGGAAAAAGAAAAGAAGGTTTCTGACTGTAAACAACATTGGGTTAACAGTAGTAGTATTAACCATCGTAGTAAAATTAGCATTAGCCCCACTATCATAGAAATGTTTGATACTCCATGTAATCCTTCTTGCAGTGAGTATATAAGGAGTCTTGAATTCCCAGCAGTCTAATCCATTACCAGTTAGACAAAATAAGTTTCAACACATCTAAACCTCTCTTAATCCTCTGGCTGTTCCTATAAGCCTGTTTCAGGTATTGAAAAAAAGAAAAGCACAATCAGGATTAGGCACTGTATATCAAATTCTTATGTGGTTTTGCATGGCACCAAAAGGGATACAGGATAATATGAAGCTTCCTGTTTTTTCCAGTTCCATTAAAATAAATCTGTGTCTACTGGTTTAATGCTATTCATGACTGGTCATAACATTAATGCATAGTAGAATCACCTCAGAATGTTCTTTCTTTCTCTCTCTCTTACACACATAGATTTCCCCGACATCTGATTTTATAGCAGTAATATATGACAGCAAATATCAGGAAATGCACTGTGCATCTGTGTTCAAACCCTACATTTTGATAAATGCTGTCCAAAAGGGCAAAAGAGCTTGCACTTTGCTGCCTGTCTTGTATTTCTCTTCCAGATTATCCATTAGAACATGTTACAGTAATTTTCCTGGTTAACTTAGTACTATCCAGAAGCGCTGCTGTGTAACGTGAGGATTCAGGTGTCAGTCTCAGGTGTGCATTTTCAGCCTTGGATCTCAAAGAACAAAACTGGCCTTATTTCACTAAGTATGTTCACATGGTTTCCATCAAAACCATATAAAAAGCAAAAAATACAAAGTCCAAGTTGATAGCAAAACAATACACAATTTCAAAGAATGCTCAGCAATCCTCAAAACGTTGCTGGAGACAATACTTCGTAACGGATAGAAACAAACAGTCTATATAGTCTAAAACATGGCTTAATCACATCATAAATCAGTTAGTGGTGACCACCCCAAGTCCCTGCTTTGCTGCAATGCAAGAGTCCGGTGATCCATGTACAAATAACTCTCATATTCTGTCACAAGAGCAGAGAAGTGTTTGGAGGTTTTCAATTCAATTCTATGAGGAAAATGCTAAAACAACACAGTGTCTACAAAAGTGAGCACAGCCTAAATAAATAAATAAATTTCACATGACTAAAATGCTAAGTTACATAGAATGGTTATAAAAAGTTTATTAATGTTCTTACTTATGTACCTAATTACTTTTCAAGAGGATTAAATGTTTATTTTTTATTATCGATTTGCTATTTTAATCTATTTTCTATCTGAGTAATTCTACTCAAGAATCTCACTGGAAAGTTGAGTTGGATGGGCCTGGACACTGCCCTCTGCAACTTGATATGAACTTCCTAAATAGGAGATCTCAGTCCAAATCGGGACTTGGAACATCTCCAACACCACCACTGTGCACTGGGGCCACTCTGGGCTGTGTGCTGATAACTCTGCTGACTAACACATTGAATAACCTTAAGGTTTCTGATAAAATGACCAAGGCATGAAGTGCAGAGGTTAACAGACTTGTGTAGAACCAACAACCTGTCTCTCCAGGTGGACTAAAATGAGATGTTTGATGACTTTATGACAGTGTAAAGTGGTCACTCTGAACTCTGTGAAGATCGTCACTAATGCAAAATTGGTGTTCACCTATTGGAGAACCACACCTGAATTGGCAACCGGCTTTCTTTGCCACAAAGAAAGCCAAACAGCATCTCTTTCCTGCATTTATCTTGTACTGAATGTCTCCTGAAGGCAGCTTAAGGTGTTTGTGTGGTTTTATGAACCAAAACTAGTCATAATTCTTTTTACACAACCTTCTCTTTATACCATATAACTAAACAGGCTGTTTTTGTTTCTGTGACTAAGATGGGTGTATGTAAATCTCATTCCAGTTTGCTGTCCTGTACTGAAACACCAATAAAAGTTTATGGGTGTTGTCACACTTGTAGTTTGTTCTCTCAGGTCCAAATTATTTAAGAAGTTCATAATCTTGGAGTGTTTTTCCCTTGATCTGGTTGGTTTTCTAACAGGGAAAAACCCAAATGGACCAAAAAGCATCCTAGCAAACCATGTGAGAATGTTCTCACCACTGATTGGTCAAACCTGCCTGAGGCATGAGCAAGAACGTAAACACTGTTAGAGTACTAGACTAGTACACATTTCTATTCTATTTCTCTGATTAGCGTCTAAACTTTAACACGCTCTCTGTTGACCTACTGTGCTGCATCCAAAACACAACTTTAGGTCAGACTTACTGCGTACACATTACAGTTGGGTCAGATCGAGTTCGGATCACGTTCTTAACCAAAAGAAGAAAAAAAATACACCAGAATTGGTTTGGGATTGAACCAAGACCACATCCTCTCAAGAGTCTCTGTACAGCTGCGATTACATTTTTCACACCTGCTCAAACAAACTGCACCAAGGATGGAAATAAACTAGAGTTTCATTTAACCAGATTAAAAAGTGCAGGTGTGAAAATACCCTAAGGCTAACTATGTAAATAAATAAATACATGAATACTGTTTTTCAGTTATGTTTATATACAGGCTAAACAGACTGAACACAGGTCACACTGAATCTGCAACTCTGTCTGAACAGTCAAATCCGTTTCATGGAATATTTGTGCTACATTGCAAAACACTCAGTTGTTGTTGTTTTTTTTCAGAATGGCAGGATCATACATGGGGAACTGCAGGCAGTTTTAGGTGCTGGGTTCAGAATATCTCCTAAACCACAATCAGAAACACAAGTTGTTTTAGATGATTATCAGAAGACACACTCGAGCATTTATATTTTGTCAGATATTACAGGAGCTTTCATCAGGTTTGTCTTATATGATCAGATGAGAGCAAAATTGATCTTTTCTGCAATAAACAAATAAAGGTTTGGCATAGAAACAAAGAAAGTTGCACAGGAAGGTGCTTCATGTCTGCTTTGAAATATAGTAGTTGTGGAAGTATATCTTTCAAAGACTAGATTACTCAAATTTTTCTAAAGTCAGTTGAATTACAAATATAAACATATAGCAACAGACCCACAAATAATTATTAGGCATTTTAATGAGTGAAATTAATACAAATGTTGTGGCAGGGAAGCTATGACTGTTTATATATTTCACACAGTTTGGCTTTTGTGGATTCTTATGAAATTTGAAATAGTGAGACCACTTTGAAGACTCGGTATGAGAGACAGGCAGTTTGGTATACTAAATATCACAGGATAGTGAGATGAAAGAAGCTTGAAATAAGGAATTAAAAGCAGAAACATTTGATCTAATGCAGCATGACTCATTTACTTGTTCACCCATGAAGATTAAACAGACTGGCACGGCATATACTGAAACGAATTGAGTGAAAAGTAAATTGTGCATTCATTTACTGAGCACAGGGTGTGGAACTTCTGAACCATTAACCAACAGCAATCTTTGTGTCTTGTGTGTGTCTGCCAAGCACTTTTGTTTAGGCCTATTCCGAGAATGAAGCCACATCTTTGGGTTGCACAGTTCTGGTATTAGCAGTATGTGACGCACAATAGTAGTGAGTTGCGCAACCCTACCCAATTACCTAAAAAAAAAAAAAAACACACACACAGTTTAGCTTCATTGCACATTTCCAGCATAAAGAGCAAAAATGCCCAAGTGACTGGGAATGGATATCTGCTCTGCTGTTAGTTTAAGAGATTCTGCATATAGAGAAGAGTCCCATATGGACCCTCTGGAAGCTATTAAGATGATATGAATGTGGGGGAAAAAATCATATCTGTTTCCTCACAGGCTTGCATCTTCTGAACCAACTCCTCCAATCTTTCTCTGCCTATCTTTCCCTCTCTAGTTTTGTTTTTCCGTTCCTTTTTCTGCTCCAACTCTGACAGTGATCCCTCTCTTTCTTTCTCTCTCTCTCTCTCTCTCTCTATCGGACTCAGTTTAGGTAATTTTACTGATCTGTAATCCAAAAGAAAATTAATTTAAAAAATAAATGAAGTTGTACTTATCCATTTACTTGCTCAGTCATCACTTGCATCAAATCATTCACCACATGAATCCACCCATTAATCAAATTACTCAATGTCTCATTAACTCATTTGAGCTTAATTTATTTGCTCCCCTACGCACCCAGCAACTTTACAAATTTACTTATTCACCAAATTCATTAATTCTTTCACTCACCATGTTTGTTCCTCTTAGCTGTATAAACTCTGTCTGCTCTTCTCTTGCAGGGATTATGTCTAGATGTGACAGCATTAAGACCACAAAAACATTAGTAAAGGTCATTATAAAGTTTCTCCACAAACCTGTGGAAATGTAGTGTATATAGTCACTTATTAAGTCACCCACAAAATCATCCATCCCAATATCTCGAATTAATTTGGTCCCTCTCTACACTCTCTCACTTTGTCATGTCACCCCTTCTCTGTCATTACCTCACTGTATTTCCATTAAAGCTCAGCCTGACCACACAGTCACTCTGACCCGTACAACCATAGTAGTGATTTATATTTCTTTCTCTAAAACTGGAGTGATTTTCCTCCACTGCCCTCTGTTCTGACTCTCATTTTAAAACAGTATTAGCAACTTGCTGTAGATCCAACCCAGGACATTTCTCTTATTTCACAAGTTTAAGGGGTAAATATGTTTTTGAAACAAAAGCTTACTGCAAGGTTTTTCCCCCATCACTTCACAGGAGGAAGATACTGCATGAAGATAAAACAAGAGTTTGTACTACATTGGAATATTCAAATCTGCAACACACACACACACACCTAGGGATATTTTTGAGTCGCCCATCCACCTACCAATGTGTGTTTTTGAACTGTGGGAGAAAAAGGGAGCACATGGTGGAAACCCATGCGGACATGGGGAGAACACACCAAACTCCTCACAGGTCCCTGGAGCTGTGTGACTGCTACACTACCTACGCCACCGTGCCAACCTCTACAAATATATTGTCGCTGTCCAATGTATCTCCATTTTTGAATGGACCAATAGAAATGTTCCAACATTATTTTGCATACAATCTTTATACATTGACATCCATTGAAAATCTAGAATATATCATTCTCTGCTAAATTTACTATTTTGGGAAATACATGTTTTTAATTGGACAGCAATGATATAAAAACTGCGATTGAATGGTTGACAAGCGTTCTAGCTGATATTTCATGACAACAGCAAAATTTTTTCACAACCATTGTATCACACCACTGAGTCGTTGCTAACAACCCTCTATACACTGCAGCTGTCCTTATTACATTTTTCATGACTAAAACTTCAGGTCATGGCTCACACCAATAAACTGTATCAAGTTTACTTTGAGATTATACACTAATACAGAAAAAAGGCCTGTACCTGTTATACATGTTTTACAATTAGAATTTACAGAAAAGGATACAATCTGTGAGTTCCTCGGTTTGTAGTAAATACGAAACCTAATAGAGTAATGAATCTGGGTTTATTTACATGTGTACAAATGTGTGCAGAAACACTTGAGGGGAAAACAAAAAAGAGACAGGATCTGAGTGGTTCTTAGGCCCCTGCGCTTCTCTTTATTTTATATCCTCAAAGAAAACATGATTTTTCAGCTACTTTTTTGGTTTCTCTCGTTATAAGTGCAATTTTTACTGCTAATTCTTTAACCTTCTTTACCTCTCTTTCAACAGATGACATCCTACTGCTACTCAACTGGAGCAAGCCAACCACCTGCCCACTGGACCTCATCCCATCAACACTGCTCCAGTCAATCTCAATGGACCTGCTGCCTTTCATCACATTCATCATAAACAGTTCCTTGTCTTTTGATACAGACCAGCATCACTGTTTCCTCTCTAAAATTCTTGAACATGCAGTCTATAATCAACTGTCTCTTTCTTACCCAAAACCAGCTCCAAGACCCCAACCAGTCTGGCTTCAAACCGGTGCACTCAACCGGAACTGCCCTTGAAGAAGTTACTGAGAAGCTCCAAGCAGCAAAATCAGCCAAACTCTCATCGGTTCTGATTCTTCTGGACCTTTTCGGCGGCCTCTTCTCACGCAGATTCCTATTGTACAACATCCAGCGGATCCAACCCTATCCTTGTCGGGAGGCTGCCCATGTGCACTGCCAGTCTCTAGTCATTTCAAGGCTTGACTAATGCAGCTCACTCCTGGCTGGTCTTCCTCTGCAGACCATCAGGCCCCTTCAGCTGATCCAGAATGCAGCTGCATGGTTTGTTTTCAATCTTCCAAAGTTCACCTACGTCACTACACTGCTGCGCTCTCTTCACTCGCTTCCTGTAGCTGCCCACATCAGGTTTAAAATTCTCATGCTTGCCTACAATGCCAAGAACAGACCAGCCCCTCCCTACCTTATGATAATGGTCAAGAGTCGGGCTGCACCTCGAGCCCTTTAAGCTTTAAGTACAGCTCGACTTGACCTGCCATCCCCAAAGTCATATGGAGGACTAGCGTCAAGACTCTCCTCAGTCTTGGCGCCCAGGTGGTGGAACAAACGTCCACTGGCTGTCCAAACAGCAGACTCTCTTCTGCTCTTCAAGTGCAGACTGAAGACTCTCTTTGTGACCCACTTAGATGAGCACTAATCTAAGTGCTCACCATAACAGACTGTTTTTGCTCTTCTACTGCACTTAACTCCTTTCTTTCTAGGTATGAGCACTGACTGGTTTCTCCTTCAGGTTTGAGCACTGACTAGATTGTATTGTGTATTGCCCTTACTGTGTTTCGTTCTTTCTAGGTATCAGCACTGGCCCTTGTTCTGACAAGTGTCTGAGCTCAGAGGGAATTTGGACCCTAACCTCTTTGTTTTAGCTAGGATACACATTCTGTCTGAATGCTAAGCACTTTTGTGAGTCGCTCTGGATAAAAGCATCTGCTAAATGCCGTTAATGTAATATAAATGTTACACTTTGTGCTGGTCTCCCAAATGACTGCTATGGGACGTTAATTCCAAAAGAGTTGATTCTTTGACTCTGGACATGTCTGCTTACTCCTACGTATGTTTCTTAGGCATCTTAACACCATCTGAGCACCTCGCCTCTACAGCAAGCAATATGGCTTCCAAATAAGAGAGCCGGCTTTAGCTCAGAACATATGACATGTTAACATTTTTGCACTTAAATAAATCTTCCTGTAGAATAAATGATAGTGAGTGTTCCTCTGTGTCACCAGTTCCCTGTGCAGTTCTAACTCTATATTTTTTTAAACATTTAAACATTTGTACATTCAATTTAAACTATACTAAATATAATGTAAATATTGGCTATATACAAAGCTGCATTTTAAATCATTTGTAAATGTATTTACAATTTATCATTTAAACAGTTGTATAAACATTATATAAAACAGAATATTTGAGCTACGAAATGTATGTCCTCTTTATTTTGTATTTTATATTTATAATTTTTTCTTTATTTTATATATGTGTGTGTGTGTGTGTATTTTATTAATTTTATTAATTAAATTACATTAAAATGCTGCGATTAACATTGATTTTTTTTTTAACTATTGTGTCTTATTGCAGCCCTGCTTCACGGAGGAAAAAAATTAGAATGTGACTTAGATTCCAAGCCAAGTCCTTTTTTTACATTAATGCTGAATGCAGAAGTAGTGGAGACTCAAGTTTTGTTTAAGCTCAGCTCCTTTGAGACAGCTCAAGAGTTTGCTGAGACGTAATGTGACAGAGCTTAAGCAGAGAATTCCCCTACAAATAGGATGAAGGTGACAAAGAGGAAGACTCATAAGGTGGAAATGTAATGCATAAATCAGCAGATTTTCAGAAGTATTTTCTAAAAATGACTCAATGTTTCTCATTCTTTCTCTCCTTTCTAATCCCCATCTTCCCTCCTCCTGTCCCGTCTCCATTCGCTTTCACAGCTGAACAGAAATACCCAAATCCAATTAAGTCCCCACTGTGAGTAGTTTTAAATAGGATTAATAGTTATTGTGAAGGCATTAGGACCCCCTGTAGCCAAAACCCACACTGAGAGCATCATTAATGAATATGTAGTTATGGCAGTGTATATGCACTGTTTAATAATACATAGGCGTGCTGTGCAGAAGATCAGGATTTTTTAACAAGTTAAGAAGGGCTCGCTACATCTGCTTGGCAGAGTAAGCATTTACATTTCAAAGGAGAATGACACAGCTAACTATATGAAAGATTTGATGGAACCAGTATTCCTGGAAGTGAGATGGAAGTGAATTCCTGTGATACAGACCAAGAGCATTAGAAACTGACCAACCACAAGCCTCAAAAGGGAGATGCTACTCTGAGAGTTAAGAGATAGTGAAGTCATGACACAATTAGCACAACCTAATAAATAATGCTAAATGTAGCTTTATATTAGGTCACACAAAGAAAAGATCTGTAAGATAAGCCAATGAAATTAAGTTGAGACTGAGTGAAATTAAGCTTGAGAAATGACATTCATTTACAAAGGATATATCTATGCAGAAATGCTCATCAAACAATCCTTTAGGGTGAGTGGATTTTGTATTTGTGTTTATGTGTGTTGAACCTGGTGTATGGAAGTTTAGGTGGACGGAGCTTTATTCAACATCCAGGGTTTTGAGTGGATGGTGACAAAATAGGGTTATACCTCTCGCAGGTGGCATTTCACATGATGACTATATATAGACATACAACTGCATTTTATTTCATGCTTTTCTATGGAGATTACACAAGCCTTTCATTCACAGCGGAGTGTCTATTCACACTAGGCAAACACACCTTAGAGTAGCGTGACTTGTACACAGACATAAGAACAGAATGAGTAAAGGATAATTTAATGTTTCTATTGGAACAACACAAATTGCTGCTGTTTTTCACCTGATTTTAAAATATAATCTGCTTTTAACAGTGTCACAATTTTATGGCCCAAAATAACTGAACACTGAAAGCGAAGAACATTTTTCCATTACTCTATGCTGTTGCTTTTTGGACATACATGGTTTTGTCTCATAGAATCTATATAGTGCTATGTAAAAGCTTTTCAGACACCCAAACTAGACTATTAAATTACACAATGCATTTCTAATGAGACATCTTCAACATGATAAATGCTCCATATTTGAAGGAGGAAAGATCAAAGCTGCTTAAACTTTGGAATCCACTTCTGAATGGCAAAAATGTGCTGCTGATTTTATCAGCCCTTCCTCGTCCCTCCTTATGAGGCCCCTACTACAGTAATTACCTCAATTATGTAACACCAGGGTTTTTTTAAACTCCTCTGCTTAAACTTAATAGAATTTGGGGTCTGGTAGATTGGTGCTTTTGTTTTTGTACACTTATCTAATTCTCTCCCCGGCAGGCATGGGCTGAGCATGTGGATGTGACCGGCTTGTTTAAAAGCCTCTTTTGTTATTGGTGGAGATGTTAATCAGGCTATTATCATAGGAGATTAAAGGGGAAAAGCATAGGCAGGGTTATGAGTGTTTAAACACGACTTAACCAAACACAATACAACATAGACGTGGTAGGATTGCTAAAGAGGGCCAGAGGATGGAATGCATAGAGAAAGGAAAAGTGCTAGCTGGCGCAGAAGCTGAAAAGTAATATAAGAACGAGATGTGCAAGGAAAACATTAGATGAACTTAACCACCAAGGTGTTCAAACACCTTAAACAAAGAATGAGATAAACAAACCATCTCATTCTTCATTTATTAACACTGAAGGCCCCTGAAAAAGGTTTTTTTTTCAGTGTAGAGATACTAACTTCAAGATGACATTATAAAACTCTATTCAGTTGAACACATGGGGTGGTTTTCCAGACAGGGATTAAGCATAGTCCTGGACTATATCTTCATTCACAATTCAAAATTCTGTTTAGGCCTTGGCTTAATCCCTGTCTGGGAAACCACCCTATAAAGTTATTTAATTTGAGATGTGAATTCATTAGAACATGAACTATTTTCCATACCAACAACCATAATCTTGATTTAATACCACAAACAAAGGTCAGAACAGAAAATAAATATTAGAATTACAATTATTAATACAATTTTGCACTAAGCATGTTATTTCTTCCTTTTTTTCTGTAAAATTCAGAGTAAATAAGCTGCAGTTTCATATAAATCATGTTATGAGTTTTGTATTTCTTCCTGCAGGTCAAGAGATATATTGAGCAGTTTTAGCATCATACTGACACTGAATTAATTTTTTTAAAAACAGCAAAAAAAAAACTGGTTTTGGATTATATTCAAGGTTTCAGTATCTGTAGCAGACGAAATAGAAATGGTATCTGCCATCTCTAATACAAACACAGATACTCTAGTGTTGCATTGCATTCCAAAACAATCATAAGCAATCCAAAACTGGTATATTTTTATATGTTGTTTTCTATTACTGAAGACAAAGGTGTTAAATAACCACAACTGGAAAAATGTGTGTTTTCTGTTTATTTTTCTGTAGATTGCACTTCTAGATTGTTTTTAGCGAGAGAATAAAGGCAGGGTTGCTCTGAAAGATGTCATTATTCAAAGCTCATTTTGCCACACCTTAAAAATCTTTCCATCACTGCTGACACTAGTCATTCCAAATAAAAGAAAGCCTCATTTTCCTTCTCTTGGCAACTCAATCTGGCATTTCTTAGTAATGGAAGTAATGCAAACAGACTGGATAAATAATCACAGTACAGAATGTTTTCCATTATCCAAAATGTGACCTCTACACACTTAAACAGTGATGCATCAAGGAGTGTATGCAATGCATTACCCCCATGGAATGAATTGTAACTCACGTGGTATGTAAACAGAGGCATTTTGCCAACTCCAAAACTGTGAAAGAAAATAAAAAGAAATTAAAATTTCCCTCAGTATCCTAGACTGGATTTGTAGCCACACATTACAACCCAGAGCTCATTGGCATCTCCTTAAAACAAGACCCTCATGAGCCTCAAACCATTACCAGCTCTATTCATCTGCATTTTTACTCCATTCATCTGTGCCTGGCTCCATTCGTCAATAGCAGATGGTGGTTTCACACACATTCTTCCTGTCATGTTCGGACTAATCTCAGTAATAAAGCAGAATTACGGCTTTATGTAGAAATTAATGGTCCACTTAAATATGAAATATGTAGATGGGCCCAATAAACACACAATCGGAGACAAAGAAGAAATAGAATTTCGAACAAACAGAAACACCTTAAACTTTTGACCAAAAAGAGCAGAAAAGACATTTCAATGCAGCTAATTGCCTGGGGGGTAGGGGAGGAAGAAGCAGCCAGTTACTCAAGAAAATGTAAGAAAATTAAGGCTTCTAGATTAAAAGGAAAGGCCTAGTGTGATTAACTTCTTAAAAGAAGTGACTAGAAAAAAAAAATCAGCCTCATATTTTTATTTTATTCAATGTCATTTGTATTACGCTGTACCCTATCGAATGTATCAGGTTTTGTTGTGTCTTTTTTTGCCCTGTCTAGTGTTTCACAATTTCTGATCTTTTATGTTTAGATCTATCATTGCGATGCTTATTAACCCTGATTCAGGTTATTAGTCAGATGTCTACCCAGTCGTCAAACAATACTAAATGTAAGTGGAAGAAAGTGGGCTTGGCAATAATAATTAGGCACTGCTCAAAGAATGGGGATAAGTAATTTATAGATAATATAAAAAAAATTAAAAAAATAATCCTCACACAGTTATTGTGGAAACAATTACTGCACCATGCTGGCAAGATACTCTTTCCAATTAAATATGGATGATCAATGATGCCCTTCTATATATTCGTTTAGAGATCATCTGACTCTGCCCAGAGAACAGACTGAAGTTGCAACTGCCATTAGACAGCCTTTCATCCACTGGAAAAGCTGGCTGATTGGCCAGCATTCTTCAGTGTCCAGCCCCAGTCCAAAATGTCACTGCAATTAGTGGACAGGTGGTCTGGACCAGGAGGAAATGCCAAGCCCTCAATGTGAAGGGAAAATGGCAGAGCGTAACCTTTTCGCATGTGGGGAAATAACCTATAAACACCACCACATTGCTGTTTACACAAAAGCTCTTCTGGGTCCTGTCCTTTCAACACTGGATTAAGTTCTGGTTCCATTTCATTATTATTCCATTGCTGTGTTTTATTGTAATTCCTGTTGTGGGTGTGTTGGAAGACATTGTATGAGAAGAACTGATGAATGGATGAACTGAATGAATGGGGATGGACAGGATGGTTGAGCTTTTGGAAAGAATGAGCAAGCACGAGCTACAGACACGTAGGTAGATGGATAGAACAAGGAAATGGCAAGACAAATATGGAAAAGAAACTTGGAAATGATGAAAGAAAATAGGTTTAAAGGCACTGGCCATGTACTTCACTAGTGGTGGGGTAAGTACAGAAACAAAACATTTTCCAACAGCACCCAAGGGCTGAGGGTCAGACTTTGAACTTGGAGAGGGGGATATAAGACATCAAACAAGCAAGACCCACAGCAAACAAACAATCCAGAAGCTTCCAAAACTACACCACGACACTGGGGACTGGATTTAAACGAAAAATTGCAGTCATACTTCTAGCAATCCTGGACTGGTAATCAAGAAGGCCTAAGAGTGACAGGAATAAAGATACAGAAGAAGAGGAGAAAACTGAGAGGTTGGCAGCAACTACACCACTAACATGAAATGGATAGCAAATATGGCTCTAGCAGACCTACCAGTGTGGCCTATTTGGTCCAGTGTTCTTTTAAAGACCAAAACACAAGCATTTCTTAGAGTCACACAGCAGACCACATCATAGTAATACCATGTAAAACATGTCTGTTTAAGAGTATTGATTAACATTAACCTGTTTATTTTAAACTCTGCTCTAACAGAATTAATGAACTACAGCTTTTAATTTAATTTAGTGTTTTTGAGCTGAAAAACATATTAGCATTTTTAGCAAATAAAGATTATTAGCATTTGTTTCCTGTTCCCCTTTTTTTCTTAATTTTGTGTGGTATCATTTCATCATTAATTACGTAATGAAAATAGTTGAGTGAAGCCAAAGCAGCACTGCTTAAAGGCAAGTGTACCTTCATTAAAAATCAATTTATTAACAAAACATTTTTGGTAGAGACATTAGATGGAGGCCTGATTAGCCAACAGTTGCAAATGGCGTTTCTTTTAATACATAAAAAGACATGGGACATAAAATAACACATTTGAAACCATCAAACTGAATTAACCAGCAAAATCTTGGAAAGCTCACAGGAAGGAAGAAAAAAACTATATATATATATATATATACTGAATATGTTTAAGGCCTGTATTTCCCTCCACTCTTCACTCTTGTTCAGATACAGGGTTCAAGAAATTGTTCTTGGCATTTTTTTTTAAGATATTACAACACTACTGCTACTACTACAACAGTTTGTGTGCCATTTCAGTCTGTTCCTAGTAATTGCTTTAGGATGTACCAAAAAAGGACACTTTCATTTAATATTTCTTTCATTAAGTATGTTTTTAACATGTCATAAGGAAATCTAATGTACAACACACCACATCATTTAGTACGTCTGTTGTAAATTTATCCAGAGCACTTTGGCATGTTCTTGTAAATGCTTTTCTGTAGAATTTGACTGGGTTGTCAATAGCACTGACATATAGCTCAGTGCGAGTGGATTCGATATTATAAGCATTTAAGAACATGTTTCCTTCATCTGATAAAGTCATTTGTTCAATTTATTTACTGTTACTGCTTCTACAGTTATGTGAGAATATATATTATAAAATCTGTTATCATGAAACAGCAAGGTCCTTAAACTTGGGTAAGATTTAAAGTTTGGTGAGAACTAACATCACAGCTACAGGATAAAATATATGAAGTTTTGGTCATGCCACCATAAATATTGTGAAAAATATTTGATACTGTCTTCTTCTGAATAAACCTGGTTGCTCTCTAGCATAATGTATAAGCCTTCAGCAAGAACTCACTCTTATTGACTGATAGAATATGGCAGAGTGTGGTTGCTGTGCTGTGTTTGGCAGTTGCCCCAGATGAGGAGAGATAAAAAAAAAAACCAGGAAGTGACCCCCTGTGTGGGCTTGATAGAGAAAGCAGATTCAACCAGACATGAATCTTTTCCGTTCTCACACTTTCTCCTGTTCTCAACAGTCTTCCTTCCATATTTTCCTCTATAGTTCTCTTTTGGCAGTCCATTGGCAGACAGGAACCCCCATTAGGGGGTTACAAGCGTAGGAGTAAAGGCAAAGACGGAGGTAGAGAGGTAGAACATTGCGTGAAGATTTATGTAAAGCCTCTCAATGACCCAAGCGCATATATATATATATATATATATACACACACACACACACATATACATATACACAAACACACACACATGTGTGTGTTCAAAAACATGGCAAGCAAATCATCACTGCTACTGCTAAACATTATTAGGGTATTCAAATATTTGACAATCTGTTATAATAATTGTAGTATTTATTTCATCACAGATATAGGCCAAAAACTTGGTGAAATTTTGCTATTGGTTTAACAGAATTATAGTAACAGTGTCTCTAAAGGAACATGCTATTAAGGGCTCACTCTTCAGGATGTGTTTCCACACAGTTTTAAGAATGAGCCTTGGCAGTCTAGTTTTTGTTCAACCCAATGTCCACTCAGGAAAAATGGCACATGTAAAAAATAACATTTATGCTATATAGATTTTAGACTCTCTTATTGCCTGAATTTATTGAATACAATGCTCTTGTTGCAGCTTCATAATAATTATAACATCTGTTTTTAGAGGAATCTGGTTCCTCTTAAAATGCCTGGATATTGACTTGTTATTTAATAATATTCAAATAATTAGTGCATTCTGAGAGCAATAATTTCTGTTGCTACAAAAAAAAAGAAAAAAGAAATCAGAATTTATGAAAGTGTTAAATAAGAACAGGTTGACAATTCTCTATTACCAGATCCAAACTTGTCCTGTGCTCCACTTTCTCACACTTTTCCCCATAATCTTCCCTCCATATTTCCCTCTCTCTCCCACATCTGACAGGCCCCTTTGTGTACATGTAGAAGAAGGAGGATACCCATGGGGAGGGTTCTGAATGGGGGGATGAAGACGGAGATGTATAGAGTGTTATGGGAAGGTTTATGTCAAGTTTCATGTAAAATGTGTTCTTAAGGAGAATAAGACGTCAGGAGGTTTCTCTGCTGCCAGAAAAACAAACACACTGTTCAATTAATCACGTAGCCGGCCGTCTTCAGACCCTCATCAGCACAACCACCCCACACATGCAAATACATTCAGTATATGAGCCATATACTGAGACATGAGCTCTAACTCGTTTTTCACACGCTGCCACAGGTCCATGACGTTCCCACTCATACCTTCACGGGCCATCCATAACGGCCAGCTGTTTTCCTTGGCTCCCCTGAGGGATCTCTCCACCCTCCTAATATTATTCAAACCTGGGAGTGTTTAACTCATATGGGCTTCACTATCTGTTATACAAAAAGAAAGAGCAAGAAAGATAAAGAGAATCTAACAACCCATATTTATACATTTGGAACACTGACCCCGAAAGAATGAAAAGCAAGGGTTTGAATGTTGAAAAATAATCACAAAATCATAAATTCAGTATTAATCTGTATAATCTATAGATAATATACAGCTAAAAACCTACCCGCTGAATCCATATTAAATGGAAAAGCAGCAAAGTCTTTAAATCGATCAACACCCCCAACCCACACACAGAGAAACAAACACACACACACACACACACACACACACACACACACACACACACAGTGTCTCTAATGTAAGGAAACGAATAGTATGCATACCACACTAAAATGTACTTCAAACATACAAAAGACACAATGGAGACAAACATCAATGTCACAACCATTTCAAGTTCCAAGGCTAATAAAACAGTTATTTAGTACGAACTCCAAAAGTACTGTATGGTGGTTAATATATTATGCCCATTTCCCGTAATCTCAAGTAAGTAACCCTGTCTATAAAATTTCCCTTTAAAGACAACTCCTCTGGAAGACAGCCACATGCTCACTAATTATCCTGAATGTAATTAGTTTGCTTTTCTTTCTCTGCTTTCGACCCTGTTTTTTTTTCTTCTTCTTCTTTGGTTTCCATCCATTCCAATTAATTTCTCTTCATTAGTTACAGCAGTGTAAGCCTGACAGTTTGACTAAGTGGAGATGCAGACAAAACAAAGACAAATGCAAATGCATTGCCCTCTCTCCTTTTTCCTTTTATACTGACAAATTCTTCTAATGTCCCCAGGCTGCTAATAGTTACTAAGGTACAAGATTGAATGGCAAGGCTGGGCCCATAAGAGAACGTTCAGACTCCTGTCACTTTTCCAAAACATGCGTAATTAAAAGTTGGTTCCAAATGCAATATTGCTTACAGACGTATAAAATTCTGATCAACTGATTCATCTAAAAACTGGAGTCTATAATCCAGCTAAGAAAGCCAATTGGCATGGAATTGGCAGTCCTAATAGAGTGGGCTCAATATGTTTAAATGCTCTTCAAAGACTAATTAGCCTATAGGTCCAAATAAAAAAAATGTCTTTTAGACTTACAAAGTTAAGAGTTCAGACGAGAGTACACCAGTCCAACAAACCAACAAACCAAAACATTAACTGCCAAGGCAACACTGGCAAAACTGCTATACCTGTTTGCATAAGTTTAATTTACATCTACAGAAGCCAGTGGACACCCTAATGAGGAGTGGCTTGCAAAAATGGTTTATGTACTCGCTAAATTTATACTTAGCCATAAAAATAGGTTCACATTAATAATTCCCTAGAGTTACGCTATTGCCAGAAACAACAGTGATAGCTTGAGAGGAAGATGCACATTTTACAGCCAAGTGCAATTGAAGGCTTTATGTGCAAGATTAGGATTAATTTAAAGGCTTAACAAAGAGATAAATCCTCAGTCAGCATCTGAAGACAAAGGAAAGCAAAGGAAGTTCATTCCACCACCTGGTTGTCAGAGCAGACATGGGTCTTTCATGTGTTTTGAAAAATGCTGGGTCAAGCCAGGCAAATCCTTAAAGCTCCAGTACAGAACAAGGTCTGACAACAGCTAGCAGGTTTCAGACTATTTACAATTGGGACGTGCCTCTATCGTTTTTGAAATGCTTTAATACATTCCCATTACTATTTAAAATGTTTTCTATTAAAAATATTCTAAATAATACAGTATATAAAGACAAAGCTGTCTACGTCTCCCTACTCAAGCACTGGCCTGAATTTAATGTGGTAAATCATATATTCACTTTTATTTTAACAGACTGAAGATTTTCCACAAGGGGCACAAGGGGCAATTAAAGTTTTTTCATTAACACATTCACCAAAAACAACTACCAATATTATAGTGTTAGTTTTTGTGTTTGCATGCAGGGGCCTGGAGTTCTGAGCCTAGTTATATAAAGGAAGTTATGTGTGTAATTACATGAGAGAGAATATGCTGTTACAACTATGAAGATCCACTTGTGTAATTACTAAAGGCAAAACTGAAGTTGCTACACATAAGTAATTACATAATTACTATTGTAATCCATCTGTATCAGGTACTAATTCATTAGTAAATACATTGTTGTTGCATATGATGTTTATGTGTAACTACAGTTATAAGAGACACTTAATATAAAGTGGTACCGAAGCCAGAAATCTCAAAAAATGAATAATTCAGCCCAAAATATCATAGATAAACATGCATTAAATTCATCTGATTTAGCAGTATTTGAATTATGAGCATATAAACTACACATTAAACATCTGATATTTGTTTTTTTAATCACCTCTCGCTCTATTTGTACAGTCTAAGTCCCCATTAGATGAATCGAAGTGAGAGCATGCTTAGAACTGTTCCCACCCAGTACTGGTGTTTGCAGAAGATGTTTTCCATGAAACTATTATGTCTGTTTTTCCTTTGGATAAAACAAAGAAAGAGAGGAGCTTAAAGAGACAGAAAGAAAGGTGCGGAATGCAGGATGAAGGAAAAAATAATGAGGGAATATTTCTGTACTTGTCTTGCTCTGCTGTTTCAATGACAAACCTCGCCCTGCGGCTCCTCTCCCGGGCACTGTCCTGTCTAGGAGAGTAGAATGGGAGCCTTTGTGGAAATGGATTCCTCACGTTCCATATTCACTTTAAACCAAAGAACCTGAGAGCTTTGTAGCTTGCCAATGTCCTATCAGCTGCACAGAACAATGGCACCAGGTTGCCAACGAAGCTGAAATTAGAGGAGAGAGAAGGAGATAGAGAAGCATACCAAGAATCGTACTCCGTCATGTCAACCAAGTCACATCCCTAGATCTACCTGTCAATCAGCAGTAACATTACACAACTGCAGCACTCAGCCGGTATCCTGATACTCCTCCTCCAGTAGTCATCCAGATTGAGGTCTGCTGTAAACATGTATCAGCGCAAAAGCAATCACACTGCATCACTCAGAAAAACCAAGAACACAGCTAAATTTCGGCAACTGATAGGGCACAAATATCACATTCAAATATCACATTCAAGGAAATTTCACATGTTAATAATTGTAATATTTACATCTGATTTCTGAAGTTTGCAAAGAGCTACACTCTTAAAAATAAAGATGTGACAAAGGTTATTTAAGCTATGCCATAGAAGAACCTCTTCTGGTTCCATAAAGAACCATTTTGCCAATAGGTTTAACTTTAAGTGAGCGTAGGTGTGAGTGTGTGAGTGAATCTGTGAGTGTGTGTGTTGCCCTGTGAAGGACTGGCGCCCCCTCCAGGGTGTATTCCCGCTTTCTGCCCAATGATTCCAGGTAGGCTCTGGACCCACCGTGACACTGAATTGGATAAGCGGTTACAGATAATGGATGGATGGAGGTTCTTCACACTCACACATCTATTATAACGTATATAATGCATATAACTGGAATGATACTCACTGTTGGCCAAGAATCTGAGTTCAAATAACAGATTATCAAATATTATCAAAAGAGAAAAATACATTCTGCTTCCCCACTGTAACCTTATTTAAGCGGACAATTTAATCAGTTCTATCTGAATTGCACTGGCTTCCAGTTAAATCCTGTAATGAGTGTGGATTTCTCCTATTAACATATAAAGATTTGCATGGTCTCGCTTTTGAGTACCTATGTGACCTCATTTCCTATTATGAACCACCATAACTGCTTACTCTGAACCTTGCTCAGGCCTGTATGAAAAGGTGGGCCATAGCCATGAATCTTGAACATGATACCACTGCTGCGATACTCAATGTAAACACACACAGAGGAAAAAGGATCACTCTGGTCTACTCATAGACATATATCACTGTCCAATTGAAAACAAGTTACTCTGAAACAGTAACTTTATTGGAAAAGAAAAAACCCTTTCAAAAAATGTCAATAGTAGTCCATGTAAAAGTAATGTATTCCAAGTAATTTTGGAGCATTTCTATTGGTCCATTCATCATGATGTTTTCACACAATGTTAAGGACAGCTGCTGTGTTCAAATATTGTAGTAAACTAAAAATTGACAAAAATGCAGATTTCTTTTCTACTACTGAGGTGCAGGGTTTATTGGAAGTGTTTGCTAAAAAATTGGTAAATTTGGTCATGGGAATGCCTATTTGCAAGGGCTGGGCAATTAACCAAAAATTTATCAAAATCGACATTCAGAACTTTTAATCAACATAATCTTGTTTATATCAATGATATAAATTATTTTTAACTGTTGTTTTATATTATGATTAATCTGTTATATCCCCGGGCGGCACGGTGGCGCAGCAGGTAGTGTTGCAGTTACACAGCTCCAGGGGCCTGGAGGTTGTGGGTTCGATTCCCGCTCCGGGTGACTGTCTGTGAGGAGCTGGTGTGTTCTCCCCGTGTCCGTGTGGGTTTCCTCCAGGTGCTCCGGTTTCCTCCCACAGTCCAAAAGCACACATTGGTAGGTGGATTGGCGACTCAAAAGTGTCCGTAGGTGTGAGTGTGTGAGTGACTGTGTGTGTGTCTGAGTGTGTGTGTTGCCCTGTGAATGACTGGCCCCCCCTCCAGGGTGTATTCCCGCCTTGCGCCCAATGATTCCAGGTAGGCTCTGGACCCACCGCGACCCTGAATTGGATAAGCGGTTACAGATAATGAATGAATGAATGAATCAACGAATGAATGTTATATCCCCACTGTGTGTACATGTACTGTCCCTTTAAAACCATGCTATCATGCTGTAGTCATGTGATTCTGCCCCTATCTGCCGCATGGAATCAACCTAAACAACGAAGCAGACCAAGCGACTCGAGCAGCTCGTACCAAAGAAAAACACAGCATCTAATTAATATGACACTGAACAAAATGTAAATGCTGAAAAAAAATCCTAAGCACAATCACACACCAAATATAAACAAGAGAGGAACAAGTTCCCAGCAACATTAGAAAAAATATCCTATATTTAATACTGAAGCATATTTACAGTACAAGCCTCGTCACTGAACTATGAGGGTCAAAAATACAGAACAATCGTTCATTATCGCAATCGTAGTAAAATGTACAATTAATCGTGATATTGATCTGTGCTCATATTGCCCAGCGCTACTATCTGCTTCAATAAACATTTTCTTATACATGCAGTATGATTAAAAGATAATCCCTGTGGCGCAAAATCAATAAATCTATTAAACATGTGAGAGTGCCTGGAGTCAATGCCGACAACTTTAAATAAGCCATGAAGTACAATACTGAACTCTGCAATGCTGTGTAAATTTGCATTTATTCATAATAAAGCCACAGTCTGATGATGCAAGCGTGGTCGGACCCAGATCATTAAACACAGTGTGAACCCAGGCCAGCAGGGGAGTGTGGAGGTGGGGTCAACTGTGCTTAGCCAGGGAAGGATTCTACAGGCCTGAAATTAACACTCCACGTTCTACATACAGTAATTTTCCTTGATGGTGCCGCCTTCATCTTACTCACCTGGGGTTTGGTTTTGTTGTACATGTTATGGATCAGTTGTCTATTGCAGAACATATGTAAAGCTCCTTTGTTACATTAGCTGTAAAAGTGTTATACTAATAAATTTGATCTAATTATACAGTTTGTATACAGTACCAGTCAAATGTTTGGACACGCCCACTCAGGGAGGGTTTCCTTTGTTTTGGGCCATTTTCCACATACTGTGACTGTACAGTACCAGTCAAAAGTTGGGGCATCTTCTCGTTCAACGGTTTTTCTTTGTCTTTTTATTATTTTCTACATTGTAAATAAATATGGAAGACATTACAACTATGAACACACAAGGAATTATGTAGTAAACAAAAAAGTGTTAAACAAACCAAAATATGTTTTATACTTTAAATTCTTCAAACGTTTGATGTGGCCAAACTTTTGACTGGTGTGAGTTAATTTAGGTTGACAAAAACAATATATTGCCAATCACTAATATTTATACACATTTCCAACACTGGTCCTAATCCAAGCTGATTAGTTGGAACAATGGTGATGGAAGGAAAGGAAACACTAAAAATGTGCAGTGCACTGATTACTACAGGACTCCAGAATAATTGAAAGAACTGACAAATGCCACCATTTTCCCTTGCACAAAAGAATCATCATAAACATGAGGAATCGTTTGAATCCTCCTGACAATGCCAGAAACTTGTGCCACTGTTTACGTCAAGCTGTTTCCTGACTCCTCTCCTCACTTTTATCTGCTCAGGTCCCTTTCCTATCCAAAGAAATAGGAAGTTGACCCCTAAAGTAGCACTATAACAGGAGATGAAGCGCAATTAAGGGAAGATGGCTAAGATCAGAGGATGGAAGTGGGCGAATCTGTCCACATCAAAGGCCTACCAGCCATCAATATTCTCCACTATAGTCCGAGGAGATGAAAAGAAAACGGGGGAGGGTATGTGAGAAGATAGCTGAGTGTAGGTATCAAGGAGCAATTATTTTCCATCATGCAGTCAGTAGTATCTCTCTCTCTCACCCCGATTAGATTCATATATTCATGCATACTCATCTAAAACACCCAGTGGTCTTTAAAAGTAACAGCACTGTGAGAGCATTCTCTGTATGCTTCCAGTACATTTCCTTAACTTGGGCAACACCACAGCTCAGTGTTTGAGGCTTGGCTCTTATACCTACCCTTGTAATTTATTTATTTATGCCTTTTTACAGTCAAAACAGTATAAAATGAGACAGTGAGATTTCCAGCACTTTAGAGAAATTAAATTTACTGGGAGTAAACAGAAGCAGTACAGTAAATTTCACCAGGGCCCCTAAGTTTGACTTGGCTGCAACGTGGAGCACAGCACATGGTGGCTCACTGAGCTGAGGGTTGCCTCTGTCTTGTCATCAATAGCTATTAGGTTGTTGATTTTGTGCAAGATGTTTGGCATAAGAAAGAGAGAGAGACAGACAGACAGAGAGCATATTAGTCCCTGGGAATGTGTTTCTGCACAAGCTAGTCTAAATCAGATAGGATAATTTCCTCATGTCAGATATTTTCGACATTCAGGCCAGATTGAGAGCGTGCACACACACACGCACACACACAAATATACTTATTTCACATTTTCTCACCATCTGGCACAAGGATGATGACAGCGCTCTGTGTTTCAAAAGACAAGTAAAAGACTTGGTGCTATTAGTTGTGTTTGAAGATAGGGAGGAAAGAGAGAAATCCATTACTCTCTATTATTCAGATTGCAATCACTTTCACTTTGAAGACATTCCTAAGCACATAGAAACCCACAGAACAACCAGCCGGACGAGCTAAATGTGGAAAAGTAGCAAGCAAACTGGCCAGGTCAGTAACATCAGCTGACATACCCATGCTAGCTATCACGCAGGGATCAGAGAGGTGATGAAGAGAGGGGGCATTCTACCTACCCAGAGAGTGAAGCCAAATTTACACTCTACAACTCCCAGCAACTGCTTTGCTGAAGCATCATGAAAAATGGAACTCTCAATCTCCTAGTCAACAGTTTACAAAATTAATAATACATTCTAGGCAGGACTTTATAATCCTGCAATAAAAACAGAATTATCAGAAAGCAGGCAGAATCTTCACTAAGACATATTTCTCAGGAGTTGACTGATAATACAAATCATACACGTGTGCGAAGTCAGATATTTCAACAGAAAGAAGATGTGCCAAGGATGGAACCCTGATGGACCTCTCTCCTTTGATGATGGCCATCTGGTCCAGAAGAACCCTGCACATCACTCATAGCTGATTGGACAGAAAAGAACAGGAGGGTAAGACAAAGGAGAATGAAAAAAAGAGATAAAAAAAGAGCATCAGTGTTTTCAATATGAGGTCAACAAGGTCAAATCTGGATGAAAAGAGAGGGAAAAGGAGGAAAGAGGGAGAGAAGGACGAACAGAAGGCCTGCCGGGGAACATGTGCTACTGTTTGGTTAGAGATGGGCTTGTGATGTGATCCCATCTGGCCTCTACACGAACACACTCACTGCATCTCAAACACATGTCCAAACACACACACACATTCCCAAATTACACTATGAAATTCAAGCTTAGACCTCTCCAAACACACAGACATACACGCAAAACACACACACACGTGCATGCATGTTGCATGGAGGGCCAGATTGTTGAGGGAGTAGGGCAATTCTCCATAGGGAATAGCAGTCATTCTATTTAACTCCCAAAACAATCTTCCATTCAACACTACCGTTGAGTTATTCCTGACCATTAGGCGCTGTCTGAATGTACCAACACACCCCTGTGGCTATTTTACATAATCCCTTTATGAATAAACATTTTATTAGAGGGGCTCCTGGCCACTCAGAATGCTTATTGTTCAGGTGGTGATAAATATTCATTTGCCTCCACAGTGTTTGCTTGTTCGCATCCGTCTCTTCTTAGCCCTTCTAAGCAAGGCTAAACTCCAGCGAAAGCGGTCTGGACCAAACTCTCTGGAGGTTTTAAAAGTATGTTCTTCAAAGCAGTCAAAATTCATCGTGTTATTGAAATTTTAATATGCTGTTGAAAAAGTCCTCATTGTTAGGCCTAATACAATAGTGGACAATAGCTGAATACCCAACCGTAACAAAATATGTTTTTTTTTGTGTGTATTTATCTCAGTAAATATGTTTGTGAACATTATAATAACAGAATAGATGCTCGTTCAATTATTCAGTCTAAGCAAGCAAAATACAGTTAAACCATGGAATAAGCAGTGAAATTTTTAGTATTTAAAAATGCATCTAAGCTATGCTTATGACCCTTACTCACCTCACAATTTCCAGAAACTGCACACAAATTTTATGGCTTTATATTCATTTTTGAGCTGGATCACATGCGTAATGCCATCTATTCAACTGACAGACCAAGAATCCTGAATGTGATCTCATCAGTTGTGAACACTAGTGTTAAGAGTACATGCTGATTAATAAATACAACTGACACACTTGTCTCGTAGTTACGTTTCTGACCTTAAGAATGTCTAACAGTTAACAACATGGTTTATAATATTTTATAAACAGTTTGAGTCATCACTGAAATAGACTAAATAATCTGTTCTCCATGTACTCTGATATCCACATACATTATCATTTGTTCTTTCACTGTCTGTAACCGCTTATCCAGTTCAGGGTCACAGTGAGTACGAAGCCTACCCGGAATCACTGGAAACCTGGAAACACCCTGGAGGGGGCGCCAGTCCTTCACAGGGTGACACACACTCACACATTCACTCACACCTATGGACACTTTTGAGTCACCAATCCACCTACCAACATGTGTTTTTGGACTGTGGGAGGAAACCAGAGCACCCGGAGGACACCCACACAAACTCCTCACAGACAGTCACCCGGAGCTGGGGCCCTGGAGTTGTGTGACTGCGACACCTGCCCTTCCACATACATTAATCTTTTCTAAATTATCTAAACATCATTTATAAACAAACATCCAAGACCTGAGCATGAGCATGAAGGTCAAATCCACCCTTAAATAATTCATTAATTTACATAAATTACACGGGTGTGAAACCAGTTTGAATTTAGTGACTTAGTGGCTGACAGTGACACTTCTGGCCGCAATTTCTTTACATCTCCTTCTAAGAAATTTATTTTTTGCGGTGTATGATCTCAAAACAGACAGGCCATGTTAACACACACACACACACACACACACATATATATACACACACAGACAATGAGTGAGTGAGACATACAGTGAAATGCATCATCTTCAAACACATACCACTATGAGACCAAACCACTTTAAAAAAAATCAGCATCGGTGAACACCCCCTTCCTCCTCTCAAACAAGTATACTGCACATAAGCACCCACACAAAGAGAGTGTCAGAGGAGGAGTCTCAGTGGGACAATCATGTCTCACGGTCCTCCACCACAGGAGGATCGGTGTTGCATGTCTGAACTCAGACAGCCCAGGAGGGGAGCCGCCAGAGCGCCGACAGGTGTGACAGTAATTACTGCTTTTGTGTGTGTGTGTGTGTGTGTGTGTTTGTGTGTGTGTGTGTTTGTGTGCATTTATCTATGTACAGGGAGGTAATAGCTGACTGCTACGTCTGGCAAAAATTATGAAATCACTGCAAGTCTAGGATATTCACCAAAATATTGACTTCATGGCAAATTAACAAATCAAAGATTTGACACAAAAATATTTGTTTAACAGCAGAACATTCTGACTTCCTAAAGATACCTCAAAGAAAATATATTAATTTACTTGACTATAAATGTTCAAGCAAAAATCAAAACCACTATGGAGTACTTAGTTGCTCTTCCCCAGCCTTGAATACTTTGTGAAACAGACTTTATTGAAGGAAAAATTATATTCTCATCAAGTTGGTTCCAACTCGCCAATTGAGCTCTATTCAACTCCTGGCATTAGGAAGCTTATAACAGTTATTCAATAAGGAAAACCAACATGGAGCATATTAATTTGGAGCAAGTTAACCCAAAATGATTAGATAATGAAAAAAAAAACATACAAAGAATTTGTCAAAATGTCAAGAAAGAACCCTCAAACCAACACAGACCAGAGGAGATGGCAATGTACACAAATTAATTTTGGAAAATTTTCTTACTCTACTAATAGAAAACAGGTTTGGTTATGGTGAAGTCATTTTTCAGAATGCCAATGCATCTTACTACAGAGTACAGTGTGTTGACGCCTTGTTTCAGGAAAGGCAAGCTTTCAGTAACATGCCCAGTCCAGATATCAGTCCAACTGAAATATTATGATGGAAAATGTCTCCATCCTTCAAAGCTGATCTGTGAACCCCTACTCAATAAAGTTAGAACCAGCTTGATGTAAAAATAATGTTTATCATTAATGAAGAGCAAAGTTATATAATCTGATTTTTTTTAGTTGATGATTGCCTAACTGTTTCAACATTGAGTGATTCTGTTTATTTCTTCTGCTTGATGTCGAAAAAAGATGCTTTTTAAATAATTTGACATTTATTTTTTGAGGTACATTTTAGAAAGTTGAGATATTTAAGGTGACACATTATAAATAACTCACTTTCTCTGTGCTTGTGCACATACTTTCTGTAGTGCCTACCAATGCATAACCCTTGAAAGAAAACAACCCAGACTTTTTTGGTGGGATGCCAAAGTAAAAAAAAAGAAAACCATGAAATTTAATGAGCCAATCAGATTTGGCTTCACATTTGATGGCAGAAGGGGGGTAAACAGAATTATACTGCCCCCATCTGAGTATCAAACACAGCTCCTGACCAGCATTTATGCACAGGCTGGGCTAAACCAGCTGAAACAGACAACTACAAAAGAGAAATGAGAGAACTCTGTAAAAATGGCAAAAAAATACTGTTTAGAAAAAAGAAAACCAAGAAAAATGGCAAAACTAAGAGCTTGCTTCCTGCTACTGCATTTGGGGTGTGGTAAGACCAAAAATAATTTCAGGGCAGATCTATGATATATTTGCTATGAAGTAAAATACCTGGGTAAACATCCACCAAGTGAACAATTCAATGGGTTTTAATGCCACTCATTCCCACACAAACGGCATATACATAAAGAGATTAAACACTCTAAACACTCCAGTGTGACAGTTCTGGGCAATTTGTATTCTCCTTCAGTGCGTTTAGATGCTCCAACCTAACACTGAGGCATGTGTAGCTAGCGTTTCTGAGAGCATCACTTTTTTAAAACCTTTTTTTAAGAGAACTTTACTTTTATTTTTGAAGATTCCCTTAAAAGTATAAAGCAACAGGAGCATGTGAATAAATTAACACATACGATATCTTTAAATGTCACCGCTAATTAAATAATCAAGGAAACCATGTAGCCTTCTTCATATATAGAGTTTGTGTGGATGTGTATTGGGGAGAGGGATGTGCCCAGGAGACGATTGAGAACTTCAAATATTAAAGCGGTTTGAAAGCTTGTTGTGATGTATTTCTTGCTTCATCGAGTAGAAAAGACATTAGAAGGTTTTTGTCTATCAGAATTACTGTGTGCTGTATCTTATCCAATATGTAGTTCCTTCAAAGAAAAACAAGGGGGAAAAAAACACAAAAACAAACACACACACACAGACACAAACCAATCAGCCACAAGACCTCTGAAGAACTTGTTTGTACAGTACATCCTTTTACTGAATACTAAAATATCTGCAATATTTAAGGTTTTCTGTCCACAGTGCATCCTTGTGCCATCTCTCTCCCGAGTAGGTGACATGCACAAAGCCATACATATAATGTAAAGAACAATGTTATTCATCAGACCAGGCTACTTTCTTCCACTGGTTTCTGATCCTCACATGTCCAATGTCGGAGCTTTTGGAAGAGCACAGGCTAAATGACTGCTCAACTGCTACAAAGCCACATACACAGTAGGCTGTAACGCACATGTACACGCACACCTCTGTATCATAAATGTTTCCTGACTTCTCTTAGACCTTGACAGATGCCTTTGGAACCACTTCACCTGTCAGTGCTTTTAATGCTGTGGATTACTGGTGTGTGTGTGATTATATATAACTTTATACAAGCACCATGCTTACTGAAAAGACATTAGTTTAAATATATATAATTATCTTAGGTGCCTAAGACGACTGCACAGTACTGTATATATTTATGACAAAATGCATATAACCAATCTGTATTGCATACTTTGCATTAAATAACAAAATGCACAGAACTGATGGAGTAACTCAAGTTAAGAATAGATAACCAACAAGAACTGTTTCAATTTTAGCACTCTGGAATTATTTGTTCCTGTAATCGTGTAGTTTCAGCATGTATATCCAATACATTATACTTATATTTGAAGTGGACACTTGTGGTTATATAGCAGTCGAAGGAAGGGCTCTAATAATGGCAGCTTTGCAAGGGCAAACTTATAAAATCCCTGAATTCACATTTGTTTGAAGCCACTAGTGACCTGTAAACTCAAGGCACTCGAAGCCTAAACCAACTCAACATGACAGACCTATCCATCCAATCATCCTTCCTGTCCCTCTAGATTTTTACTTGTTCTTCTTTGTCCTTCCATGCCTAAAAATCCAGGTCAGTAATACCCACTTGATCTAAAATCTCTGCAACTAATAGAGCAGACAATGAGTGATTTTTTAATATGTATTGCCAGAGATGAGCCTGGCTCATCTGTCGCTGTTTGTGTTGGTCGTCCTCTAGTCTAGTCTAGTCTAGTGTGTGTGTGTGTATATATATATATAGTACAAAAACTGTGTGTGTATTTCTGGCATTTAAAAACAAAAAGGTAATTTCTTTCAGTCTGCTGCATGGGTCCTCGAACTATGGCGCACAGCAAGTTTAGCTACAGCAGCAATTTATGGTGCTTTTCCACCGCATGGGTCCGGCTCTACACGACTCGACACGGCTCCGCTCGGCTTGCTTACAACTTGTCTCTTTTCCACTGGTAGGGGTCCCACACAAAATGGAGCCAGTGACATTGAAAAACCCGGGAATCGTTGCCTTTCCAAACCTCAACAACAACAGCGGTAAAGTTAGGCGCTATTTTCTCATCGTGTATTCGCGTGTTGTTTTTGTTTTTTTGGACTGAACACGTCTCCGCACCTCAGTTCTCACAGATCAGTTTTACTTGTTGCACGTTCAGCTTTCACTGGAAATGTTTATTACATATCAGACCAAGGAGAATATAAGCCTCTTCAAAACACCTCTGGGTAAAGTTACGAGCTGCCGTTGTGAGTCCGACAAAAATGAATGTGAAACCTGCCGTAACTTAAGAGATTTTACAAGCGGTGACTTTGTGCTGGATTTGAATGAGCGCTGCATTTCGTGGTGATTGACATGGCTCTGGCCAATCAGTGCTCTGCAGGGTTTACACGTCACCATTTAGTACCTACTGGGACTAAAAACCTACCTGTTTCCAGGGACCAGGTACCAGATTTGGCCAGTGGAAAAGCAAAAGAGCCATGCCGAGCCGAGTCGTTTAGGTTCAATGCAGTGGAAAAGTGCCAATATGTCGTCTAACTAGTGTACATCTTAAAACTAACAATACTATCATTGTGAAAAAAATAACAACAGTAAAAACAGAAGTTGGCAGCTTGGATCCAGCTCTTTTTGAGACACTATGTGACTATTAGTGAGAAGCAGATTTCAGCAGTCCAGTAGTCCACAGTGGCTTTTCATTCTAGGAATAATTAACGAATTAATTCATCTCAAAGTAACTGAGATTAATTTTGAAATAATTCAGACATTATGACATGGTAAATTGTTTTTGTATTTTCCTATACGTTATCTTTATGAGCTGCAGTCCATTCCCATCACACACCCCAAACTGCCAAATGCCACAGTATAGAACAAATGTTCAAGGGCTTCACACAGTGACGGGTAATACTTTCCCTTAAAATGCACAGAGATGTGAGTTTATGTTGAGGTGCAGCAGAAGGATATAAACCAGCCCAGGAGTAGCAGTATGAATTATGAGAGAGAGAGAGTGTGTGAGAGAGAGTGATTCTGAAATGTTAACCCTCTGTTATTGACATTAAAATCCTATGAGGTACTTGTTATGCAAATTGGTGTGCTGTCCGCAGACAGTATCATTTTCATCCATCAAATGAAGAAATGCCCCAAGCTTGCAGAACACGGCCATTAATATTCGAAAATTAAAGCAAAAAGGTTCGACCAAAGGCTGACCTTTATAGTGCGGTACTTGGGAGACCCGTGGTTAGAATCCTGAGACAAAAGCTGACACAATGGCTTTCTGAAACTTTTAAATATATTGTGCCATTTTGTGCTGTTCAGCAGATCTCTGAATAACAGCAGACTGTCAGCGTATTCTGCATTCAACAAAAACAATGGAGTCCACATGGTGTTGGATACTGTGCACTCCAGGCCGCCAGGTATGTAAACACAAATTTAAACTCAAATGAGGTCGGTCACTAATTACCAGCAGAAACTTGCCTATTTTCTTTTCTTTGATTTGATAATCTTTACAGAAAACATAAAGATTATGTTTTTTCAGTGATGTGGAAACCTGTTATTAATTGTTGGTGTCAAGGCACATCTGCGCTATTTAATCATGTTACCGTGAAAACTCACAATCGGCGCACGCACAAACTATCCAGCTATTGCTGGATCTCCACCAAACCAAGGCTGTACGGCTGTCACTCAAGACCTCAAGAAAACAACAGAGCTTAGGAGAGATTAGTCAAGAGCCAAACAAAAAGACTGACACATTTAAGATGAAATTCTGATTGACATCTAACTGGGAACATTTAGATGACGGCAACAGCTCTCATTTGACAGCAAAAAGACTGACACACTGCCTCTGTTCCCCCCATTTCCTTCTCTCTCATGTACATTTTATAGTACATTTCTGTTTCTGATTTTTCTTGTCTTATCCTAAATCTGCGTGAGACATCTAGGACAGAGGTACTTGTTTTTTCACACCAAAAACTATGAAGAGCTACGAATTTCAAAACAAATCAAATTTTTTTAAAAAAAGATGGGAAATTATAATAAACGGCTTCATAATTATGTTAAGAGGGGTTTTTCCATGGTTCAGGAGACTGAATAAAAACATAATAGAGCGAAGGAACATTTTATCTGGTCTAAATGATATAAGGCAAATTGAGAGCAGATACCGACTGAGAACATGGCTGACTGACACAGCATGATTCGGGGGGAGAGAGAAAATCATTTAAAGAGTGAAAAGCTCCAGTTAGTTTCAACAGAGAGCCCTCCGTTTTCTCATTTGGAGATATGAAGTCTATTCTGAAGCATGGACTATAGCAGAGACTCCTCTGCACTTTAATAGGTTTGATGCCTGACTGTTAGAGGAGAACAGGAACGCTATGAACCAAAGCACAACACTGTTAAGGAGGAATCCAATGTTCTTCCACTTCTAGGCCTGTAACAGCTATCTTGTGGTTTGCACGTACATCAAATTTTATGGCGTGCTGCTAAGATAAACCACAACCTTACGTTACAGAACCCTAACTCTTCTATACATTTTTTCTCCTACACTGTCAGAAAAGCTGTCACTGTGGTGGTACCCACAAATGTACATTTTCATACCTTTAGTTAGGGAGCATAATTATGCCTTATTTTATAACTGTAGATTTTAAAATTCTGTTGATTTCATGTGCCCCATTTCACCTCCAGGAGTTCCTTTATTTTTTACAGTTCTATAATGAAAGATTACAAATATTCGCCTCTCCTTCCAGAGAAGAGAATGTAATGTACCTTTAGAGAATGTAACCTGACTGGCTTGCCTGGTGACTAATGCTGTACCTAGTCCCACTGGCACCGTTAATGCATACTCTATGTCACTAGTTCCATGTGATCTTTACATGCTACATTACCAAAAACCACAACAGCACCTCTAAGGTTTATTTCCAGAACTAGTCTGTGCTTTACTTATTTACAAACACTGACTAGACTTTTCAGCTACTATTGATAACTCCTTAACAGCTGCTCTTCAGGCCCCTAACACATGCAAGGATGTGGTAGACTTGGCTACAAATCTCCTAATACCCATCTCCACAGGTCTTACATGTGCCTGCCAGCTGCGTTCCCTCTCCTCAGCCACCAGGTCAGCGTACTTTAGCTTCTTTCAAATGCTTAATCTACCATATCCTCAAATGGTATGGTTAAGTCTATGAAGTAAATTATACGTTTACATTCAGAGTACAGCACTGGACTCTGGGAGCTGCATTTTGCATTTTACCTATGTCTACTAGCAATTTCCAATCTCCTGTTTCATTCCATTTACCAATGTTTATAGCCTGCACACATTCTCGAGTATGTTCCCCTTCACAAACAAACGTAATCACTTTATTACTAAAACTACTACTCAATGCATTATCCTCTAGGACTTTTGGTGTCCAAAAAACACACTAAAACCCTTGTTATATCTCAATGTATACCGAACACTTTACTGTATATTATATAATATATCACCCCTAACTCTTCATTTATCTGTGCATCATTTTCATGCAAACGAAAAATTATTCTAAACATGGTTTAATTTTACACTTTACACAGTTCAGTACAATTAAAATGAACCCTGTTGCAATTACCCTGTGCAGTTTGAGCAGGTGAGAAGTCTGTTAGAACAATTGATGACACTGGGCCAGTGGACTAAGCAGGCTGAGATCCCCTGAGCCTGAAAAGGGTTCCAGACCATTATATGTCGGTACACTTACAAAACCAGAACTTCTTTTTCCACTGCAGTGCCAAATAGTTTTTAAAGTAGTTCAGTACCATTCCACACCATTGCTTTTCCGTTAGCTGGGTAACAAATTATTTTTCCATTGCTAAATCAGTAGCAGGAAGTGCACAGCGTCTCGTAACTTTTGTGCCTTGATTTCAGAGTTAGCATGCTAAATAAATTGAGAACTATGAGGCTTTTTATTGTGTGCAGGCAAAGTAGGGATTGGCGGTATCCACGTTTTATTACCATCATACCCTCTCAAAATATTAAAACAGTATTCAGTGTTCCCGTGGTGGGTTGAGGGTGCACTGTTGGGCTGCGTGAGCCTCATAAGTGAAGGGTTTTCACACGTGTTGATGAAAAAAACCCATTTCTAAGAGAGCAAATTTCAAAAATTCGAGTGTCACTGGAGGGGCCGAAAATAAGACGGTCCTACACTGTTCAGAAGCATAGCTTGCCAGCTAATTTGCTTACAAACCGTGCTGAGCCTGGCTTTTTCAGCACAATTAGTAAATATGAGCTGAACCGTGCTCATGTGGAAAAGCCACATGAACTGTTACCCTCTGCGTTCAGAACCAATCTTTTCTAATTGAATGCATACCAAAAGAACTGAAGTACAATCAAACACACCCTAAATCTATGTACCAGAATAAACCAATGAATAATACTGTTCAGACCTTAATGAATTACACATAGACATCTTTTAATTGATGAAATCAATTAAGCAGGAATTGATTTACAATACAGAAAAGCAACTAAAAATATCAAGATATTTCCTGCACATAAAATCAAAGTTCCCCTGAAACTATAAAGTAGATACTGGTCTTTTTCCATAACCACTATTCAGCTGTGTTATCAGAGTCCATATGCCTAAGGCAGAGCTAAAGCAGTGAACTATGATAACCTCCACTCTCTATGTAATCATAACCATTAAAATTGAAAATGCAAAAGCCATCAAATCAGTAACTCTTAGAGGTCTGACAGTCTAACATGAACTCACCCCTGGTGTACCTTAAATCTACTGCCTAATTTGCTAATGAGCCTGAAGGAGCCCCACATAGCTCTGTTCTGACAGTTATCGCCACTGCAATCAATCACGCTGCCATTCTAATTAGTGTTAACAATCAAGGCTGTGCTGTGATTAGTACGGCCTGACTGGTGGTGTATTCTGCTGTTCTGAACGCCATCTGTTAATTCCTATGTAAAGCTCATGTCTACTTAAATGCTGGCCTCATGCTTTTATTCTCCTCTCAGTTGGTGCAAAACAAGAGTTTCCAGAAGCTCCTGAGTTGTGCAACTAATTGTTATCCCTATTAATGGAGGATCACAAGTTCAGTCACCAGGGATGCCACTGTCATCTATGGCTATATATAGTACAAAATAGTAGAAAAATCAAAAATAATAAAAATAAAAATATATAAATAGAAATAGAAGTGTACTTAAGGATAATTGGATGGCAAAACATTTCAATCGTATACAAATTTTACATTATGTGTAAGTAAACTATATAAACAAAATAATTATTCTCTATATTCAATAAAACATCATTTAGGGAGCCAAGAGTGGCTCATCTAAAGAACATTTTATGGTTCATTTATTTTCAAAGTGAAGTATTAAGTAACCCCAGTCATACTCAGATATTTCCACCATTGTTAGAGAATGAGTCCCAGAGGGGGAAAAAAACTGCCCCTGAATCACCGTAGGTAAGAAATCTGTCTTTAGTGTTATTGGGCCATTGTGAAATTATGTTAGGGGAGGTTGTGTTTTGGGCAGTGCTGTGATCCCTTCTCTGCCCATAAGAGATGGTCTGTGTTCATCTTAACCTCAGAGCTGATAGGGAGGCTCCACTCTAATAAACATTAGTTTCACTCAAAGTGAAGAGCTCAAGCCTGCCAGCAATCTGAACATATAGCTTGCTCAGGATGTAGGTCTCCACAAACCTCTTAGAGCTCATTTCACAGAACTAAAATATATTATCGCTTGTCTTCACGCTGACCGGGGGGCCCAGGAGACACTTTTCAGAGCGGTAATCGATAGCGAGAAAATCCTCCCGCAGCAGATGACTTTTTCCAGAGCTCTCCCCAAAGCTAACTTAATGGAATTTGCTACAGGACGGGTAACAATGTGGACAACTGGAAAGTCTAAGTATTGCTGGAAAGAGGATAACAAGGACAGATAAAAGCTGGTACCCTGAAATAAACAGCAAAGTCACCAAAAGGAAGATTTATATGGTTGTTATGAAGAGGCTCAAATATCTGTGTTGTATATATTTGGACGACATGTTCTGCAAATTTACTAAATTTTTCATTAATCTTAGACCTAGCCTATCAAGTTTGGAGTACAGATTTTCTTTTAAGCACACACTCTTAGCCTATTTTCACCCAAACATTTTATGCAAATTCAGAATTCTCAAAAACCTCAATCTGCTCAAACTGCATCCAAACCTTTTAACAGTTAAGCTTTCATTTTCCAACTGAATATGTTTATATATTATCTATAAAATAGAAATTATAAATGTAATCTAGCATATGCCTACAGGTAGATGTGCAGAAAGGGGAGTCCGAATTTGGCAAAATACCAGATGAAACTACTGTAAACCAGCTACTCTGGGGAGGTCACCTTGTCGCATATGTTCCACTGCATCAGAAAAGGAAGAGGTGGAAGAGGTGTCTGCGGTGTCTTCCTCGGTGACTGTGGCTGCTTCTGGAACACACATTGTGCATTTTATGAGTTGCTGTGCTAAGTGTTACTTTATCAGGTTATGTGTAGGGTTTACTACACTATAAACTTTAATGTTCAAAGTAATTAACTAGATCGAGTGATTCTAACTTAAAATATATTGAAATGTTGCACTCAATTTTTCTGCTGAATTATTCAGGTTTACAGTGTACAGCATCACAGTAGTGGGCAACTCCATTCTCCTATTTTCTGAAGTTCCTTACATGTTTAAAAATATGATTTTGGTTTTATTTTAGCCAGGTCTATATGGCTAAGAATACATTTATTTCTGAGTGTGTTAAAATCCCAGCAGGCAGGTCCATTAGTGCCCACTGTCCAACAGCACTAGGGGCAAGACACAGACATGCTCCAGCGGCTACGTGAGGAGCTTAGTTTCTGTCTCAAACAAATCACTATTTGTTATTTATTTATTTATTTTAATCTGTGCCCTGAATCATAACAAAGTTATGTCATTTCAGCACTAAAGTAAGGAAGTTATTATTGTAAATACAATAATCATATCTTGGCTGAGTGTCTATCATTCTTTCTATGATTTACAGTTATCACTGATCATTCTATTAATTTAGCACTCTATCCACTCAATGTTTCTATTTTACAATATCTTGTAAGCGTAGCGACAACCAATTGGTAGGCACTATTGACAGTAGTGCAGAACAGACCTCTGGACACAAATAACATTTGATATTAATTTAAAATAAAGCACTTAAAAACTACCATAATTGCAGTCAAGTGAAAAGGATTATATTTGAATGCCTAATACTTTGTAAATAATCCAAACATCATGAAAAGACCCCAGAAGAATTTCCCTGTGGATGATTCAGCACAAGACCACAATCTTTAGTAAAGCTCTCGTTATTTTGCCAGCTGTCCATTAATCCAGCTCAAAGAAAGCAGCCATTGTTTTCACTCAGAACTGGCCTCCATAGCACAGTGTAATCTGCAATGTTGGATAGAGAGAGTGATAGATAAGGATGGCTCAAATTGAGAAGGACAGAAAGGCAAGGGCCTTGCAGATGCTATAATTAACCACAAAGACAAACAAAAAAATACTGGGGGGAAAAAAAAGAAAAAAAAAACTCTCTGAGGTATTAATTCATGTTCGAACCAGAAGCCTCATTCAGAGCCTCACTCTCAGTTTTCCACCTCGATGAAGCGGTGCAGTGAACCTCTGCACAGAAGGCTTTCTCAATAGAGAAAACCTCTCTTTGAACAGCTACCCTGGCGGATACATGTGGAGGAGAAAAGAACACACAAAACTCTAAAACTAAAGAAGAGAGGGTGTTTTTGTAAAAGGTAGTAGAAGGTAGACTACTGCAGTCATATAAGAATGCATTCCATCATTTCTGGACATATTTCTCTTCTCACTGACTCAACACACACACACACACACCACTGCAAACACACACAGACCATTGTTCACCCTCTTATCATAATGCTGTTACAGGAAAAAAGTCATTTATTTTTTTACAATAATTCAAAATATGTGAAAAGTCCATTTCCATTCCACTGGTGGGATGGCCACTAGGGGGCCTGCGGAAAGAGGTTAAAAGTGTAGACTAAGAGCTTGGTTTACAGTATATATACTAAAATGCCATGACAACACAGTGAAAACCTGAGGAAGAGAGAGAGGAAGGGAGAGCGAGAGAGAGAGAGAGAGAGAGATTAACACAGGTATGATCAAAGCACAGATGACTCAAAAAGACCCCTGACATTTGTCACAATTACTTTCTATTGATCCAGCATTGCCATTCACATTTCCTCCTTCAAGCTATTTGGCTGCCAGAGTCCAGACCTGCAGAAATACACCAGAACAGGTCAGCGTTTAAAACACCAACTACCTGCAAACAGCAGATACAACTGAGCGAGACTGGCACATGACCAAATTCAAAGAGTTTGGGTTTATATCCCCTTGGAAGAAGGTGTTAGGTTCCCTCCTATCGATTTCTTTATAAATGATTTTGCACTTGGCAATCAATTGTAGGTGAAAACAGTTTAATTGAATGCAGCCTTGTAGTCCTGCAAGGTGTAATTACCAAAACTCAATTTTAGCCAGGAGAGGTGGCGATATTAGAATGTACAATAACCCATATCCAGGATGGCAAAAATATGGGACTATTTTTCAGGCAAATTCATCCTGCTGACAGCTGTTTGTATCAGTTCAGATCAGTTTAAACGGCTCCTAACAGCAACAGAAAGAAAAGCTAAAGATAAACAATGATGCAAAGCAGTTAGGATCAGTTCTAAATGAACCGGTGTAGGGCCCTTTATTTAAATCTCAAATTCCTTTTATTCCCCTATTTGCATTGTACAGAGGTTTAGTTTATCATCATTCAGATTCCTGGGTAGATTCCTTAATTTTAGCACTTGCAAAATGAATTATTTTAATTCATTAAATTGTGCAAGCCAAACTGTCCACAACCAGCAAACATTACTAGACATTGGTAAAGGCTGTGTGAGTTTAACATTAAGCCTTCTGATCGCTAATCCCACACTGGCCATTTGAATGTAAACAGCAGCAGAGAAAGCTGTACACCAGACCCAGCTATCATGCTACAGGTGCTCAGAGTATCGCACAGACCTGTTTTTGCTGTTTCAAATTACAATAGGTGGAATTCACTCTAAATTCAGGACAGCACAAACTGCATGAAAGTAAACAAAGACCAAATGTGCTACAAAACTAAACAACTCAAGTAACAAACAAGTTTCTGTGGTGATTGGTGATTACTGTTCCACCTTAAAAGATGGAAAGAACTGAACAAACAAAAGAGAACAGTTTCCCCACTGTCTTAAATGTTTTAGCATGCGTATGCAAAACTCAAGAGACTGGTGGTGATTAGCTTAATTAATGCAACTTTAAATGGAATCGGATGCTAGAACTTTGTCAGACAAAACCAATAAGATATTTTCATCATTTTCAGACAACAGTAGAAGTCTTTTACGTCTATCTGTCCATCCTGGAAGGGGTGAGTGCAGTGACTGTAGTGTTATTTGGCAGCCATGATGGACCTGATCTCTCAGTGACTGTGTGCCGTGACCCATGATGCCAGCACCACAGAGTCCAAACGACATCCACTGCTATTCTTAGCGTTCTGAATGATGGCTGCTGTGCTATTCTAACAGGGCTGAAAACTAGGCTAACACTAAGTCAATTCTATGTAACCCCCGGCGACTTCTTCCTTAGCTTTGTCATACATTGCACTAATGCAAGATGACGCAGACGCGACCAAGTCCCTCAACCCAAGCTGTGTTTTGAGAGCAAGAGTCATGTTAGCTGGGATGAACAGAGGAACCATGCATACGAACAGCTAGCAGTCCAACAGCAGTTTTCTGAAGATCAATGCAAACAGCCCAGAGCTGCACTAGAAAGGGAGCCTGCACACTCCATTTGCCTTTGCTTTGCCCTATTAGTTATTCACTTAATGCAAATGGCAGCCAGCCGCTTCCGTGGCACAGGCAAAGAATGTGTCATGCCAAATCTGTGTCTGCCCATGTGTGGACAGATCCAGGGCCTGTATTCCTCTCCGAGAACATTTGTCTCCCTTACATCCATGAGCCAAAAACCTTCCCAGCGACCAGACTTTAATACGTGCACTGAATAATTCAGTACTTACGCTCAATTATTTAACAGTCTCTGGTATATTTGGATCGTTCGCTAAAAGTCTGCCTGCTGGAGAGAGCAGGCAGTTTGTGCCCACATTCATAAGATACGAAAGCTTAAAAATGCATTCAACTGACTGCAGTTTTCTATTATTGCACCAGCAGAAGCTGAAGGAAAACCAGACACAATTTTAGGACGGATGATAAAGGTGAGACAAGCTCTCTCTACACACACAAACACACACACACATCTGTTTTGAAAATAGTTCACCTGATTCCTCATTCACTGTTCCCTATGTTGAACAAACTTAAATAGGAAATGGCTATAGGACACTGACCAAGAAAACTAAGACATTTTAAGGCAACAGCAAATTGTAGGTAAAACTAGCAAAACACAATAGCTATATTAACTATTATAATAAAGCAAATGACAAACTTTGGATCTTTGTGCCCCTAAATGCCAATACGAATTTCAGAACAATTCAGTTTTTAAGACAAGTTAAATAAAACCCCTGAGCGGTTTCATGGCAAATTCTAGCAAACTATATTTTCAACAGCGATAGTGATAGGAAACAAGCATTGGTTGATGCCTCTGAAATATACTTCACAAATCTATTCAATCTCTGATAGAGTTCCTGATTTCAGAGCCGTTATTAACAGAACTAAAAGAAAGGTCTGGCCCTAAAACTTTCAGACAGTGTTTTGTGAAGCTAGAAAATGCTGAAAGAAAACTAAAAAAAAGGGAAAGGAAATATAAATGTTTCCTAAGCTAACCTGAATAACTTTTACATCTCAGTGGTTTAGAGTTGTGCCTAAAATGGAAAAATTGAGGAATCCCCTTTTAAAAAGCTCCTACTTTAATAAAATGACTTGTAATGTATTATTAACTCTGCTGGAGAAAGCAGCCAGTTTGTGTCCACATTCAGAAGACATAAATGCTGTAAAATACATTCACTAGAGTGTTAATATTGATTTACAGTTAATATTGACAGGTAACAATAACTACTTTTTCAAAGGCTAACTGCATTTTCTATACATCTGTCCTGCTGTCTGTTGTTTTCTGAGTTCTCAAAGTGTCCCTATATTTCCTAACACAGCTAACATGAGCTACTTAGTTTGTTTACAAAATACCATGATGCCAAATTAAAAACAACGCAGAAGCAGGGAGATTACATTTTAATTAAATACGTTTAAACATCCTGGCTTTTCATGACAGACATCGACCGTCGTAGTGGGCAAACATAATAAAACTAAATAATACGAAAATGAATACTGATATCTAAATCTGTTCTTTATTCTCTGGTACTGTTGATAACATACAAAATAGGGGAATGTGTCGTTCTATTGCAGGATTAGAAATGGAAAACCCGTTAACGAAAGGTACACGGACCGTCCAGTTTAGCTGATTGTCCAAGCAGATAAAATTGTTTGCAGTTCGTATGTAACGTTTCTGTAATAAAATAACAGCGTTCCGGTTACCAAATTCTCATGTGAAATATTTAAATAGTCCACATTATTGTGTGTTCAAACTTATTTCATTCTTCCAACGTCCACCTGAAACCGCTAGCAATGGCGGGAAATGTATTCCAATCAGAAACCAGAGGCAATGTTGTCATGGTTACCAATCGTTATAAGGGCACACAAGTTCAATTCTGAAGAGATCGTTGAAGATAATAGTGCGTGTCGTTTTTAAAAAACTGAATGGAAAATGTTTTTCTAGGATTTTAGAAGAAGAGTAAGCTTTCACTTAAATGCTCTAGTACACAACAGCTTTCAGGAGGGTCAACTGGGCACAATTCAGGGAGATTGTGTATGTGAGATATACAAGGATGGTGGACTACCACATCCTCATATCCTCGATCCTCATACACTAAACAACCACACAAACATAATCACAACAAATACACAGTACTAAACAGAAACACTAAACAACAACATGGTCCATTATAATATTTTGTAAACTTCTAATCAAGACATGCATTTATCCATCTGTTTAATACAGCATGATGACCAAGGGTAGGGCATTGTCCCATTAAGCAACACCCCCTGCTTTAAAACTATGTAGTGAATACAAAATATTTATGAGAAAAAAATAAATGCATAAAATACCTGTTGTTTTAGCTTGGATAAACTCCCAGGGTGGTTAAAGATGTGGTTTTGTTATAGGATAGTCACAAGACAGGCGCGTTAATTAATATTACAGTGTCTTGGAGCAATAACGCGGTTTTTATTTAGTGTCTGTGTGTAGAAGAACTCTGTTCAGATATCAAAGCTCCATTTAATACTGAAAATGCCTTGAGGAAAAAGCTCCTTGAGGAGCCTTTGTGTAGAAGGCAATGGAATGCACACTTTAACTGAGAATAATTAGACACAAGCTGCTGCTCTCTGGCAGCAAGCAATTCTTAGTCTTCATGTAGTGGATGAAGATGCTCTTGAGGCTGGAAATTGCTTGAGCAGAGGTTTCTGGACAGTTGGAAGTCCTGGTTTAAAATGGGGGGCTACTGTCTTGCTTGTGGGTGGATGAAGTGTACAAAGGCAAAATGTTGCCCAGGTCAACAAGGTCTTCTTCCTCTCTGCAAGCAATTACTTCCTGTAAATGTCAGCGTGCGCAGAGGGCCAAAGAAAACTGAGAAGGTCGCATGGCCCCGTGGTTATTTCCCCATCGCCCACACAACCCATCCCAGTCATGATATATCTGTCACACTGCCTGTCTGCTCAAATCAATTCAGGTCTCCTATTTTATGCCTCATGCACTCCTCGAAAATGGATATTGGAAATAATTTGTGCCTTGGGTGCATGTGTGTGTGTGTGGCCTAGACTTATTTCCGACTCCCTCCTCAATCAAAACCAGTGCACCCAGACTGTTTTTTTTTTTAGTGGCCACATACACAGAGAGTCAGACATACACACACGCACACACACATCCATTCAAACACAAAGACTTACGGTATGATTAACGTCCTGCTGCTGAAGCATCGAACAATAGGGGCCTGACAATTTCATTTACCATGACAGCTCTATGCCCAAATCACCTAGGGCATTCCCACTTACCCACTGTGATTATTTCACTTATCGCTTCAGGAAAGGCTGCTTGTGGCCTAAGCCAACATTCATACCAGAGTGAAAAAGCCAACTGGCATTAACAACCAGAATTCAGCGCCAAATCATTCTAAGAGAACAATTGTAAAAAGCAACAAGTGGTATTTTAAAGAAAAGAGGAAAGTGCTGTCACCATAAACATTACTTTAATCTTCAGAGCCTTTAAACAGTGCACATTAGGGCCACTGGTAGAATGAAAGGCTTAAAATGCAATGTGGAACTGTTAATACTTTCTGAGAGATCAGATCTGACTCTGATCTCATAACGTGCATGCTTGATTAATACAAAATCAGGGATCATTTTTTAAAGAGTGTCACTTTATGGAGATGCAGCTAGGCTGAACAAACATTGAAAACTATTGAAAGAGAATATTTTCCATCCCTGTGAACCAAATCAGGGCTAATATCCAATGAAGTCCATCTTGGAATTGAACGGTCTCTACACTTAACACAATGAATAGGCATTTTACTGACATCCAAATTCTGTAGTATGTATAGTCTAACAGGCTGCCTAAAGATGGTATACACAACCAAAAAAGGAAACATTAAAAAAAAGTCTTATTCAGAACTGTGTACAAAACCATTGCCCTTAACCTGAGATCACAGGTGAAAATTTCAGCAAACGCCTGCACCGGTTTGTGATGCACTTAAAAGTACAACAGTGTCCCCTGGTGGCAGTATTGGTCAAAAGAGTTCGAATAGATCTCTGTCTTAGAAGACAGACCTCCAGAAGGGCATGACCTGGAAATATCAAAAGCAGTATATCGTCTACGCTGTCCAGTTTAAAATAAGCTTAAAAAAACACATTCCTACTGAACTATATTAATCTCTGTCTAAAGTTAACAAGTATACTGACAAATTCAGATTTGTGAAATACCCTTCTGAAAAAATGGATGTAAAATTAGATGTACACCAGGTGGATTGTTTACAAATGTCAATCATAATTGATTTACTAACACTTTATAGCATCATAAAAACATTTCAATTTTATTAGTTCACTTCCATAAATGATCTGGCTCGTTTATTTTTATAGGTCCAATAAACAGGCGTACATTTGCAGACTTTAGAGAAACTTGTTTTCCACGGGCTGTTCATCCTTATCTACTCTTTTTCATTGAATATTTCCAGACCAAAGGTCTGCTGGGCTCTTTTTTTTTTTTTGATGGGCCCCTCTCAATAGGACAGTGGCATGGTAGTGACATGGTAATGCTTGTGGTCTATAGTGTTGCTAGTTTTCTTGTTTTTATTTTTACAGTATTGCAGCTAAAATGAACAGGGCTCAAACCCACAACCCCAGATCCCTGGAGCTGTGTGACAGTGACACTACCTGTTGTGCCACCGTGCCGCCCCAAACCTAGCATTATGTTTTGAAAAATGTTGTCTAAAATATTGGTGCCTGCTTTTAAGCTGTAACATTTACTGTAACATTTGCTTTGTCTGTGAGCCACAGATGGAATACTGGCAGTGGTCATTTTAAGTTTTTATTTTCTTAAGGTCTTGTTGTCTTTAAGTCTTGTGTTAAACCTCCTACTATTAAAATTACTGCTGAACACACACACACACACACACACACACACACAAGTAATATGCCCCCAAAAGGAAGTTCATCAGGTCAACAAAAGTGTTTGGGTCTCTAATCACAGTCCTCATAACATTCCCTCCAGTCCAAAAGACCCAAGATTTTGCCTTGAAGCCATGAATCTAAATCTTTTCACAGACATCTGTTAGTGACCATAAATGACATAGTTATCGCTCTAATTGCTGGTAACTAATGGGACTGGCTTTGGGAATGGTTTAGGAGAAACCATAGAAAATGCTATTAGCAGATCCAGCTGTGTCTAGTTCAAGTTTTAGCAATCTGGCCTCCACTTCAGCATCTATCTGTTTATCTGTCTCTGAACAGTCTTACAATCTTGCTGCTGTAGAACCCACATTTTGTGTTAGTCACTGCATAGGCCATTATCAGTTATTAATTTGCGATCACACAATTATTTCATAGTATGGGGACAATCTATTACAGATGTTTCTTCAAAGTCAACCTGAAATCAACATTGACCTCTTATTACTTTGTTAGTTCACAGCCCTGATTATATTTAGCATCATTCATTATACTGTTTCTATTCATTCCATGATTATTTATTCCATAAATAATATTTTTTGTAACATCCAATTACATCCAATAGCTAGGTGTCTTCCAATCATATGGTGCTGTCAAGGGTTAGGGGCAAAAACCAAGTAATAATTTTAAATTTTAATTTGTTTTTACCATGTTTTTATGAAAGAAAAACAAACAGCCTTTACAGCCATAGTGGACTCAAAGTCTGATAATACAGCAACATATTTATTCATTAATCATTTAAGCCTCAGGGTCACAAAGTCCCTGTTAGAGTAAGGACAAATTATACACCAAGCATTGATTAATTATATTGTGTAGTGATTCATTGAACACACCAGGAAATCATAACCGACATATTATAAACATTTTATTTTGCTTAAATATTTCAGTCTTTAAAACAAACTTACCAAACAGACCCTTACCCACTCGCACACAGTGATAATCTTTTACTCAGTGGTACCGCCATCCTTTATCTTTTGGCTGCAGTATAGACCTTAATATGCAAACCTCTGATTTGGCATCAGAATAAGGCCAAATATTGTGAGAACCAGAAAGTGCAGTCATATCCAAGAAATCAAAATTGGCAAAGAAGAATTGTTAGTTATGTCTAGAAATTTAAATACAGTTTTGTGTACTGAGTGATTCAGTATTTACATTTTGGCCTGTGAAATCTACACACTATGTCAGCACCAGCCGTCTCAGCAGGAAATGTAGAATAACCAAATACCACAAGTAATCTGCCAGTTTCTTTAATAAGACATATCTAGTGTTAACAGTTTTGGTTTTAATTATCCACAGTGACCCTGCTAAGTGCTGAGGAGAGGGAAATCTTGCTTATTCTGTGGGTGGGTTACCCACAGTCAGTCAGGACTAAGAGAAGAGTAGCTTAGAAAAACTCAACAAAAACTGAGAATTTATTCATGTAAAACACAAATTACATGATTAAATATGGGGAAAAATATGCTGTCAGTGAATCAATTTTTAAAACTCTTGACAATGACAGTTCTCATATTCCGTTTTTGATTTCTTGGTTATGGATTTAGCTTTTTAGTCCACAAATAATTTGAAATTCTCCTGATGTCATATTACTACATTAGTAGTACTGCATTAAACTGATATCTAGTGAATAAATATACAGACTACAGCCTGAGCAGGAAAAATGGATACATGGCAACAAAGCTCTGGCAAATATTTCAGTAAACATTTTCTGTCCTCCACACTCAGATGACCATCATCCGGTCAGCAATGCAGTATGTGTTGGAGCTGCAAGATAAAGCCCTATAGAGTAAGGGGCTGCTAGTTGTTTGTGAGCAGGACAGGGTCCAGGCTACAAAGGTGAATTGGAGCTTTAGGATCATTTGCCAGCCTTTTGAGCTTTCTGCGCAGATTTGGTGACCTTGCCGCTCCCGCCAACTTTCTTTTCCACATTCTTGATGACCCCAACAGCTACAGTCTGCCTCATATCTCGGACAGCAAAACGTCCTGGAAAACACAACCACACACTAAGACACAAATTTTGGAAGTCTTGTAATTTTGCTACAACTATGGTTTCTTCCAAATGTGAGCAGTGTGTGTGAAAGGAAGTCAAAAATGAAGGGCTTGTTAAAAAAAATAATTAAGTTTAAAGAAGTGAGTTTTATATAAACTGTCATTCTCATGTAAGTGTTTGCAGACCCCTAAGGGTTAGCAGGCATAAATTATGGTAATGTGGCACAGATAGAAACTGTGTCTTTCACTGTTCCATGTCTCAGGCGATATGAGTTATTTGTGCATTTACACAAACTAGACTTGAGGTCAAAAGAGTTTAAAAGAAAATAAGGGAAAAGAAAATATAGCCAGAGTACAAGAACAAGCAGAGTTGAACAGGCCTGTTAGGTCATGGATAGAAATGAGAGGACACAGACCTAGATAACAATGTATAAAGTTCTTTGTGGCAATTTACGGGCCAAATGTCAGTAACTATATTTCATTTATGTTTTTTGCTGCCCAGCCGCATTACTTATTCAAAGTGACAGTTAGTGGTAAATGATGCATGCAATAATGCTACTCTCTACCAAAAAAAAATGGCGAAAGTTCTGGTTAACTGAGTTTAAAAACTTTTGTAACGTGTTTCCATCTCTAATTTCATGAATGTGATAACTTCCCTGATTTTCCCATACATTACTGATAAGGAAATATAGTGATTGTCTAAGGAAAGGCTGTAAGTGTGCTGTACATCATTCATGTATCTATACACATTTTCTTAAAACATCTCATACTCCCACCACAGTCCAGCCATTCCCACACAACTTTTCCTTTTTAAAAGACACTCTCAATGCTGCAGGGATGCTGACATTGTGATGGTGCATTGTGATGTGTATTGCAAGTGAATCAGACACAGCAGTGCTGCTAGAGTTTTTAGACCCCTTAGTGTCAATGCTGGACTGGGAATAATTCACCAACCAAAAATATCCAGCCAAAAGCGTCCTGTGTCCACTGATGGAGGACTAGAGGATGGCCAACACAAATAACAAATGAGCTACTGTCTCAGACTTTACACCTACAAAATCGACAAACAAGGTAGTGTGGTCAGTGAGTGGACACAATGTTTAAAACTTCAGTAGTACTGCTTTTTCTGACCCACTCGTACCAACACAACATACACAAACACATCATCCCCACATCAGTGTCACTGCACTGAGAATGATCCTCCACCCAAATCATACTTGTCCTGTGGTGGTCCTGAGCATTGACAAACGATATGAAAGGGGGCTATTAATGTATTAAGAGCAACTTACAGACTACATTCTGTAATTGTAGATCTACAAAGTGCTCCTGTATCGCCTGTGGAGCTGAGACAATGGACAGTGAGTGTAGAAACAAGGAGGTGGTGTTACTGTAATGGTTGGTCAGTATATAAAACATATGTACAATACCGTTTTCTATTTGGTTTGTAGTCTGAGAAATGAACTAATGACCCATGTGCTCAAAAACAAGGCTATTTCACTGTTGATGTAAAATCCTGCATGACATAGTGCTGAGTGGAGACTCACCCAATGGAGGGTACTGAGAAAAACTCTCCACACACATGGGTTTACCAGGGACCATGTCAACAATGGCAGCATCTCCAGACTTCAGGGTCTTGGGGAGGTCCTCAAGCTTTTTCCCTGAGCGACGGTCAATCTTCTCCTTCAGCTCAGCGAACTTGCAAGCAATGTGAGCTGTGTGGCAGTCAATAACAGGGGAGTAACCAGCACTGATTTGACCCGGGTGATTGAGAATGATAACCTGAGAAGAAAGGGAGGGTATACAATGCAATAAAACAAATGCATTAGATAAATTAATGAATCTAGTAAACACCTGTCTATGCACTAAACATGTCATTTGGCAGGGAAAGTTGTCTAATCTTGTTTTTTTTTTTGAGCAATGTGCATTGGCTGGTTCATAAAGACTGAAACATCTGTATAAATTTTAAACTCCAAGGCCATCTACATGTTAGCATTCAGTGACAGACACTGTATTATGGGTTTTGTTATTACTTTACTGCAAGAACTGCAAATTCTATAGTAAAACTATCAAAGAATTGTCAGCAGTCAGGACAGTACCAGCCAGTGAAGTGAGCAGAAGTTGGGGGAAAAGGGGGAAAAGATAATAGATCATGGGTTTGATCCATGATAATACCATAGCCATCTGTGGTTGGCCACTTATTTTGCCCAATGTTAGTCAACAGAATTACAGGTAACAGAATTTCTGTTGACATTGAATTAAACAATGACATTGAATTTGTCTGAATTGTCTTTTACTGTCTTCCAACTTGGAAGCATTGTATGAAACCTAGGCACAGAGAACAGGTGAACTTGAGAAACATCTATTCCTGCTGAAGGAGCACTGGGTCTGGCTCCTAGTGTGTTGTTATTATTTTATTATTTTCTATTCCACTACTTTATTATGCATTGAATATAACAATACATCTTTATCATCAAATCACATGTACATCAATGTTGTTGCAGCTTCCTTACTAGAATGCTATAAATAATAAACAGATATGCAATAAGAAATTCATCTGAGTACATCTGCAGTTATAGCAGTCAAGTACAGTGTTTTAAAGTGTATGACAGTATTAAATCGTTCAGCAGCTTTAATGTACAAAGCAGCAGCAAAGCTGGAATGGGGACAGAGTCATAATGGGTAACACAGTGGGATGAATGTGTTAATCACTAGAAATGAGGATGAGAGAAGTGCAAGGTGCATGGACAAAAGTCCTGTAAACACTGCAGAGATACAGATATTGAACACAATGTCCAGACAGTAGGGGAGAATGAACACCTGAGTAACTGTATAGCTACTGGTAGTGTGGAGCTTAGTGTGGCCATATATTAAAAAAAAATCAGTTGTGGCAGACAACTGGGGAGAGACAGTTTTTGGGAGACAATTGGTGGGCTGCTTCAGGGCAGTTATGGTTCTGGGGAAGAAGTGATTTCTTAGCCTGGAGATGCAAATGTAGATGGCCTTGTAAAGTCTGCTGGATGGAAGGAGTTCAAATAGATGGTGGTTTGGCTGTGTGGGCTCCCTGCAGATGCCGGTAGCCTCCCTGAGGCAGCGTGAGCTGTAGATGTCCTCCAGGGCTTGGAGCAATTTCCTGGTGATATTCTGTGTGCTGGAGACAACTCACTGAAGAGCTTTCTTATCAGCTGCTATGCAGCTAAGGTACTGTACAGAGAGGCAGTATGTAAGACAGCAGTAAAAAAGACACCAGAAGCTGTTGGGACAGATCAGCTTTCTTCAGGGTTCTCAGAAAAAAACAACTGTTTCTGTGCTTTCTAGAGCAGTGAAGTTGTGTTGGAGGACAATGTGAGATACTCTGAGATGTGAATTCCCAAGAATCTCAAGTTGGTCGGTCTCTCTCTAGTCCGTCAACAATGATGAAGATTGGAGTGTACTCATCATTCTGTGACCTACCAAAGTTGAGGGTTAGCATAGGATGAGCTGAGGCTTAGCTGGTGGAGCTTAGACTTGAGCATGCTGACAGTGAGGGTATTCTACAGCTGTAGTCTATGAATTGCATCCTCATGTATATGCCTTATCTTTCCAGTTGTGCCAGGACAGTGTGAAGGGCCAGAGATATTGATCATCTGTGTGTAGCTGGAAGGGCTAAAGGTTTGGCAGGGACTATTAAGTTGACTGCAGCTGTAGGAGGCAGCCATCTTTAGGGGGTATATTAGTCTCGTGTCAGGTGTTGGAAGTCTGGTTTGGTACAGGGGTTTCTTCTGTTTATGCCCCATTTGGAACCGGTTTTACTGACTCGTCCAAGCACGAAGTGGGGATGCTGGCTGAGCTTCACAATGTTAGACGTGGTGTATGTAGAGTATATATGGACCAGAGGAAACTAGTAGGTCTCAGGACCCACAGCACTCTACGCGTGGACTTGATTTAAATCACTGCATGGCCTCAGGTAAAATTCTAGTGTGTGTATAAGCACTGTGGTGCGAGTGTGTTAATGTAGTGAATAATACAAACTCCAGTTTTTATCTGACCTGTGCTGTGAAGCCTGAGGCTTCCTGGGGTGGGTCTGACCTGCTGTCCCCACACACATTGCCTCTGCGTATGTCCTTCACCGACACATTCTTCACATTGAAGCCCACATTATCGCCTGGCAGCGCTTCACTCAGAGACTCATGGTGCATCTCCACAGACTTCACTTCCGTGGTGATGTTGACCGGAGCAAAGGTCACCACCATGCCAGGTCGCAGGATGCCAGTCTCGACCCTTCCCACAGGTACTGTCCCAATACCTGAGCAGAGCCAACATCATCAAAATCATGAACAAATGTTACAGATCGCCGTGGTGACCAATGTGTGATTATATCTGAATCTGTTGCGAATTGCATGAAGGTAGAATTCCTAATGAATTCTTGTCCTTTTCTCTTTTTATCGACCTGTTTCTGCACAATTTTTTGTCATTTGTTCTTTAAGAAACTTTCTGAGAGCCCAAATGAGTGAAATTAAAAATACATTTTCAATTATAAATATAATGTTATCGAAACAACATTTGGAGATGTTTGTTTTCTGTGAATAACAATTTTTAATACAGTATTTACGTTATAATTTTAATTATTTGAATATTATAAAATGCAACCTTTTTATAATTTATTTGACCCACGGATCATGTGCTACTTCGATTTGATTTGCAAATTTTGGCTTGTTTTCTCAGTAATGGCTTCATGAGAGCTCCTCATCTTTTCAGACCCATATTTGTTAAGAGTGCTATTTATTCCCTATTACTTGTATGTATTACTTATTCAAATGGATGGTCAAATATCTTATCTCCACAAAAACATATATAATAGTGCTGTCTAATTTTTCACTGATTTTTGCATAAAATTTCTTTATATACAAGCATTCTGCGTATCACAAATTTGTAAATGCAAATTATCATTACAGTCATGATTTTAACCCTGATTAGACCCTACAATACCTCCAATCTTGTAGACATCTTGAAGGGGTAGACGCAAGGGTTTGTCGGTGGGCCGTGTGGGGGGCATGATGGTGTCCAAAGCTTCCAACAGACTGATCCCAGAGGCATGATGCTCCTTCCTGTCCAGCTTCCAGCCTTTAAACCATGGCATCTACAGTGGACGATGGAATTACACACTGATGATGAAGGTATAAAAGCACTGTGCCCACATATATAAACACACACACACTGTCAGGGCTTACATTAGAGGAAGGCTCCAGCATGTTGTCCCCATGCCATCCTGAAATGGGCACAAAGGGCACAGAAGCCGGGCTATAGCCGATCTTCTTGATGTAGGCACTGACTTCTTTAACAATCTCGTCATATCGCTTCTCGCTGTAGGGAGGCTCCGTGGAGTCCATTTTGTTGACAGCTACGATCAGCTGCTTGACGCCCAGTGTGTAGGCCAGCAGGGCATGCTCACGTGTCTGACCGTTCTTTGAGATGCCAGCTTCAAACTCTCCCACACCAGCTGCCACGATCAGAACAGCACAGTCTGCCTTATGGAGGTAAGGGGAATAAATGTAAGGCATATATTAAAATGTTTGATTTAACTATTCTTTTTTATGGTGTTTATTGGATTTTTACCCAAATTTCTTTCCAACTTTAGTCTCTGCTCACAACACCAACTAGATAACCCTAGTCTTAACCGAGATCTTGCCCTCAGACCTTTATTGCTACTAATGTAACATTGTTGAACAGCTCAACATGATTGGAAAAGAACTAGAAAATAATAATTCTGTTTTGTTTAACACCCGCATTGACTGGTATCTTCCTAAGTGATATATATAAATAGCTGGGGAAGTCATCTGACACACCAAGACTTGCCAATTATCCTGCCTTGGACTCACAGACGGAGAGGTGGTGTATCACCAGGGATTAAACTTATCATTACTTAACGATAGGATCACCATTCAAAGATGATTTTTAAGTTTACCCTTCAAATATTGTTTCTCAAGCCATGAACTTATGTTAAATATGTGAATGCCAAATCCATTTAGGTGCATTTGAATTTAGTGGAAAGTATTTTTTTTGTACTGTATAACTTTACTGTATTGTTCTGTATATCTTATATATTGTCACTGTCCAATTAAAAACATGTATCTGATAAATGAACCAATAGAAATGCTCCAGGATTACTTTTAATTAAATATTTGTACACTGACTTCCATGGTAATTTAAGTTTTAAAAGACATTCTCAATAAGATAAGGTTTTTTTTCTTCTCCTGTAAAGTTTCTATTTTGGGAGATACGTGTTTTTAATTGGACAGTGACGATATATTAAAACTTAATATCAATACGTTTTTATGTTTGAAGCTAAAAATAATTCTTAATTACGAGCAAGGCCAACAAAATGGAATTCAACATTTGAATAATTAATCATTGTAAATGTCTGGATGAATACAGGCTGAATGTCAAATTATGAAAATGAAACTCATTAAGTTCATTGAGTCAACCAGACATCAGCTTATCCCCACTGAATAGGACATGCTATTCTACTTACCTGGGATGTGCCTGTGATCATGTTCTTGATGAAATCTCTGTGTCCTGGAGCATCTATAATGGTGATATAATATTTTGAAGTCTCAAATTTCCAGAGGGAGATGTCTATTGTGATGCCTCTCTCTCTCTCTGCCTTTAGCTTGTCCAGAACCCAGGCATATTTAAAAGAACCTTTACCCATCTGGGCAACAGAGAGAACAGAAAAATCCAAAGAGGATATCACTGTAAAACTAGAAAATAGTTCATTAATATTAGTAAAAAGAAATCTATTTTGACATTTAAAAATAATCAAATTTACAAGTAGTAACTTACAGTTTGAGCATTCATTTCATCTCAACTATTCTTCTTTAATTTTTTTTCCCACATTCAAAGTGGGACGTATTGGTTGTAAGATTTGGTGTTTTTTTTTTTTTAATCCTAAATTACTATCAGAATTCCGGTTAAATCTAATGTTTGGGAGTTTTCATTAAAACATCTTTCCCTACATGTATAAATGTACCAACAAGCTGTAAAAATTAAAGCTAAAATAACTTGCTATTCTTAAGTTCAGGGAATGGACTGGAGTCACAGCACTGCATATTCCATAAGTCAGACTACAGAATGGTTTTTTTCCTTACAGTTACATAACAGCGTAAAATATTATCATTTAAATATTTACATCAAACTCATAGCCCATTTTTCTCCATATCCTTTATGGTGGACAGTAAATGCCCATTTGTACCTCTGCTGCCTCCTTCTCAAATTTCTCGATGGTTCTTTTGTCAATGCCTCCACACTTATAGATGAGGTGGCCAGTGGTGGTGGACTTCCCTGAGTCCACATGGCCGATCACAACGATGTTAATGTGGATCTTCTCCTTCCCCATGATGAAGGGATCACAGAGGGTAAGAATGAATGTTGCCAATCAAGGTTGCCCTGCTTTTCAGACATAACATTACAATGTAAACAATGGTAAACAAGCTCAATGCAGACAATTCAACCTGAATTGAATATGCATATAAAGACATTCTGAATTTATATTTTATTTTTTTTACTGAGAATAAGTACTTAATAAAGATGCACAGTTAACAAGAAGTCTGAAAAATGTCATGATGGACTCTGACTGGTATTGAAGAGAGCTGGCTTTGGCCTCTTACCTGCAGCTGTGTGTTCAGGCAGCACGGTGGGTTCCCTCTGAACACACAGTCTCTCAGCACTCCAACACAGAGGGTGGCACTCTCTAAATCTGTCTGCGTAGTGAACGCACCCCACTTTGATACAGCAATGCGGCACTTTAAGTGGGAAGGAGGGGGAGGGAGGGAGAGCGAGAGAGAAAGAGAGAGAGAGAGGGATGTTGATGCAAGTGAACTGCAAAGGCAGCAAGCAAATCCAAGAGGGAGGGGGAGTGATGTGCTCTAAGTTAGGAGAAAGGGAGGGAAAGGAAAACAGAAAGCATCACAGTGCAAGCTTGAGTGACTCAGCGCATTCAAACACATGTAGATTTAAACAGCCGCCACCCAAAAGCTCAGACCTCAGTATCACTGAATGCATTGGGTATTACTTAGAGTGTCTAGTATTTAGAGTGAACTTGGACTTCTAAAAAAAGGCAGGCAGCAGACTCTGTCCAGATTTGACCATGTCCATCAATGGCCCATGTGCAAATGATTCACAGAAGCATACGGTTTACCTGTTCCTTTTGGGTTAATTCTTCATTTTTCCTAACAATCTCTGATCTAGTGGTCTTGATAAATGTAGGGATGTTTTTCTTCAGCAGAATGTTTTTGTGTGTATGCCTGAGTTCTGTAATGACAAAGCACATCAAGCACAATAAATCCTGTTTATCCAGTTATGTATTTCATCACTATAAAATACAAACTGATCCACTGCCTCTTCAAACTTTCCACCAGCACATTTATTCCTGTTTTAAAAAGGCAATAAAAAGAATCACAAAACAAACCATCAAAAGTGTCATTTTGTCCTTGAAAAGCACTATACAAATGTCAGGTATACTACTACTAATCATAACAAAAACAAGAGATATACATATTACTGCCACTATATTCATGTTAACCTTAATAAGAATAAGAAACATTTTTGCTACAACGTTGCAAGCAGTTTTTGCATGTGGTTTTTAAACGTACTTTTCAAAAGTAAATAAAAGAAGTGACAACCCTAATGGATTAAAATTTTATAAAACTAATAATAATATGCCTTGTGCCTGATGATTCTGGGTAGGCTCTGTGCCCACTGCAACCCTGAACTGGATAAGTGGTTACAGATGATGAATGAATGAATAATATGAATAATTATTTTCTAATATAATTTTTTTTTAGAAATATAGAACGACTGCAACCAATCTCATTGTATGCTTCTACATTCACCTCCATTTTATTTATTTAACGTTACACTTATATAGCACCTCTCTAGAATCTGAATTAAAGTAGAGGTGACATACATAATCAAAAATTAATAGTAAAAAAAAATAAAAAAAAGTGAATATACATCATTCTAAGGGAGAATAATACATTTAACCATGATCATAGTTAATGGGAATTACAGTACATGGAAAAATAACTGTGGGTAGGCTATTTGAATAAAGGATGAATCATTATATTAGGGTTTACACACACTTTATGATCCATACTGACTCTGTGTCTTGAGTCACGTTTTAAGAGTTTGGTGTTGTACCACACTTGGTAGCTACTAGTTTTAAACTAGGGGTGGAACGGTGGCCTAGTGCTCACCTCTCAGCGCTGGGGTCTTGGGTTCAAGCCCCATCCGGGTGGAGTTTCCATGTACTTCAGGGTCTCCACTTCCTCTCCAGAGTCCATAAACATGGAGGTTAGTTGTACTGGCTACTTGGAATCACTAAGCACATAGCAGGAACACACTCTGGACATGGAGCTAATCCATCACACACACACATACACACACCCCTATGGACACTTGACGGCCAATCCACAGGGATTGAACCTGTTGTGCCACCAGGGAATAGTGATGACATTTTTCACATAGCAAAGAAGGCAGTTCCTTAGCTTTCGTTCATTGTGTGATGCAAGGTTATATTTTTTCACTGAAATATCTAGGAAAATGGAAAATAAATAAGTAAATATATAAAATAATGTTGCGCTCCAGTAGTTTGCCTGGATATGCACTGGTGCTCTATCCTGGGTGAACCCCCCTTTTGCCTCTATTAAATTGTTGTTCCTGGTTGAGTGCATTTGGCTGCCACTTCTCACCAGTGTGTGTTGATTTGGTGTCTTCGGGTATCTAAAAGGCCCTATATAAATGTAAATAATAAATAAATTCCAGCAAGGTTCCGTAGTTTCAGGTGCTGCACATCTCGTATCTTCACAGCATAGACAATTGTCTTCAGATGACCCCAAATATAAAAGTCTAAGATAAGTCTCCATTCAACTGGCCAACGACGACCGATCCACTTTCCAGGAAACTGTTCATCTAGGAATGCTCTGACCTGACACCCATAATGTGGTGCACCATCTTGCTGGAAAAACTCAGGGAACGTGCCAGCTTCAGTGCATAAAGAGGGAAACACATCATGCAGCAATTTCGCATGACCAGTGGCCTTGAGGTTTCCATTGATGAAGAATGGCCCCACTATCTTTGTACACCATATACCACACCATACCATCAAGATGTGCAGCACCTGAAACTACGGATACTGGAAGCCTGTGCTAGCATTTCTCCTGCAGTGTTGCTATCAGTGTGTGAAGAGTGGGAGAAGAGGGTTGCATTGACAATCCAACACAATGGGCAGCACTTTGAACACATTTTATAAGTGCTCAGAAACTTGTAAATAACTCATGAAAGAATACGTTAAAACCAAGCAAACCATTGTTTTTCTTGTGAAATTCCAAATAAGTTTGATGTGTCACATGACCCTCTTCCCATTGAAAAAACAAAAGTTTGATCCAAAATGGCTGACTTCAAAATGGTCACCACCCATCTTGAAAAGTTTCCCCCCTCCCATATACTAATGTGCCACAAACAGGCAGTTAATATCACCAACCATTCCCATTTTATTAAGGCGTATCCATACAAACGGCCCACCCTGTACATCAGCCACTAATTCACTGACCATTGAAGAACAGGGTGCAAGGAAGCATGAGCAAGAGATGGACTACAGGCTGCAATTGTACAACTACAAAGTGCTCCTGTCTGGTCAGCTAAGCAGAGAAATGGACCAAGAGAGTAGAAACAAGTGGTCAAAATTTAGGGTTGCTCAGTGTAGGGCACAGATATACTGTATATGTATATAGAGCTACACCGGCATTCCAGGTGACTAAGGCTATATCTAGCCCTACTGGCACCGTTAATGTATTCTCAGCACCACTAGTTCCTTGGATGGGATGCTCTACTTTAACTTATAATGAATAAATAAAATAAACAACAACTTTTTTTTTTTTTTTTTTTTAAATGAGACATATGTAGTCAATAGGTACAAAAAGATACTAGAATCACACCCCAAAATCATACTAATACATAAAGAATAGACCTATACATGCATTTCTTTCATTCATACAAAAATCACTCAATAACAGTAGTATATTTTGATTTAATAAAAGGTTTATACCTTTTAAAACAAAACTGGCAAACTAATAAATACAGTAAAACAAGGTTTGAATTTAAAAAAAAAAAAAAAAAAAAAAAAAAAAAAAAAGAATCACCACATTTTCCTTAAAGACAGTATGTAAGGGATGGTGATGCATAGTCTTACACATGGAATTTTTTTTTTTTTAACTTATGCCCTTGACCTCACACTGGGGGGGATCCATATTGTCAAAATGACCGATGTAATTTATGAACCATAGTAGTGTATACCTACTGAACTAGCAATGGCTGGTTCCTAAGACTACATATTCCCTCATATCAAATCTAGAGCAAGTCATGGCAGAACATTAAAACCAAATAGTCCAGTTAAGAAGCATTTCTAACAAAACATATATGTATGTAAAGTTGTTACTAATTCAACACCATGACAGTTAATCTTCTAAATGTCTATTATAAACCAAACGTCCTACATTTGCCAACAATGAAATCCTACCCAATTCTCCCTGTTCAAGTAATAGAATCACAATATTTTTAGCTATGGGAAGTCTCAGTGAGACATATCAGGCAATATAACAAAAAGTAAGCTACATTAAAATTAAGGGGAGGAAAAACAATTGCAAGTGCACATCATCTGCCTCTAACCTTGGAAATGAGCAATAGTTAACATAGCTTACATTGCCCTTCGATTACTGACATTTTCTAGGTATCTGTCCTTTCCTCTGAGAAATGCTCTAAATATCTGAAGCACAGTAGCTTCCCTTCATTACTTCAGAGCTTTTGCAGCAAGCGCAAAAACACAGGGACATCTATTGATATCTCCTCAGATCTTCTCACTTTGACCTCAGCTGAGCCGCAGACTAGGCTAGCGTAGGCCATTTCTCTCAGTCTCAACCAGCCAGCTTCTCTATGCACCATGGGTCTGTAGATTGCCTGCTGCTGGCTGGCTCTACGTCCTGCGGCGCTTGGTTCCCCCAGGGCTGGACGGGTTGCCGGAGCTCACAGTCTTGTCCGTGGTGCGATTTCTTTTCCTCTTCTCACCTGCGGACTCTCTCATTCCTCCACCCGACTCACCCGAGGCCCCCCTCTCCCTGTCGCGATCTCTCTCTTTCTCTCGCCCGCTGCTCGAGCGCTCCGTCTTTACTGAGGAATTGCTGCCTGACAAGTCAGAGAGGGACAATTGGTAGGAGAGAGAAATAGAAAGAGGGATATTTTGAATTAGATTTACGAAAGTGTAAAAGCACATTTCACCTTCAAAAGGGTACTCCACTCAACTCATACAGCAGGGAGATTTTGATGCCATTATCCAAGTTTAAGCGTCATTTTGGTGGAGAATCCTTTGAAGCTATATGTCATCAAGGCCTTCTCTCCCTCCCTAGTCAGTATTTAAAGCTGACTTTCATGATTTATTCAAAAAACACTCTATAAAATTCAGAAGAAGTTTCCTCACCATTTGCCAGCTCTCCAGTCTTTGCGTGCTCGAAACCCGTCTAATTTCTCAATGAAGCCCCAGTGTTTGTACGTGTGTAAAAAAAAAATTGTGTCTCAGTCCACTAAGCTAGGCTTTCTGACGTCTAAAAACTTCCAAAATGCCATTTTTCTGCCGTGAGCAAAGAGACACTCAAATGTTGAAAAGCGTAAACAGAGATGAGGACATGATAGATGCTCTATTCCGGCTCCATGGGTGGGTATTATTGACCGCCTCTAAATTCAGCAGAGCACCAACTGCATGAAAGTGCTACAAAACTAAACAACTCGAGTTAGATATTTGTTTCTGTGGTAATTTAAACAGTAAGTAAAAACTTCAGCCAAACACATCAAATTGGGGTTTATTTTGCCCTCAAACATACCCTTCCACCTTAAAATAAATAAATAAATTTACTTTCTACATTTCTTACATATAAAAATAAAACTTACACCATCTCTAACAATGTTCTACCTTTGTATGTGAGGCAAAAGTTACATTTGTTAATAGAATTAAACCACTCTTTGCTGCACCTCTATGAAACCTGTATTCATTTATGTTATTCACATTTAAACTCCCACTGGGTAAAATAACATTCATTATATGAGATGATGTATCAAATGGACCATACTAATGTGAGCTGGCTTAATATACACAAAATAAGACAGCTGTTTGCAACTGTTTGAATGTTGTTTAACAAAGCATTTAACGTTTAAAAAATATGAACATTCTACACACGCACAGTATTTCTGGAAGTTGGGATATTTTGTAACATGCGATGAGAACAGGAATCTGCGATGTGTTAATCTTCTTGAAGGTTCTCTGACAAATTTACAAAGATTTTGAATGATTTTACTGACAAACATTACAGTATTGTGTAAATATAATTTCAAACTTTTAATTCAATGCCTACAATATACATACAAAAAAAGAGCTAACTTTTTTAAACTCCTGCTTGGATCAAGATTCCAGCTGCAAAACATTTAATGGTTGGTACTGTCTGACTCTCCTCGTCATGATTTGTAGTCATTTTTAATGCGGAATATATCCTAACAGCAGGTAGAGCATTAAAGCACATGCAGTGCGTCTCTGATGCCATTTTAACTTTAACGTTAATTTGCCTCTTACTGGCTTTGGCATCATTAACTGTACCAAACTTTACCAACTGTATCAAAGTCCATATTTTGGAAAAACACAATGGAATTGGACACAGCATACATTTCCAAGGTATTTTGGACAATCTGACTTTCTCCCAAACATAATATTTTCATGTTCTTTCATTTTCATATTTTCATTCTCATTTCTTTTTGCATTGGTGAACTGTATAATGTGATGATGGTTTTCTAAAGTACAAACCCCAATTTTAGAAATGTTGGGACACAGTGCAAAATGTAAATAAATACAACCTGCAATTATGTGCAAAACCCTATATTTAGTTTAAAATAGTACAAAGACAATATTTCAAATGTTTAAAATTGTTTTAAAGAAAAATATATGCCAAAAAAAAAAAGGTTGGAACCAGGCAACAAGAGTGTGGTAAAGTTGTAGTTGTGTAATGCTACTACAAATCAGGTCCCCAATCTGTGAAGGACTCAATTGTGCAACGATTTAAGAATAAACTTTGTCGACTTAAAATATTAAACATCTACAGTACATAATATCATTAAAATACTCAATCCACAGAAATCTCTTGCAAGGTACAAGGCCCATAACCAATATTGTTAGGCTGTGATCTTTGAACCCTAAACTGGCACTGAATTATAAACAGACACACATCTGTAGAGGAAAGCACTGCATGGGCTCAGAAACACTTCCAAATCTGTGAGCACATTTCGTCACTGCATCCACATATAAAAGCTAAAACTCTATCATGCAAAGTGGAAACCCTATTTCAAAAGGATCCAGAAATGCTGCTGCTAACTCTAGGCCCAAGTTCATTTAAAATGGATAGGGGACATCCATTTTATTTTTTTTCTTTGAATATGTTATTTTTAATTCAAGCTTTGTGCCCAGTGATTCCAGGTAGGCTCCGGACCCACATCCACCCTGAACTGGATAGACAGTTTCAGACAATGAATTAATGAATGCTGGCTCCTACAATCTAAAGAAGAGAGAGAAATCTGTCTTGTTATAAGCTCATAGTTAAAAAGCCAGCATCTGTTGCATGTTGCAGGGCTGCATTAGTGTGCATGACACTGTGTGACAGGCACCGTTAATGCTAAACAACATAGATAAGAGCAACACACTGCCATCTTTTTTTGGGAAAGTCTTGCTTATTTTTGTAACAAGTCCAATCCAGTCTTCCTGGATTTCAAAAGCATGGCTCCTTAGTAAAAGAGTTCAAGTGGTAAACTAATCCAGACAAAACAAATGGGGCATTATGAAATGAAAAACATTAGAATGGAGACTTTGAGCTGTACAGCAGCTGAAACCCTGTGGCAAGCAGAAACGGGATCCCATTCCACTTTTCAAACTATGAGTTATTCTTCTCAATTCCTAACACTTACAAAGTAATAAGAGGTGATGCAACACAATGGTAAACATGAGCATGTCCCAACCTTTTTTGGAACGAGTTACTGGCATCAAATTAAAAACGGGCAAATATTAAAATCAATCCAATTTGAACATTTAAATGTCTTTGTACCATTTTCAATTTAATTCAGGGTTTATATTATTTTCATTTTTATATGCAGTTTTTTTACCAACAAAATTCATTCAAACAGTTTACTTATGCAAGTCATATCTGATTATTTGAGTTCTCCTTTGTGTGAATACATTTTCATGGCATTAATTCAGAGCATTAAGCATTTATGCTTTCTGAAGCTCACAAAATTTCAGGTAAAGCTGAAATCCAAGCTAAATCCAACCACCTGAAGTATTTCTAATAAGAACAAACTGTCTGCATTTATATGTCTGACAACCTTTAAGTCACTGAAAAGCCACTTGCCTTTAAATTCAAATTTACTAAAAATATCACTAATATCTGACCTGCTTTTAATCATAAGACCAAGTTACTTTCATGATGCCATAACAAGACATTCAGAACAACAACCTCCCATGTATAATGGTTCAGTTTACCAAATCTCTTAACCTGTCACTACTGTAAACGTTTTTATTTAAATGTTTTATTTTTAATTAAGGATGTTATAAAGTATGCATCTCTTCAAGGGTTCAAAAACAGAAGGTTATATGTCTGCCCAAACAAAAAGTCTATTTAAAACATTTTCATTAGTGGGGCAGACATTGCGGCTGTGTTGTTGCAACACAACTCAAAGTGGTAAAAGCAAACTGTCAAAAACCAAAAAGGGTACCTAAGAGGTAGCTCAGATCCAACAAGCTGAATTTTAAGGGTATTCAATTAGCCAAAACAAAGATAGAATCTTAGACCAATATGCTCAATATACTTTTGGGGAATATATAAATAAAATTTAATGGGGACTCTCCAATCCTTCCCCAAAATGTTTGAAAACTGGTTAAATAAGTTAAAGGAAAGTGATCAAGGAGGCACTGAGTTTTTTTCATGAATGTGAAATATACCTTGGGTGAGTCAACTCTATGGCAAACTATGTACAACACAGTGTCACTACAGAGCTGAGAATGATCCAAATAATTACTTCTTTGTGGTGGTTCTGACCACTGACAAATAGGTTAAGCAGAGAAACAGACAATCTATATCATGCACTTATGTGGTAGGTGGCTGATAAAATGGTCAATTAGTTTAGATACAATATATCTAAAAAAAAAGGCCAGTGGGTGCTGCCCTATATAAATAATGGCCATTACATTCTTTGTTCAGCATAAGTAGGCAATTTACAATCAAACATTTAAATAATAATAGCTGGTACCCTAATTTCATAATGCACACATTCAGTTTTCGGTGTAAAGGCAGTGTGCAAATTAAACAGCCACTACCGTCACTTAATTGCATATCCACTATAAATATTACAGATGTCCTGGTGTAAAATGACTTTACCCCACCAACCCATGTGACACTAACCCCATCCAAATAGGGTTACTGTTATTGTTTTAATTCCAGAGGAGTGGAACATTATCTCTATAGTTATGTCTGTCAAATAGCTTGCCTTCTGCCAGAAAACTAAAGCTTAAAATGTATGCTTGCTGCTGTAAGGTTTGCTGTAAAGGGTTATTCACCCGGAAATCTGTTAAGACCACATGCATGCATTTTTCTACCTTTTAAATGAATTTGAATTATGTTTATCTTTCAATTCTAACCTTGGTTAACTGTTTAAGTCATGTACGTTTGTCATATTTTAAAATACAAAATTACTCAGGAGTTGACAGCCCCTTATAAGCTCATATTCAAAAACCCAAATAACCAATCTCTTAAAAGGTCATGCTTTTCACCAGACACAGAAAAGAGAAGATGAGGGACAGCTACTCCACAGAAGGAAAGAGAGAGAAAAAAATAGAGAGTAAATAAAATAGTTAAAGAGAAAGACGCACATGCTCAGAGGACTCTGAAGGCAGCCTACAGAGGCCTCTGGTACTGAGCTGGTCTGTATTGAGCTCAAGCTGGAGTTTTGGAACAGAGTGAAAAGTTTTCTTCTGTCCATACCTTGCAAACTCCTGGCCAGCCATACTGGGACCCAGACCTTTGAAAATAGACACAAATCACCAGGGTGAGCCGCATCGAGCTACGCGCCAAATGGGAGAATGATCCAAAAAAGAAAAAAAAAAAACTGCAATGATGCAGGCTTATAAAGATTTCTTGCGTCAGAAACAGAGAAAGAGAAAGAAAGAGAAGGCAAAGGAAAGAGGCAGAGGACAGCAACATGGGAGAAAATGAACTAAAATAAATAAATAACCTTCTTCATGAGAGGCAGAAATGTCCCTCTCTTCTTTGAACTCTTCTTTCAAATCATCCTCTGAGACTAATTTTCCTGTAGAAAGTGCAAAAGAACATTAGGATGAGACATGCATGATAGTTCCCAAACCACTGAAGCTTAGAAATACAAACTAAACTAACTCACCTTCTTTGACATCCTGTATTATGTCCTCAGGTAGGACAAAAGTCCTTTCTGAGTTGGGAAAGGGTAGTATTTCAGACTCATGCTGTCAAAATGAAAAGAGGATAAATAAAGATTTTTATAATCACTATTTCTACTACATTCTAAGACACAAAAGTTAACTCACCAGTGCCTGCATGTCGTACATAGTCCCTAGGTGATCCCAGATGACTTTTGAAGAAACCTGCCTTCCGATGTTTTGGCTAAATTTATCACGGATGCAAATCATATGGAAGTGACGGTTCACCCCTGAAATAAAGTATCAAACATTACTCCTCAGCGTGACTACAGCATGTTCTGTCAAAGAAGAAGACGACACATGTTTATTGCTTCTCTGCATATAACCCATCCGTGGCCCCTACAGTGAGCAATTCTTCACATGCACTAGGGGCAGTGCACACACACAACCGGAGCAGGGGGCTGCCAGCCACTTCGGAGTCCGGGAGGACGCGGTTTAGGGGTTAGGTGCCTTGCTAGAGGTCACTTCAGCCGTGTATGAATTTTTTCTTGCCAGTCTCGGAAAATGAACCGATGACACTCCAGTCTCAAGGTCGCTTCTCTAACCTCAAGCCACAGCCGTCTGCTTAAATGTTACTTTACATATGTATAACATACTTACAGTGGTATACAGACCTATAGCATGGACACTAGCATAGGTCAGTGATTCAGTCTGGACCAGAGACTCTCACAAGTCATTTTCTGCAAGTAAAGCTTCAAGTCTCTGAGCTCATGCCCAAGTCAAGTCTCAAGTCTTTTATCACAAGTCCAAGTCGAGTCTCAAGTCTCTTAAAGCTGAAAAGCATGAATGGCATCTGGCCCATAACACTGCGCTGCTATTTCTTATTAGTTTAAGTCATGTACTGTACTGTCATTTATTAGCATGCATTATCAAAACTGATCAGTTGAATGAACACATTAAATATATATTTCAATGCAATGCAATGTCACTGAATGCAGGTCACTAATCAAACACCAAAAATCTATTTAGAAAATAATATTGTTAATAATAAAATAAAATAAAGATGGTTAACAAGTCCTGAATCTCGAGTCCAAGTCGGGTCCGGTCATTTAAAGGCGTATCTCAAGTTGAGTCTGAAGCCACCGTTTGAGTGACTTAAGTTAATAAGTCAACATTACCCACCAGGAATAGAATAGGACAGGAATAGAGCAATAAGCTGATCTTGGTTCATGCTTTTCAAGGTTTGGAGGTCTACTCCTTGTATAAAAACTTCCAGATGCCATTTTTCTGCTGTACGTCTACCTTGAGCAATTATTTAAAAAATCTTCCTGAAAAAAACATTTGTTGAAAACTTGCTTGTTGCTGGTGTTGTAAATTTGATTATTTAAAAAAAAAGCTGTGGGAGCCAACGCAGATGTATTGAATGTTATGCATAAAATGTTATGTAAATGACAGAAGTAAGTGTGTAGGAAAACTTCAATTTAACAGGATTTTTTTTTGGTCACTTTAAAAGGAACACTGGGTAGTTTTACTTTTAAACTGCAATCCCAAAGTCACTGTCTATTACTTGTAATAGGGAGAACAGATTAAATAATATTAAATATTTGCTCGACCTTTTTTAACGTTATACTCAGGGGCTCTACATACTGCTAAGAATGACTGTTTACCAATTATGCTACTGAATTCTGCAGAATAAAAAAAAATACACCGGTGTCTTTCACAGAGCTTACAATGATAAAACAGCACGGACCGACTGTGGTCTGCAGACAAGTGTGCTTTCTTTACTTCATTATTGTGCTATAAACCCATTAACGCACTTTTTGCTTACTATATTAGTAAACTGATATACGGTTATTTTATAAGACTAACCAGTTAAGTAAAACTAAAATCAGCACGCTATGTGGCTGTGGAGACCCGGCCAAGCACAGACTCTGCAGGCGGGCTCCCTTGACGTAGGTGACGGAGGGAGAGCTGCACTCTAGACCGGGGCCTTAAGGCCTACTGCGAAGAAACAGTACAGAAGAACTGGAAATTAAGCTCACCAACGGGTTTATGACCCAGCATGGCGTGAAACAGGCACACTTCCACCTCCTGACTCCATACCACCGATTCCTCAGCAGCAGAGACCACCGAATCGCCCTGTTTTTCCTCCGGAGTCACCGCTTCGGCTTCGCCCATAGCTTTTGTCTGAGGATCCGCTTCGCCACCTCCTGCAGCTCAGAAGAGCACAGCACGCTACAGCCGCGCGATATAACGATGTATCGAGGAGGACACATGGAATAAGACACAACCATTAGTTTAAAAAAAAAATGTACTATTGCCATGTTCCACACCATTTGATGTTATTAAACCTACAGACCAAATAAAAGGACCAAAAATTTTGATAATAATAACATTAATATTAGTTTCTTAGTTCCTGTAAATTGTACTTTTGGAAGTGTTTTTTAAATTATTATTATTGTATGCATGCATGTATGTAAAAGTAAAAAAAACATTTTAAATATAAAATTAAATATCCTATTCCATTATAACCACATCAAGTATAGATTCATTGAATTATTATAATAATTAATCGGTAGCTTTTTGGAATTATCTGCAATATTCAAGAAGAATTTGCATATGGGAAGAAGGACAGGCTTAGTTCAAACTGTGGAGACATTAAGCTTAGCAGAAAACTGTAAGCGTATGAGAAGCGTAACAGAAAATGGCACTTGGATCATCCATACATGAAAGTTTTCAAATATCTCATGTACAATTTTTAAATAAACCAGAGGAAATTACGACTTGAACAGCAAGAAAGAAAAAATACGAATGTGGCAGATGAGAAAACAAGGGATGGCATCCTCCATACAAATTGAGAATCTTGATATACTGATATTATTGCAACACAAAAATGCATAAATATTAGTGCTGTGAATCGATTACATTTTCTGAAATTAATCACAAATAATTGTAATGTCCCTGCTTAAGACTGAAGCTTTATTAATGGTCATTTACATATAAAATTAAAGATGTAAGATGAACACAATGGTATTATATTTATATTAATATTGTCTATTTACTTAAAAATATCATCTCTGCAATAGTTAAGTTAAAATGTCAATATCTTCTTGTATTTTTGGGTGGAAGAATCTGGCAAAATAAAACCATTCTTATTATCTCAGTGTGGTTTCAATTAATTTAAGAATCAAATTATTTAAAAATTTCAGGAAGAGCTTTGGCATCAGACAAAAGCTTTAATGGAGAAAATTAATGCTACAGCATTGAATATGGGCTCAAACATTAAAACAAGGGCTCTGTGGGTGTGTGTGTCATTTCAGCAGGAATATAATGTATTCTATAATCTATAAGTCATCAGTATTGAGGCTGTGTTTACATCTCTGTATAAATCCGCTCATATGTCACTAGAATCTTTACTGAAGGAAGTTGCGGCCATATTTGGTAAAATGATTATTTAGGGTTAATTTTGATAGCAATAACAAATATTACACATTAGTTATTGTATCACGCACAGATAATTAAAAAATAATAATAAAAAATGCATAACGTCACTGAAAATGCTCATGGCTAAAGGGTTTGTGTACCACCTGAAATGCTGAGAAGTCACCATGTTGTGACTAATAGCGATCAATCCAATAAAAACAAAACAATCCAAACAGTGCTTTAAAAGTACGCCCACCACCCACATCCTAAAACTAGGGGGGAAAAAGTGCTTTGGTAAACGACATGTAATATATAAAAACATGATTAGTTCTTCAAGCAATGCCATGAATGATGTTGCCAATTGAAAAGTCTTCCTGTTTGTCATTCTCTAGTTTGTGCATAACTGCACATTCCAGCTGTTTAGATGGGTTCTCTGAGAAAGAACTCTTACAGAAGACAACATAGTCCCCATTAAGCTGTATTCCATGAGTCTGGCAAAGCTGAGCAGCTACAGAACACTCCAGCGTGAGAAGGTCAGCTAGCTTCTGAATGGGAAAGCGGCAGTTTCTGCTGCTGTGTCCATGGCTGTAGAGCAGTAGCAGATCTTTCCTGCAAGAGTGCAGGTGCCGGTGTAGGGCACAGGCCTGAAGGAAGTCCAGTCTTTGGGCCAGACGGAGGAGACGGACAGGGTTGCGTTCCATGTAAGCGCTGCTGACAGCCAGAGCTAACTGAACAGGTGCAGAGTGCTGTACCCCATGAGGTAGCTCAAGAGTATGCTGGATAGCATGAGGTGAACCTGGACATCCACACAGGTATAGAAAAAAGTAATATAAAGTTGAACCATCTTTGACTTAAAGGACATCATTAAATAAGAAGCCAAAGAGCTACAATATTAATACTGCATTTACCAAATAAACATAGCACTACTACTCAAAACAACTTGTAGCACTTCAAACATGATTACCTTTACTACCTTCTTTATTTCAAAGAAGCTGATTTTAGACTTTTATGTTTGGTTCTCTGAAAGCTTAGGACGTACCCACACTCCCCATCACACAAGCACATTGCTGATCAGCACAGGTTTCTATTGATTGATATAACTATCAGGTGGAAATAGCAGACTAATGATTTTGGAGGAAACTGGGATCACATTAAATAATAAATCTGCCTTCAAATTCAATCTGCCTTTTTGATATATATTAATTTAGGATATTTTTGATATGATGGGAAAGGTAGATGATTGCAAACAAACTGTGCAGTAACAGATGGCAATGGCCTATTGATTTTGAGTAAACTAAGCATCTACAAACTGCAGGTGATGAGTGTGGGGAAAAGAGTGTAGTTAATGATTGTAGGTAATGCCATAGATTATTATTAAATTGACATCTTTATGTGTGGATTAACACTTCTGTAGATCAACAACAAGCAGAAAAGCAGTACATTCACCCACCCAGGTTGTAGAGCAAGTTGAGGGCTTGGAATTCGTTCTGGTGCTTGTGTTGGCCTTTGCTGTAACACTCCAAGAGCCAGCTTATACACTCCTGCAAGTGTGTGTTGTTGATGTGTGGATCGTAAAGCCGCAGTGGCTGACCACACAGCCGGTAAGAGCCGTACAGGAGGAAGCGCACGGTTCGCTCCAGTACACTCACGCATTCTGGTCCAGAAATGCGCTGGATCACCATGTCTTGCCGCACGCTGCGTAACCGATCAAACACAAAACTGTAGACCTGTACAATATCCAGAAAAAAAACAGATCTGTCAGTACTACTGATTAGACAGAGAACATTTATACAGAAACAGAATTTTCACTGGTCTATTGAGTTTAGATTTCTGTGGACATATAACTTGATCCATACAAATTTATACAATGCCATTTTGCACATTCATTCATTATCTGTAACCACTTATCCAGTTCAGGGTCGCGGTGGGTCCAGAGCCTACCTGGAATCATTGGGCGCAAGGCAGTAATACACCCTGGAGGGGGCGCCAGTCCTTCACAGGGCAACACAGACACACACACACACCCCTACGGACACTTTGGAGTCGCCAATCCACCTACCAATGTGTGTTTTTGGACTGTGGGAGGAAACCGGAGCACCCGGAGGAAACCCACGCAGGAAAACACACCAACTTCTCACAGACAGTCACCCGGAGCGGGAATCGAACCCCAGGTCCGTGGAGCTGTGTGACTGCGACGCTACCTGCTGCGCCACTGTGCCGCCTCTTTGCATATGAACTATATACAGACCATGGGCCACAATGTTAAATCTGCTCCAGGTTTAGCCTTAATTTATGAATTTATTTATAATTTTGTGTAAATTTACCATTATCTTTGATATTTAGCTCCATTAACTTTACTTCACTTTCAGAATGTACACTGTCACAAAGGATCCTAATAGAACTAACAAACTGGTATGAAATACTCAAAGAACTCAAGAGTAAAAAATGAAGACTCAAATGTGAAGCTGAATCAACATTCCCCTGACCACACTGTGAAATTATGATACAACTAGTATCTAAAAAGGTTTACTGAGACGACTGTCATAAATGAGTCAAAAGAAGGATCTAAATAAATATTTGGGATCTTGATTAATGTTAACTATTTAACCAAAAAGTTATGAGACAAAAACTACAAACTAACTTAGACAAGATGTAAAATATGAGAATATATGAATAGCTTATTTATGTATAAGATTTTCGAAGTAATGAATGTAATATCAATTAAAGGCTGTGCTCCAGGCTAGATTGAAGAATATCCCAGCTCTTTAACACCTGAGAATGCAGCAGCTAACCTCAGTCCAGGGCTTAAGTGTAGGGCAGGCAGCTATCTCATCCACCAAATAATACACAGTCTTAAGCAGTACATCTGGTGGCCGTAGATCACTGGCTCTTGTGGCGTCCTTCCCAGCTGCAGGGCGGCTGTATTCCTTGACCACTCGGGTGGTGTCTGCACGCGGCAGGCGCTCTCGTTCTGTGCCAGCCAGCATCTCAAAGCGGTGCAGCCTGTTCTGAGCTTCACGCTGCCGTGTCTCTGAAATGGGACACATTGAGGTGCAGGTGCCACGGGGTACCACATCTTCTGCTTTTACCTGTGCCTCACGGTGCTCCTCACGTTTCCTCCCTCCAGTTTTCCTGGCGAGAGGTCTCCTGTGCATGAAACGTTTCATAAATTAATACATAACTCCAATGTGTTTGTGATGAAAAATCAGACCAACTGCTGTTTTTTTTAAAATCTTTTAGTCCTGCACTATAAAAAGTGACTGTTGAAATACTGTGATGTATTACTGTGTTAACGGTTGGCATAATGTTAACAGTTAAAACATTCACTGAACTTTTGTAATATTAAAACCTTGTATCTACACTTATTGTTCATTTTATCAGCTCAACTGATCATACAGTAGCACTTTGTACTTATACAATTACAGACAGCAATCCACCTGTTACTCTGCATACTTCCTTATCCCCATTTCACCCAGTGTGACAGAGTGTAGATACAAAGTAGTTTTTCCAAATCCAGTGATCTTTCAGTGTATATGTTATAATTTAGCAGGTACAATAACCAATTCTCATGAGGAATCAAAGGTGGGCAGAGTAGTCTAAATCTTTAATAGCTGCAAGCAAAATAACATTGAAAAGAGTTTAAATACAACTACAAATGTAGCACTAAAATAAGAGCCATTAAATAAATGTTTGTGCCTGAAATTAAACATAAAAGTAGATTTATTTGTGCTGTTTGCAGAGAAATCATTTAAAGGTGCATACGTATTTGTGAATGAAATATCCGAGAGACACCAATGACGTTTCACTCTGAAATCCACCTCCATTCTTCAGTCAATCCTCAAACTCTGATACACTGGGATATTAGAAACATTACCACTCCGAGTAGCACATAGAATCTCATCATCTCTATATCTGACCAATAAGCGATAGCTTAAATATAAGTCCTCAGCTTTTATTTGATATCAGAACTAAACGCGTTGGTCACTGTAAGGTGAGACCCTCAGTAGGAGTTATATGAACAGACAGAGCCTCCAGCTGACTAACCGCTATAGCGCGTAACCAGGAAGCGTCTACCGCATGTGATTAATCGGGACCTCGACATTACTATATTATTATTACATTATTTATTTAGTGAACAAAAATTCTGCAATGTTAACGATAAAAAGAGACTTACGCGCCACGCGCTGCGCTGCTCCTCATTGGTCGCCTCTGTAAAGCAAAACAAAACGACGCCTTCCTATGTCGTCACATTCGTTACGTCACAAATTGAGTGCAAATAAACCAACCGAGGGGAACTGGAGGGAGAAAGTTCATGAACGAACTTTGAACTTGACTTGTCACGTATTGCTAGCGTCCATCGAAACGGGCACATTAAAATAAATACCACATTGAAAAGTCTCCCATTCTATTTTGCCAGCCACATTAAGAAATTCCACCTAAAAAATCTACCATTTTATTTAGGCTTCCACATGAAGTGGAACCTTAAAAAACCCAACCACCTTAAAAAGACCATTATATTTAGACTATCTCGTTCAATAAAATTCTGCTGGAATTTCACATTCCACATTAAAAATCCGGCCACGTTTTTCCAGATCTTCCTTAAGTCAGTGTGAGAGTGGCAGTTAAATGTCAGTGTTCCGGAAAGTACAAAAACCGTACCCCACAAAACTAACCATTGTATGAGGAAGAACCCTTTGTCGATCGATTTGATGCAAGAACTGTGCAGATTGAGCAAGAATTGTTTGTGTTATGGCAGTGTAAAACATAAGGTGTGCTCCGCCGGTTAAAAACTAAATTGAAGTCTATGGGGCCTGGGACCACACCTAGTGTCGAACAAACACTCATAACTCCAAAACCCTACCGTGAAGTGATTTCATATTTATAGGTGTTAGAAAGGGGGAATACTTTAACTCTAAAACTGTAGGAGCAGTATCATTTTAGATTTTGAGTGTAGAATCATAATAAATACAGGTGGAATGTTCGTGAACAATCTTTGAATTTGGCTTGTCACATATTGCTAATATCGTTGCAACTTTAGCTTATATGCTATATTGACGGTTACCTTAATGAAAATTCCACATAAAAATGGCCATTTTATTTAGACTTTCACCTCAAATAATCCTTAAAAGTGACCATTGTTTTGTCTGACACCTTAAAAGTTCCACATTTAATAATCGGTCGTTTAAATTAGACATCTACTTTAAATACATGATCACTTCAAATAATCTTTAAAGACTAATATTAAATCAGTCATTTTATTTAGGCTTTAGCTTAAGTAAATGACGGACATATTTAAGAAAAATAAACACCACTTTAAAAAAATCTGCCATTTTATTTAGGGTTCCACGTTAAGTAAATGGCCACTTCGCAGAAACTGATATATTAAAATAAATACCACCTTGAAGTTTATTTTAGAAGAAAACGTTTAGCCGAATAAGGTCATATAAGACACCTGAGTTAGAATGGATTATGACATCACCCACTCTAGCTGTCCCTATTCAAATGAATGGAGGGATATTGAAGGATGGATAAAATGAGACAAGATGAGTGCGATCAGTCTGAAATTTGACATGGTGGGTCCTGGTGTGCCCAGGTCTCACCATGTGAGTCTCATAACTATAGGTTAAAAATTGACCGTTAGAGCATGTTGAATTTTTTGCCAATATATTCCTATGGAAAAAATTCCCAATTTGGAAGCTCATATTCCGGAATCTGTCAGTCAAATCGCTCCAAACAGCACAAGCAATGTAATTGGTTATAGGTTCCTGTGAACCTACAATCCTGTGAAATTCTGTGGCTCTACATTTGAAGACCCTAGGAGTAACACTGCGAAAACGCAAAGAGAAGAAAAAGAATATTATGAAGAACAGTAATTTGGCTTTGACAGGCCAGATGAATGACTGAACAAACAAGTCAAAAATCATACAAGAATATTTTAATATGAAAATGTACGGATATGTACAAATCTACAATGTTGGGTGACAATATTTAACCAAATAATTTTAAAGACACTAAAAACGCAGAAATTTTAATTACACAAAGTGGCATTTCCAAAAGAGGGAAGGAAGGGGGGGAAAAAAAAAATCAGATGTCTTTAAAACAACAAATATAATTTTGAATATTTAACATTATTCAATGAGAGATCATTTGTGCCTTTAGTACATTACATGCCTTGCTGTGGCAGTGAACTTGTTGATCAACCACCTAAAGGGAAAGCAACAATTTTGTTGAATTTCCTCCATTTGTACACGATCTGCCCGATTGGTGAAGTCCAAAATATTTAGATATGTTTTCAGAACTTCAGGCCTAATGACCATCAAAACTGGTCCTTAGAAATCTCCTATATGTACACTATGATTTACTTCCACAAAGGTGTTTTGCAAAAATCGAACTTTTGACAGGGACCCCAGTCACTCACGACTGTCATACCACATGTCACAAACGCCTACAGACTTACAAATGAAAATCAGATGATGTTTTAGGTCATATTTTAACAGAAATACAGAACATTTTACATGACTCGTTACATTTTCAAGCACCACTGTCATAGGAATAAGACGGCAACAAACTGAATATATTTTAATGCTTTAATACCACAAATGTGCACATATACAAAGAAAACAAATGTTGCATCAGTCTGAGAAGAGTGTCTGCACCATAGTAAGTCCAATTTTATCTTCTTCTAGAGCTTGCTGGACTAACACAGTCTCACGGCTTACTAGTGAAGACAGCTCCAAAAGCTCTGAACATGTACTGAAAAACCAGGAACACAAAGCCATAATCGTAGTCGATCAAACCAGTTTCAGAAGTTTATAACCCTGCATCCTACATCCAATTTGTAATGTTAGATTTCAAACAATTGTTTCAACAGCTAAAGAAACTTGATTAGCTTGAAAAACTTTTTCAACAGACCTAAAGGGAGCTTACATTCAAGCTTCTGTGATTCTTATAAAAACTAGTACAAACATGGTGTACAACCACCCCTTATTAAAATATGGCATTAGACGTTTGCAAACCTAATCCAATTATTTAGTTGTGTTAAATGTATAACAGAAAACATTTGTTGGCTTTTCTTCAACTGAATTTTTTCCCCAAAATACACAATAGAATCACAGTATAGTTGTCAAATCAATTAAATTTGTAAAGTGTATTCACTTAATTAGGAGAAAATGCTCAAATGTGGAAATGTCCATTTTAATTGAAAACACTCCTCCTGTCAGAATGCCAGCATATTACTAATCATGTAAAATAACAAGCCATGTAGCAAATGAGTAGAAAAACAATGCAGTTCTACTGGTGATGTACTGCAATATTGCAAACATCAGCATCAGTTCAGTAATAAAGAATAGTGTCTACTTGATAAGTAATAATCACAGTAGGCAGAAAGAAAAATTAGATAAATTAATAGGTATTTTAAGGATGCAGTAAAAGATAAAGCATAATTATTAGATTAATAGAATTAAAAAATTAGGGGAGATTCTTCTCAATCATAACCCCACACGAGTGAGTGTAAGAACTGTATATATATATATATATATATATATAAAAAACCTTAGTTTGAGAGACACCTTAAATACTATAGAAATTTTAGGCCATTAGAAAAAGTGCCACTGACTGACTCTTACCTGATCAGCTGCCTGTTGATCTCAGGTGCTGTGTTTTTTATTTTTTTAAGGCACTCAGCAGTGGTTTCGCTGTCTGTGGAAAAGTCCTTCACATATTGTTCCAAGGCATGCTGACTCTGATTTAGACACACTACCGCGTTATCTGTGTGACAAGAGAATGCATACTGAACTTAGTGGTAAGATTCTGCAATTTTCACATCTAGAGCAATGAGTCTATTTAACATGAAGCTTTAACATACTTGGAATAAAGGAACATTTCACTAACCCAGAAATTTCCCCCGATCATCTTCAATATGAAAGTTTTTCACAGGTAACTCATGCCGAGTTGTGTCTATGGCTGTGGCAAACACCTTGTACTCCTCTGTAAACTGTTTTGCCATTGCAGCTGCAGGACTTAGTGCTGCAATCTGAAAACAGAAATTACAACCTCAACTCCCCATTACACAGGTCTATTTAATGTCGATTAGAATTTATTTAAAATAAGTTTGTGTATTTGTAAAAGTAACCTGCAAGTCAAGTAAGTCATTGAACTGTTTTTGTTTTTCGAGAAGGATGTATTGCCGCTTCATGCTCATGACTTCTGAACGCAACTTCTCCTCTTCCTCCATCATTATAAGGAGATTTCTTTCTGCCTCTTCCTTCAGCTTGTGAGTATTATGTTCAGTCTACACAAAACAGTGAAAGACTACAGATTGATATCAATTCTGTAAAGCTGCTTTGTGACATCAGTTGTAAAAAGCTCTATAAGTAAAATGTGATTGACTGATTGATTAACTTCAAATATAGATGTATTCAGATTCAGTACTTAAAAACCTATGACTTAGGGGGCTAGGAAGGAAATCTAAATTAGTCTGTTCTTACTTCAGTGGTAAAATTTTATCCTGATGTCACACATTAAGAAAATAAAAGTGAAAATATATGGAGGGAAAAAAAAAAAAAAAGGAACAAAAAGTGAAAATGAATAAAAGATAAAAGCCACTCTCTGTTCCTGGTGCCTCACTGCTCGGCTCTCCTGTTTAAAAGTAAGCTGAGGTAGGTCTTTGTGGTATTTTGACCAACAAATATCACAGACGTGTTATTAAGACCCCAAACGAACTGTGTTAACTTGGGAAAAAGGGTGTAATGTGTTCCCTTTAAATGAAGACTTTGCCTTATGAGAATGTTTTGTCAACTCAGTCAGTATAATCACAACATACTTGGGGGGGTGGGGGGGGTTGTATTTAAAAATGAACTCTGCAAGACAACAAAAATCCAGGATCACAGCTGAGCATTTATAGGCTTAAGTACTTAGGTCACTTCCTCTACAAAATTACTGATCATATGATTTGTTTGTGTAAAATACTTTAAAACCTCTGCGTCTAACCTTTGCAGTAAGGAAGGCCAGCAAGAAGGTCTCCAAATCCATGTTCCGTTTCTGAGCTTTAGAGTGCCCTGCAGTTGGTGGTGCTATGTTTTCTGAAAATATATTGCTTTGTATGAGAGACCTGTATTCATTATGCTTGAATTCCAAAGTTTAAATTTTTTTTTGTACTTTACCTTTAATAACTGAGAGATCAAAGTCTGGGCGCAAATAGAAATCATCCAGTGCTGTTGACTGCAAGATATTTCCCCCTAAGGCTGAAGCCTCCAAAACGCTGGGCATAACTAGTGAAAGATTTGCAGTGGTCAAAAGTTTGTTACATAAAATTGCAAAGGTATAAACATGTTTTCCTGACACTGTTAAACATATACCCGACATAAAAAGTCATGATCCAAACAGAGAAGTCCTCACAAGATGCATAAAAATGGTGATCAACAAATATACATTATAATAACATCTGTAAACATCCCTTATAATTAGTGAACTCCAAGTTGCCTCCATTGTGAAGACATTCAATAATGCACACACAAAATGTAAAGTCCCCCAAACATCCTGTTTCAACTATTGCTGAACTGGAACATTATACGACAGGTATGTGCACAGCTAAAAGGTAGTTTCCCAGGCAGGGACTAAACCTAGCCCTGGCCTACACTGCAATTTGAATAGTGATCTACCAAATGAAAAGAGGTCCAGGACTAGGCTTAATCCATCTGGGATACCACCCCTAAATGTCTCTGTCCACTCTACAGAAGTTTAACTGCATTCTCTGGTGTAACAGAGCTCCATCAATATCTCTGGGGTGAGTAGTGTTTGTGATCCAGAACTAACCCTCCAACATTAGCACATAACCTTATGCTGACATGTTTGCATGCTCTAGTTAGCCTTCACAAAAGAATAAAGATCATTACTGCAGCAAAGAGGGAACAATTTGTTAATATCGTTGATTCAGAAATGTCAATCCATAACATTTGGCCATAATGTACAACATTATATTACAACATTGAAGCCAATCCTCAGCATTTGCAATAATGAAGAAAAGCAATAACGTACATGTTGAGTTTTGATCAGAATGGCCAGAAGATCCATGTAACGTTCGTCTCGGTGGGGTACCAACTTTGGGTTTGAAGGCACCAGCAACTTTTGGTGAAGCAGGTCTTGGTGGCAGAAAGACAGACTCTTTCTGAAAAAAAAAAACAAAAAAAAACCAAAAAAAAAAAACCATGCAATTAAGAGTATGGAATAGATTCAGTATATACTTATATTTTATGCATTTTTTTTTCATATCTTCTAGTACATCTTGATAAATCTTGCAAAACCAAAAAGACATCCTCCCACGAACTGAAGCATAAAGAGAAGATGCTGGTGGGGAACACAAAAGAAGAAAAGTAAATCCTACCTTTGCAACAGATGACTTCTTTTCAGTTTGCATATACCGAGACTTAACGAATGTTTGAGAAGCTGAAAAAAAGAACCCAGACAAACAAATATGCAACACAAGTCATTCAATATCCAGTTGAAATGCTTTAGTAGATTTTTTAGTTCAACAATTCTGTAAAATATTTTACACTGAGTCTTTCTTCGTGCTCCACTACTGTTTTTTCCACAGCTGGTGTCATTTCCAGAAGCTGAACTGAAACAAAAATGGAGAGAGATTACAGTTCTCAATTTTTCTGCTATAAAATAATTCACAATACATGGATAAAGCGGCATCGAAAAACACATCACCACTGTTTTAAGCAATATATTTTCCAATATAAATAGTGAAAGTCCTTGATACACCTTCACATTAAAGGAATTTTGACAGGAGGCTGCAAGATAGTATTATGTTTTGAATTTGTGTAGTATGAAAAACCAAAAAATGAAACCAAGATGGCAAGTGTGGGAACATCCCAAAAATGTGATAGATATATGATGTGTGACCAACATGTGATAGATATATGATGTGTGATGTTCAATGCTTCGACACCTGGATTTTCCAAACATCCACAAGTTCATTCAAACAATGAAACTACGGCATAGTAGTAGACCACTCGAAAAAGTAACTTTAACCTCTTAGTAGTATATGTATACGAAAGTTTTCATTTAAAAATGCATTACAGATATTTTTCATTACGTTTCTGTTTTGCATGGGATTGGAATTTATGCATGCAAGGCTTTTATAATTTAATCCATTCATAGTAGAGAAAAAAATATTTTCCAATATAAGTGAATTCTTATGTTTTTCACAAAAGTAATTTCATCATGGGGCACGGTAACGTAGGTTATATGTTATACGCAGGTAATATGGCAGTCACACAGCTCCAGGGGCCTGGATGTTGTGGGTTCGATTGCTGCTCCTGGTGACTGTATGTGAGGAGTTGTGTTCTCCCTGTGTCTGTGTGGGTTTCCTCCGGGTGCTCCGGTTTCCTTCCACAGTACAACAACACACGTTGGTAGGTGGATTGGTGACTCAAAAGTGTCCGTAGATGTGAGTGCGCGTGTGTGTGTTGCCCTGTGAAGGACTGGCGCCCCCTCCAGGGTGTATTCCCGCCTTGTGCCCAATGATTCCAGGTAGGCTCTGAACCCACCGCGACCCTGAACTGGATAAGCATTACAGATAATGAATTAATTTCATCATGAATATATTGGACAACTTTAAAATATATTTGTTTATAAGTCAAATAAGAATTAGGTGAAACACTGCTCAACATGAATGTACAGTGTGCACAATCTTTATCATTTGCCATGGAAGAGGGCTTCAGGGCTTTTGTCAATAAACTTAACACAACTTACATCCAGCATTTCTACAAAGGCTCTCAAGACTATGGTGGCACAAAGATATACAGAAAAAAGAGAAGGGCAATGGCAGATGCCCAAATGGCTGAATGTTTGCTTTATTTCTGACATACATCTGAATACATGGATGCTTATCTTTGAGTTACCTGCAATTGTTACTCTACAGTTAAATTTATCTTCTGTTCTTCTTGGTGTTACTAAATTCCCTAGAGCTCACGTCAGGAAATCTGTGACTGGTCTGACCTTTAACAGTGACCTTACAGGCAAAAATCACTCGTGTGGTCTTGAGAAAACAAAACCTGTAACCATTGAAATAGAAAAAAAATAAAAAGTTGTGGTCTTGGATCCCGAGGAGACATTAGAAAAACTAATCCTAAAGGTACAATGGATTCACTGCCCTGGGGTGATGCTTCAGTGAAAGGATATGGTCTGGTTTTGTTTGAAATTGAGGGTTGTTTATTGCTGTTTATCGTAGGCCTAGGAACACTGAGCAGTGTTTTGTTCAGAGCACCAGTAATGCTAAGTGTGTTGTTTAGCTAAAAGCAGACAACAGACTAGCTGGACAATAAGCTCCGTTAAAGTTAGGCACTCGGTCTCACCTCTGAGAGTGCTCGGCGGAGGGTTTCTGTACTTTGTTCATATTCACGCTCTTCTTCTTTGATGCCATTTTGAAACCCGCCCTTTTTATCCGCGTCTCTCTCGTTCTCTTCCTTGCGTCGAACAGACCATAAACCCGCATTACTGCCCTCTACTGTCATGAACCTGTAAATACTGATATATTTGTGCTTCAACGACCAGCCAAAACATTAAAGCCACCTCATTTTTTTTATACACTCGCTGTCCATTTAATCAGCTCTACTTACCATTTAGCTGCACTTGTACGTGTAAAATTAGAGGCTGTAGTCAATCTAATATTTTGGATACACTGTTAGAACACTTTCACCTTGTTCTTCAATGGTCAGGGATCCCACAGAATCCCCACAGGACCAGAGGGAGCAGGTATGATTTGGGTGGTGGATCAACAATAGACTATCTAATACAGCGGAAACTGGGTGGACACTGTGTATGATAACTCCAGCAGCACTGCTGTGTCTGATCCATACCAGATTATTGTCACAGCAGGGTCACTGCAATGATGAAAATTGTGGTACAATCCGCCAACCAAATAGTACCTGCTTTATGGTGTTCCTGTGGAGGTTTCGACGTTTGAAGAATGGGGGAAAGGGGGCTAACAAAGCATGAAGAGTGACATATGGACTACAGTACATCACTGTGTAACTACAAAGTGTGCCTATATTGTAAGGGAAGTTGCTAAAATTGACAGTGAATGTTTAAAACACAGGAGTTCATTTTAATGTTATGGCTGACTGGTGCATATGTAAAGTTGTTCTGCTCGAAATGGCTGCGGGTAATGTGCCTCATTCAAAGTACTGGAAAGACGGAAGTGCTTTTTATGAATTCAGCATAAATGGGAGGTCTAAAATAGAGTAGGACTATGAAGAGAACAGCATACAGAGAATAATATTCATTCATTGTCTGTAACCGCTTATCCAGTTCAGGGTCGCGGTGGGTCCAGAGCCTACCCAGAGTCACTGGGCACAAGGCAGGGACACTAGAGGGGGTGCCCGTCCTTCACAGAGCGACACACACTAGCCAATCCACCTACCAATGTGTGCTTTTTTGGGCCTTGGGGGGAAACCAGAGCACCTGGAGGAAACCCATGCGGACATGGGGAGAACTCCTCACAGAGAGTCACCCGGAGCAAGGCTTGAAACCAGAATCTCCAGGTCCCTGGAGATGTGTGACTGCAATACTGCCTGCTGTGCCACGGTGCCGCCCAAGAACAATGTTAACAGTGTTTATATATAAGGTTTTTTTAATATGGTCTGTTTAAAGACATAGTGCAATAATACAATAACTGTATTAAAATAAAATAAATGCTACAAACAATAATATTTCCAGAAAAGTTGAAATGCTGCCAAAATGTTAATAAATGCAATGATGTGCAAATCATTAAAACCCCATATTTAATTGAAAATAATACAAAGATAATGTTTCATATTGTGAAACAAGAAAAAAATATTGTTTTTAAAAAATGTATGCACAATTTCAATTTGATACAAGCAGCATATTACAAAAAGTGCGGGCAGGGGCATTTTTACAAACGCATTTCCTCTCCTTTTAAGAAAACTGTAAATCTTTGGGAACTGAGAAAACCAACTGCTGTTGTTTTGAAAGTGTAATACTTCCCCATTCTTGCTTGCTATAGGATTTCAACTGCTCCGTAACTCTGGTCTCCATTATAGTATTTTTAATTGTTAATGCACCTAATGTTTTTAATGGGTATGGGCCTTTTTAGTCTGGTTAGCCATTGCTAATTCCCCATGTGTGAGTTCAGGCACATGGACATTCTCTCTTTTTTGGCTGTTCTGTACACATTTTCGGATGCGGAGTTGGAGTGCAAGTCACACAAGACATTGATGCCACTTTCTTTTTGTGAATCACGTAATGCTCAAACAACACTCCCACAGCCAAAGGACAAACATTTGGACACCCAAAGTATGGAAAAAGCCCACTCAAATGTCAATTTCTGCCTACGCCAATAACTTGCACATGTATGAAGGAACTGTAAATGCTGAACAATATATATATTTGCCATTCAAGTCTTTTCCTGGGAATGCATTTATTTAGTTGTGCAAGACAATCATCATTATACATGGATTACAACAGCACGGCTCTCTAATTAAAACTGATGTATGGCATGAAAAAGAAATCTATAAAGGGATTTCTGAGTTATTTCTGAGCCCATGCAGTGATTTCCACTAGAGAAACATCTTTTTTAATGCAGTGCCACCTTGGGATCCAAAGAAAACAGCCAACCAATACTGGTTTGGGGCCTTTTTCCTTGGATATAGAGGTTTTTCCAGATTCTCTTAACTTTTTATTGATATTATATATTGCAGAGGATAGCATTCCCATGTTCATTATTATTACTACTATACTACGATTCTTGAATTGTTTCAAAATTTACCTGCAAAGTCTTTCACAGAGTGGTGAACCACTACACATTTGGATTTCTGAGGTTCTTTTGAAATAATATCATGTTACTAACCTTTTTCTAGTTCATACCTCAGTTTCAATATAGACTTCTTATAGAGTTTCAATTTAATATAAAGCTTAAAACTCTTGCTTATCATTGCATTCTTCATTCATTCATTCATTATCTGTAACTGCTTATCCAATTCAGGGTCGCTGTGGGTCCAGAGCATACCTGGAATCATTGGGGGAATACACCCTGGAGGGGGCGCCAGTCCTTCACTGGGCAACACAGACACACACACACATTCACTCACACCTACAGACACTTTGGAGTCGCCAATCCACCTACCAACGTGTGTTTTTTTAGGACTGTAGGAGGAAACCGGAGCACCCGGAGGAAACCCGCGCGGACACAGGGAGAACACACCAACTCCTCACAGACAGTCACCCGGAGCGGGAATCGAACCCACAACCTCCAGGTTCCTGGAGCTGTGTGAGTGCGACACTACCTGCTGCGCCTCATTGCATTCTGTTTTATTATAGTTTGCAAAACATCCCAACTTTTCTGTAAATGTACTTGTTGATTTGTTCAATCTCTGACGTTCTGTCAAGCACTGTAAATCAGCATACTTGTATTCCAAGGTCATATTTGCATTGTAAAATACTAATGCTACTCACTCTCATCAGCTGGAGAGTCAAAGCAAGTCACTTAACTTCATTTCTCCTGAAAGAGCTCTAAATCATTTTCTTTCTGAACATCTTTTTTTTTTACACCAACTACACTTGTGAAGTTTGTGACCAAAAAGATTCTCCGTTTCCTATCTGATCACAGCTCCAGTCAAAGTTCTGATGTTAGTAAACTTCAGTGCACTGTGCAATGATAAGAAGACTCTTTCTTCTGTCAGGCCTCCATGTCAACTTCAATAGGAGGCATCTTATGTCAAATTTGAGCCAGTTCAAAAGAGTTTTATTTTTATATTTTTGGATAATTAAAGCATTTAGAGTGGTTTGAAAGGGTGGCACGGTGGCGCAGCAGGTAGTGTCGCAGTCACACAGCTCCAGGGGCCTGGAGGTTGTGGGTTTGATTCCCGCTCCGGGTGACTGTCTGTGAGGAGTTTGGTGTGTTCTCCCAGTGTCCGCGTGGGTTTCCTCCGGGTGCTCCGGTTTCCTCCCACAGTCCAAAAAACACACGTTGCAGGTGGATTGGCGACTCGAAAGTGTCCGTGAGTGAATGTGTGTGTGTCTGTGTTGCCCTGTGAAGGAGTGGTGCCCCCTCCAGGGTGTATTCCTGCCTTGCGCCCAATGATTCCAGGTAGGCTCTGGACCCACCGCGACCCTGAATTGGATAAGCGGTTACAGATAATGGATGAAAAATGAACAGAACAGTCTGCTGTGGGGGTGATAGAAACCAGACATGTAATGCTTCAAAAAAAGAAACAAAGAACAAAATTCGTAAGAATACACTGATGCCTGAGAAATTCTGTTATAACAGTAACAGAACATAACAATATCTATTCCCTGAAATGTTTCCTCTGCTTATTATCAATCATAACTCTCTACTCCTCTTCTATATACTGTGTGTGTTTGTGTATAATGTTAATATGTATTTGATTATGAAACACACACACACAGAAAGATAGGGGTGTGTGTGTGTGTGTGTGTGTGTGTGTGTGTGTGTGTGTGTGTGTGTGTGTGTGTACACGCCTACCTCAACACACCCAGGCCAGTGGAAATGTTCCTACTGTTTTTCCAGCTCAGCTCTCAGCCGCAGTGCCTGTCCTCCTGAGCTGTGTGTGATGTCCGTTTGTGTGTTCAGTAGAAATACGCGGTGCGGGTAAATACTTTTCGTGTTCTCACTTAAGTTATATTTTGTATCTGTGATATTCCTAACCGACATTAATTTTAAAGTTCTGTAACGTGTTTTATTTTAGCCAGTTAGCTAGTTGTTAGCAGGTGACCTGTTGCTCTTCAACAGTTTTAGAAACACTACGTAATGGGACTGTTCATGTTTTCAATATTAAAGTCGTCTTTATGCTTAAATTCTCATTGCCATGTTATTTTCCAAGTTAATTTTAGCTGATTCAGCAGAACTGTTATTAGCGACTCTGCTACTACCATCCTCGTATGGTCTCTGCTAATACGACGAAACGTCTTGTTTGGTTAATTTATTCATGTATTTTTTTTTATTTGCCGTCCGTGAATAGTATTTATAGATCTCCGCAGATGGCAAGGGCTGAAGTTGATTCCCTTTCTCCCACTTCTATTTCTAATTATCCGTTCCACCTTAAACCGTACAGTTAACGTAACATTCCCAGATCCCTGACTGGTCACTGTATACCATTTAAGGAGGAACGACTACTTCGAACAAGAGCCTCGTTCAGCTTGTCGGCAGATGTGTAATTCAACAGATATGTGTTTGCTGAGTAACTGGATTTTTCCCTCGGGGTTTGTCTAATGTTATGAATAATTGTGAATTGTAACATTGTTTTCTTATCTGTTTAGAGGCCAAACAAATTCAGTTAGTGTTTGTTGGTTTAGTCTCATTTGCAAACGTGCCTTTATGAATTAAATATAATAGTCGCTTTCAGGGTTTGTTCTCGGGTTTCACAGAGCAGTGGAATATCCTGAAATGGTAGAGCTTTCACTGTTTCCGTTGCTGCTGTATGACACAACATGCAATGCTCGTGTGTGTGTGGGGGTGGTTAAGGGATAGTTCAAAATTGTGTGGGTATTTTGTTTAACGTTTGTCTCTGGCTTTGGCTTTCAAATCCAGAGCACCATATTCTGTAGGATTGTGCTGAGTGTGGGATGGCCTCTAAGCTGCTTGACAGACTTCGCCGCACACTGTTCAAAGAAGGAGAGCACCCCACAGATGCAGATGGAACTGATGACTGCCCAGAAAGCTCTGAACTAGATGATGACACAGACTATGTGTCGGCCAGACTTGGAGGAACACTGTGCTTTGAGGGGGATGCTGTCCTGGACTCTGAAGATGCAGGAGAAGCGTCGGGCCCAGACAGTGATTCTGACTTCTTTGGGGAGTCATTAGATAATCCATGCAGTAGCACAGGTAGTAAGTCCAAGCACTCTTCATTCATTTTGTTGGTTTGGAAAACTACAGCCTTGTGGGTATTTTAGGTGTAACTAAGAATCAACCAAAATAAAGATTCTAAAAGATTTTAAGTTAATATTTGTAAGTAGTTTTCTATCTTCTGGATTTCTTACGAGTCCAGTTACGACAGTTTGAACACAAAGGAAGTAGGCAGTAAATCATGGCTTATAGTAATTTTGTGGTTATTCGAATTTTGCACAACATAATGACTGCATTGTTTTTGCAACACCAAAGATTCTTCAAGCAATTGTAAAGCAGACATGCATTCTCATCTTGCTTTCATCTTCATCTATTTAAAAGTTCTTTCTAAGCTGTAATGCAAATTATGAGGTCCTGCTGTTCTGCCATCACACAAGTGTGACCAGAAATGAGCTAGTATAAACAGATTTATTAAAGGACACTTAGCTTTCAGTTCTTGTTTTTATTGTTAGAGTTGTGAGAACTCTCAGTTCTCTACATATTTCACAATTCCAAGTAATTACTGTTGTGTTTCTTAGACATAAGCCCTACCAGCCCTACCCTGAAGGGTTCAAACATGCTCACCAGGCAGCTTCAGGAGAGCTGGAGAAGCCTTCGGCCTCGATGTGCGTCAGAAAAGCTTATTTTTGAAGTCACTGATGCCAGCGTAGTACATGAGACAAACTCCAAATATGTAGTAAGCCACTTTCCATCATCATCATTTTTTTTTACCTGTCATTACTGCATTTGAATAAGTTTGCTTGTCAATCCTCAAAATGGTCCATATTGATTTTGTAGTTCCCTCCCTCAATGTTACTGGAGGGCCAATAATTATTTTGTCTAACAGTGATTCACCAATAGTTGAGTTATTGGAAGTTTAAAGGTGTACACATTTATGGTGCATGTCAATTGTGCTTGCCCATGAATCACCCTTCTGCATTTCAATCAATATGTTTAAATACAGCTATAGTATATACACAATGGCAATAAAAGTTCTTGCCTCTGGACTCCTAACATTATTTACCATTAAAAATGTTGAACAAAACCAATAGCCTGCTTAAAAATGACATCCTTTATTACCAAGAGTTACATGCTCAGGGAAGAGCTGCAAACAAGATGCATGTGGAAGCATGCTAAGTATATGTTGTTCAGTGGCTCCAAGATATTATAGCTTTGTACTTCCTCAGACATTTAACCTTCTATTTTAAGATCAATCCCAGTATGTATTTTATGTGAAAATAGGACACAGCATACCATATACATAGCAGATGTTCTTAAAATGTACCAGTTGCTACTGAAGTACATTTTGCGTTGTAAAATATACTTGATTATTACAGCACAGGCTTATATTTTTCTGGATTGTCATGTGTGTTATAAAAATTGTGTTCACCTCTTCATGCAGCTCTACACCATTCACATCATTCAATCTGCATCTTTCGACAAAACACCAGGCGTCATCACTCGTCGCTACACTGATTTTGAACGTCTGCACAGCCGTCTGCGACGCCGGTACGGGGATGAAATGGAGGGCGTTTACTTCCCCCGCAAGAAGCTCCGCAAAAACTTTGCAGCCGAGACCATTGCCAAGCGGAGCCGGGCTTTTGAGCAGTATTTGAGTCACCTACACTCACTCCATGAGCTGCGTGTTGCACCCACCTTCCTGGAGTTCTTTTACCTGAGTGACCTGCGTGCCGGTCAGATGCTGCTGCGCGTGGGACATTATCAGGAAGCGGTGGGGACATTGCTCAATGCTTTGAGGCTCCAGGAGAAACTGGGCTGCCAACAGCTGCTGCACCATCAACCTGTGCAGAAGGCTCACTGGCTCTTTACATTGGGGGCACTAGTCAGCTGTTTCCAGGATTTGGAGCAACCAACTGAGGCACAGGAGCACTGTGACAGAGCACTACAGGACCTGGCACCTTCCCCAGACACCTTGAAACAGCAGCCACCACCACCCCAGGTTCACCCTCTGCTTGTGCCTCTGTTGCAGGCCAACGTCCGTCTGTCCTGGAAGATCTGCAAGGACAAGCGGTGCTGGGAAGCCCTTCTGCAGGACATCCAAGAGCTTGGAGTGGATGTAGGGTGTCATCCCAACCTGAAAGAGTTTCTCATAAAGGAGAACCTGGGGGATAGTGAGGGAGATGCCAAGTGAAAGTGCAAAGGGGAAGAACACCCATAGGTAGGCCCTAGGACAGGAGCCTGCAGTTCTGGTCTGCACTAAGTAAAGCTGGTAATTATTGAAATACTCCAGTACTTTTCACCACTGTACTAGCCTACAGATGTTTACCATGGACAGTCATTTAGGGAAAAAGCCTGTTTACATAATAGATGGTTTCACATTCTGCCCAGACTTTAGCTGCATTAAGTCAACAGTGTTTTCTGTTCAAATAATTGTTAAAAAAAAGAATTTTCAGTCAAAATAATTGTCTATTGCATTCAACTCCACATAACAGATGGGCTGTAAAGTCAAAAGTAAATGCTGGAGTATCACTTAAATAATGTGTAAATTCAGGGTCAGAAGGGAAATCACTGAACTATGCTGGACACCAGCCATCCTTGACCAGAACTGATGATAGTTGTTGCAATATTTTGGGGGCAACCTGAGGGATTTTACTATAGTGCTGTTCACATAGCAGATAAACCTGTGAAACTAATACTAACCCATTGCATTTATGCTTTTTTGCAGCGAACAATCACACAGTAGTAAGCAATTATAATGTATACTCACCAGCATTTTAAAGATTTGTTGTGTTTGCACAAAGAGAGAGAAGTTTTATGTTTAAGTGATATTCAAACTGCACTACACCTACAGCTAAGCTGATATTTTTGAAATAGTTAGTTGTATACTATAACTACAGAAAGCACAGCCTTTTTAGAGACCTATTTTTATTAAATAACTATTTTCATTGTGCTCAAATATGTTTAGGGAAATCATGCAGCAATGTTACCTAAAGTTTGTTTATATCTATAAAATTCAGCAGGGGAAAGTGGTTTAAATTTAATTTTAAAGGAGATGTATAGATTTTAATTAATGTTAAACAATGCTTAATATTCCTCTAAAACTTCAGGTAAAATTGAGGTACCACATTACAAAATGTCAGACTTTTTTTTTCCTTTTGTGTGTCGCTGCTATGTTTTCTGTTACGTTTTATTTCCCAGTGCTACAAAATTGAGTGTGTTATATATGTATTTATTTATTATTTAGGGAAATTAGGGAAAGTATAGTAGCATTAAAGTATTACAATTTAGTCCGTATATTTTGAAATTATATAATATTAGAATAATATTAGAATAATTAGAATAATATTCCTCTGATTATGTCTGAAATATTTTTGATAAATTTTACAAAACTAAAATGGCCTTCCTGTAGTAAAGTGTACTGTACATTTGTTAATACAATAGTTTTTTCTTTCTTTTTAATGGCACATTGAAGGCATTATGTCAACAGGTCATACTTTTCACTTTCCTAAATCATGCACTACAAAATTGTCACCAGTAAAAGAAAAAGCAGGAACTGATGAGTGAGGGAGTGAAAGAAACATGGCACACAGCTTATTATCAAGCACTCCTATTTCAAACACTCAGGTTTACATCGAACAGAAAATATTTCTAATATATATTCCAAGTGTTTTATTTGTTCTGAGTGTGTTTTGACTGGAATAAAATGATTTTCTTCAGTAAACGTGTAATAGTTATTTTGTAAGTGTATATTTTTGTATTTTAAGAGTGTACATACACTAAACATTATGTAAATAGGCTGGTGCTTCACCCAGGGTGTGTCCCTGCCTTGCACCCAGCGCAACTCTGAATTGGATACGTGGTTAAAGACAATGACTAGATGTGTTTTCTAAAATAGTTAAAATCCCATCTGTTTCTGTGCATACCTGCTCTGTGGTGGTCCTGACTGATATACAGCAGGGTGAAACTGGGATAAGAAAGTATACAGGGAAACAGGTGGATTACAGTCTGCAATTGTACAACTACAAAGATTTCCTCTATGTTCAGTGGAGCTGATTTAAAAAAAATTATTTAGATACAATGTAAGATTTCTTAAGATTCCCAGTTTATACTGTTGTTTTGAGTGGAATATTAAGAGTTTTAGAATGAACACTAGGTGTCACTCTACACAATGCTATGTAAAATTTGCTGCTCCTGGAATTGGAAAAAATTGTAGCACTTTGATATCCAAGCACAATCTTATATGAATGTTTTAATATTATAATCTTAATGGGAATGTTTAATAAAGTTTGGTTCAATTCTTAGGTTGTTTGTTCATGTATCCTGACAAAATGCCAATAGGCGTAGACTAATCTTCAAAATGATCTACTTACATAAATACATTAGGTTCAACCGGTTTAAAATAATAAAACAGGGTGTGAGATCTAACAAATTCAAACCATTATTTTTTTGTCAGCATAGCAACATGGATTGCTGTAGTTATATTTACTTTAACACTCACACTGCAGATTAAAGTGTTTATAATGTGCATGAATGATAGGACAATTAGGAAAGAATCCATCTTCTTACTTTTAGATTGTGTATAATCAATGATTTAATAGTTTATAAGTTAATCATTTATCTGGGGGAAGAAATCTTTTTTTAAGCTGTTTAATGTCTGAAAAATGCTGTGTAAAAGTATTTCCCACCAAACCACACTAAATGGCTTAGTAAACTATTTAAAATGAATTTATCTGAAATTTAAAATATGAAATTACAGTATATGTTTGCCCAATCTGGTTGGACTGTGGCACTACTACTGAAGTCACCAAGCAAAAATAAAATGTTAGATTTAACCTGACCTACAAAGTCTTATTGTCCTTCTAAAATCTTCATGGCCAGATCTAGAGTTAAAATGATAGGAAATACTGGCCTTGTGTTTGAAATATGGAGGCATGCAGCTTAGACAACAAGACTGATCCAGATTTGGCTTACTTTCTGCTGAACAGGTAACAGCATGTCATTCCTGAACAAATGATAGAAGTATAAATGCCTGCCTAAAGTTTAAAGGTGTAAGTTCCATATTTTGTGTGTTTAATATATATAAAGTGGGGGAAATGATGATTGAACCAACTCTTTTGTGTGTTTTATATGATAAAAATGAATAACAGCAGTAAAAAGTGTAAATACCATAGTTTCTATTATTTAGAGAAACTGAGGCATATTGATATGTGTTTTGCTGTCACACAGTTCCAGAGACCTGGAGGTTGTGGGTCCAAGTCCCACTCCAGGTGACTGTCAGAGAGTAGTTTGGTCTGTTCTCCCCATGTCCACATGGGTTTCGTCCAGGTTAGGGTGACCAGATGTCCTCTTTTACCCGGACATTTTGTTTTTCTAGAGCTTACATAGAATTTCGAGAAGCGTTTCGTTCACAAACTAGCCCTCCCTGACTCTGATTGGTTCTCTTGAGTGAGAAGGGGGCGTGGTGAAGTAGCCTAAAATCTTCTGAGTGAACGGTCTGACTGTAGAGCTACCGTTATTGGTCGATAACCTTCTCTGTAAACATTTAATTGGTCAGTCTGCACGTCAGTAGTCCTTGTTTACGTAAGGCAAAGCTCATGTACCCACCCTCAGCTCGAGCAGCTATGCCGAAATGTAAATGTAAGTTCTCGGATGAATTAAAAAAGAATTTCACATGTTTTCCCATGTGTAGCAAATAAAGGTGTAAAGGACCTAAAAGCACACGTAGGTTCAGCTAAGCATACAACGGCAGAGGGGGGTGTGACTACCCAGGCCGTGTCCTCTTTTTCACCATCTCAGATCCGGTCACCCTACTCCAGGTGCTCCAGTTTCCTCCCTCGGTCCAAAAATCACACGTTGGTAGGTGGACTGGCAACTCAAAAGTGTCCATAGGTGTGCTCCTACCTTGCACCCAGTGATTCTGGGTGGGCTCCGGACCCACCGCGACCCTGAACTGGATAAGCTGGTTACAGACAATGAATGAATAAATTTTGTGTTTGAAAAGCCTTGCATATTTGCTCATTTAAGGTAGAACAATTTTAATTATGGCAAGTTATATTCATTAAGTAGCTGTTTTAATGACATGATATACACTTGGTTGTGAGTTTTAAATTAATATGGGAAATAAGAATCGTTTTAAAACGAGGCATGTTTATAAGAATCGCCATCTTTGGCTTCGTGTAGCCGTCTATTTAAGAGAAACGAAGTATAGAAGATTGTAAACTGACCCATTTAATGTGGAAGCAAGGATCCTAAAAGAACATTTATGGTTGAAGAGAAAGTCAATAATAATGTCTAGTATAAATAATTAAGGTGCAGGGAAAATGGCTGCCGCTCGTTCACATTTATGGCGCATAGCTATTATGGTCTGAAATTTTTAAACTCATCAATGCTACTCATTGATGTAGGTGGTTTTCCCTCAAACTGGCAGTCTGGTCTAGCTTTGTGTCTGGCGAGGAGCAGGAGGGAGCAGACAGATCTCTCCACTGTTTTAAATCTGCATTTTATAGGGTGACCAGACGTCCTCTTTCATCCGGACATGTCCTCTTTTTTAGACTTAAAAAATGTCCGGTCGTAATTTCACAAACGTCCGGGATTCCCCTACTCCATTTGGTTCGCTTGAGTGAGAAGGGGGCGTGGTGAAGTAGCCTAGAATCTTCTGATTGGACGGTCTGACTGTAGCGCTACCGTTATTGGTCGATAGCCTTCTCTGTAAACATTTAATTGGTCAGTCTGCACGTCAGTAGTCTACAGTTAGACCGTCCAATCCGAAGATTTTATGCTACTTCACCACGCCCCTTCTTAATCAAGCTATCCAATCGGAGTAGGGGAGGGCGGGACTAGTTTGTGAACGAAACTCTTCTCGAAGTTCTATGTAAGCTCTAGAAAAACAAAATCCCGGACGTTTGTGAAATTCCGCCCGGACATTTTTTAGATCTAAAAAAGACATGTCCGGGTAAAAGAGGACGTCTGGTCACCCTACTGTTAAAAAACAAGGTATATATATAGATGTTCAACTAAATTTATATTCACTTAATTTTCTCAGCCTCCATAAAGCATGCCTCTGGGCGTAAAGTCAATTGCTACAACAGATGTATATTTCAGCTCAGGCCTTCTTTACTATACTCCTCGGCCTCACACAGACAGTATTAATCTAGAGTTGACCTGCCCCGCGTGTATTTCATGAAAGTAAACTGTGTGGCGTGACATCTATGCCGTGGAGCACGTGGGGAAGTATGAAATGCACGAAAAGTGTATGATACGGGCTCTTTAAAGAGGGGCCAGAAGGACCAGAGGGATACTCCCCCTCAGTCAAACCCCCTACAACCCCTCCCTTCTGTCTCTGCTGTCAGTTCGCCTTGTTTCTAACAAGCTCAGTCCTGTTTGAACACTCGTTAGAAAGATGAAAACACCAGTGCTGTATTTTGTTGCTATTTTTCTGTTCTGTGTGACTGAATGGCCGAGAACAACCGCCTCGGCCCCGGGGAGAAACTCCACAGGTGAGTTCAGCTCTGCACTAACACTGTTTACTTTTCAAATATAGTTTTCTTGAGTCTCTGAAATAAAACAGCCATTTACAAAACTCACACTGTGGAAAAAAAAATGGCTGGGGTCTAAATAATCCTTAAACGGCTAAAAGACACCGACTGAATCTCTACTAAGATTTAAACCTTTCCTTTAAGAAATAATCAACATCTGGAGCCTGTTACGAACCGACTCTTTAATGTGAAACTATGTGAATAGATTCACATTAAAACATGTATAAAACTCTGGGTTTTTCAGGCTGTGGGTGAAAAAAGTAGGCTAATGTGGAAAAAAAAAACTACTGCTAAACGTTTGTAGTGTCTCAATAGGCATTCAGCACAGCACACTGGTCTCCGTCGTGGCTACATAATGTTCACACAGCTTGTATAATCAACAAGAGCCCAGAGAATTATAGAAAGGCATAAAATTAAATGGGTTGCTCTGGAGCAGTAGAACATGAGCCTAAGTTTGCCATTCCTAATGACAAGTGTGGGCTAGAGAGCTATAAAAGCTGTCAGCATTTGGGATTTTTAGTCTTAGTTTGATCACTAAAATGCACCACTGACTTAACTAATAATATGAACCATAGAAGCTAAAAGAAGGTAACAGGGACAAACAAATGCACTCATTGTCAGTAATGAATAATGCATATAGAGTTCAGGGTTGTGGTGGTACCCAGAATCACTGGGCGCAAGGCGGGAGCACACCCTGGAGTAGGTGCCACTACTTCACAGGGCGACACACTCACACATTCACTCACATCTAAGGACATTTTTGAGTATCCATTCCACCCACCTGGAGGAAACCCATGGAGACACGGGGAGAACACAACAAAGTCCTCACGGACAGTCACCCGGAGCTGGGCTTGAATCCACAACCCCAGGACTCTGGAGCTGTGGCACAGCGACACTAGCTGTTGTGTAATACACTACCAGAGGGCGATATTTAAAAGTGTCATTAATTTTCCATAGAGAAACCTCCTTTTGCCTGAATATCCTCATATGGGCATAGATTGTTGTTTAAATGTTGCATTTGAGTCAATTAAATAAACAGTTCCAAAGAATCAGTGCAGTTCAGTAAATTAAATCAATCTGTGTTTCCATTCATCAATCTGACACCAAGCTGTTTGTGCCAGTGTTTAAAGCAGGTCACTGCCCCAGGAAGTTGACAGTGATCCCATCCAGTCGTGCATGCGTCTGTGATGACGACTGTCCAGGTGACCACAAATGCTGTGTGTTTGACTGTGGAGCCGTGTGCGTGCCACCAGCTTTCAGTAAGCACTCTACACAACACACCACAATGTTTCTGTCTCAGCAGTGTTGGCTGACATAGATCCATTCACGACCCAAATGCAAATCAGCATCATTTGAAAAGAATGAAAATGGAAGGGTGGATTTCTGCCTCCACTGCCTCTTAACTCTGGGAGACAGCTCCTTGACTTAAACATGTGTTCTGTAACAGGGAAGCCTGGTGTGTGCCCACGTCGAAAGTGGGGCTCAGGGATGTGTGCTGAATACTGCGTCAGTGACAGTGACTGTCCAAATGATGAGAAATGCTGCCACAACGGATGTGGCCATGAATGCATCGCCCCTTATTCAGGTAAGAATTCTGACTTTTTTTGTTGCAGGAAATCTCCTTGAAATGAAGGCATCAACATGTAAAATAAAAAGCGTGGAATATCTGTATATAGGAAAGTTCACACCCAGACTTGTATTGGTATTAGTACTGATTACAAAATATTTACTTAGGGATGCACAGTTGCACTGCTTGTCATCTATCGTGCTTGAGACCCAACAAAAAAAAAAGGCTTGTTTGGTCCCCTTGTCTGCCAGAAGAATTAGGTGCATGAGAGTGGAGGAGGAGCATTGTCTCCTTCCTCAGCATTCCCTCGAGCAAGGCACCTGAAGATGGCGGCTCACTGCCCCTATAGGGCAGTGTGTGTGTGTTTGTTATATTCACTGCTACACATTGGTTGAATGCAGAGACATAATTTTGTTGTAACTTGTGAAATGACAATAAACAGCAAGTGTACCAATTTATTTTTTTATTCTGACATTCTAAACCACAGAACTGTTTTTTCATGCTGTGATGTATTTCTAAGCAAAGTTAAATAACAAAACGGGCACCGGAGTGTAGCTGTGCTACTTTACTCACTTTGTCCCTGGTTGGTTTTCAGCTACAAACCCGTACGTTCATTACGTGAGTCATTTTGGCACACGTGAGGCATTGTGGAAAGTGGTTCTGATGTGGAAGAATTGACTCCAAAAACGTGAGTGATTTCAGTCGTATGGAGGTGGTTTGGTTGTGCAATCAGATGTACAACAAACCACTGTAATAGTAAGATACAAAAGAAGCCTGTAAGAACAAAAGGGGGAAACACAACTAATCTGTTTTACCACCTCAAGCAGAAACACCCAGTTGAAAATGATGTGAGAAGAGTTCAACAGCCAATGAGCTTTAACCCAATCAGGCACTGACTAATAACATCTATTCTGTATTTGTTTTATTTACGGTGAAGCTTTAAGGTTACGCATTCTATACTTGTTTTACGTGTTCTGTTTATATGCACACAACTGTCTGCACTTTGTTTATGTGGTGGATTTATATGAGACTTTATTTTATACAAAATCAGAATATGAGTCACTGCTGTTTATAAAATAAGGAAATATTTAGATTTTTTTTAATGCTTGAAACTGTTATTAGTAGTAAAATAGATCATTTTAATTAATAAATTACATTTACTTTGATATTAATATAACATTTTTGTCACAGTAGTGTTCTTGAAATTAATGAAAATATTTTTCATTTTTTTGTTGTATCGCCAAGAATATAACTGTCAAAATACCCTGAAAACAGAGATCTTAATTTGAGAACTATACTGTGAACACTGGATATTTGAATTATATTAAATAATGACTTAATATTAAATAAGTATTTATTTCTTTTGTGTCACTGTATAGCATTTATGCCACAGTGTCACCAAGGTCACCGGGGGGGGGGGGGAGAAAATAGGTTGCCAGTTTTGCATCTTGTATCCAAAAATCAACATTCTGTACTAATGCACAATAGCTAACAAACAAACTGGATCAGCGCACCACTATCTGTGCGATTAAGAAAGGAAAAGCTTGGATGGCAAGACTAATCGTATTCTGTCCCTTTCAGTGAAGCCTGGTCGATGCGCAAAACCCAAGGGGACTCCAATGTGTGCAGAGTACTGTTACCATGATGGCCAATGTCCTGGAGAGCAGAAGTGCTGCCGGACCACATGTGGCCATGCCTGCAGTGAACCATGTTGATTGAGCCTGGGTGGCAGCTGGAGGGACTCAGTCATACATTATATTTCATACTTGAGTTTTTGAGAGAGAAAGAGAGAGAGCATGCTTGTGTGAGAGGAAATTGCATACATTTCATGAAAATTTTCCCAATTGGGATTTTTTTTATATTACATTTGTAACCTTAATAAATGCTTCTTTTGGTAGATTCCTGAGTTTTCCTGGACTTCTTTTCTCAGGCATTACCTTATGGTTAGTCTTGCAGAACTGTTGGTACATGTGTTACAAAGCCATTCGCAATCAAACCTTTAGGCTACAGTCTATTTTCATACATATTCTCCATCTCTTGCATGTGCATCAGTGCTCAGGAATGTAAAAGACTTCTCACCCTTGACTCGAGACCCAAACATGTGCACTAAAATTTTGGCAATGAAAGAGCCCTCTGTGTCCTTTTTCCAGGAGCTTGGCAGCAGCAGCTGGTGCAGGCAGACAGAAAAAAGTCAACCTAGTGGCCAAGGAATGTGAAGTATCAAAAAATCTCGAGACAAAACTGAGACAGTCACGTGTATGAAGAAAAGGAGCTAAAACAAACAAAACTGGGCCGAAATAGGATTAGCATTCATCTATTAAGCTCAGAGCTATGTATGGTGTTTGTCTAGGGACTTAAGACAAGCATCTCGCCTGGGAAAGTTTAGTCCAGGGATCAACCAGCAGTATACATGCTTTATTTCAAGGTCTGTATCCATCTTTACCTTGCATCATCCATTGAACATAAACATTCACACCGGCAGGTTAGTAAACAGAGCATTCAGAATGATATCATGAGAGGGAAAGCAACACAGATTGCATTGGATATAAGAGTTAATTTGGATAACATGTATGTTTTGAGAAAGCTTTTTCAGTCATTATGGAATGTCTACAGCTGCACAGATTACTCCGAACACAGCTACAGTCTCCTGACATTTTCCTGTTAATCCACAAAATAGTGTGACCATCAGAGGAATTACTTGTACCATTGAAAGTAACTCCAAACTTATGAACTGTAGTGTACATACATAGTTTTGAGTTCATACAGAGACAGTTATGAATAGTAATGTCTGTACTGTCTCTGTATAACTTGCAAGCTACTCACATTACAAATCTTTGGATAAGGAAACTGTTCTCCAAACATGAACCCAAACTTTGAAATGTATTTTGTGGGGAAAGAATAAACAAAACCAAATTTTTGACTATATACTTGAGTACCTTCCATGACAACGTTAACCTTAAATGTATAGTAATTAACCTGGATATAAATGTAATTAATCTTAATTTAACTAATCTCTGAATGTTTCAAACATAAAACGGATGATACATCAAAGCACCTTATGAAAGAAAAGTTTTTCCACATCAACAACAATTTCAGTGCATTACCCATAAATTAAAATCTTGACTTTCTTCACCATCGCTACAAGGTTTGCTTCACTGTACTGAAGGATGACTAACGACTTGGTCATGCCCACATGTCATTAATCAAGAGAGGTTCACATTTCCCTCTGCTGAGAGTGCTTCTTCCAGATGAGTGCAGTAAAGCAGTTAGATTTAAAATACTCCCTTGAGTTAAGAAACAACAAAAAAAATGTTAATTTTCTCCAGTGTTAACAAAAATCCAAACCTGAGACCCATAACATCATATTCCTCCCACTTAGCTTCAGTAAAGTATTCAAAAGGCCTTTAGTACCAACATTCTTTATGAGTTCCTCTCATCCTGCCAGAGTTCCATAAACACAAGCCTTGGATTCATGTCCCATGAAAACACAGTCCCTCTAAAAACTTCAGACCTTCTCCATGTCTATTCCATTGTTCAGATTCATGTAGCTGCCGGATGAGGATCTCTGACAGTTGGAATTAGATCCCGAAGCTGTTGTTTCAGAGCAGTGGCACTCCCCTTATACGGCGGATTACATTCGCCAAGCGTTTAGCCATTGGCTGGCTGGGCTCCTCCACCTGAAATGTGCGGGTCAACAGGTTGTAGAAGGAGCCGTATCCCACTGCCACCACTGTGCAGGTGAGGCAGATAACATTGTAGGGCATGCTGAAGTCAGGTGTGGGCAAATTAACTAACAAAGGCTCAGTGTACACCCGCACAAAGTAACTCGACTCCTCTTTGGTTGGGAAACTAAATTGAAGAGGGGGGTAAAACAAAACAAAACAAAAAAAAATCAATACAATTGTTAAACTTTAGACTTGTAATGTGTGAGTTTTTCTAGGGAGAATACAAAAGCTATGAATTTACAATTAAAAGTCTAGAAACGTAGAGGTAAGTTGCAGTTTCAGTCAATGTTAATATTTGGAACTGATTTGATGGGCTTACAGGTTTGTTTATATTTAATGTAACTTCAGATATTATTTTTCACCTTACATGTAAAGTTCTTACATGCAACACCGATTTTTCCTATATTTTAGATATACGATATTATATTTAGCCATATATCTGTTCAAAATTCACATGCTGAGCTGGGAAGTACTCACAAGCTGCTGAATAGTGGCCGCTCCTGAGTGCTGTTGACGTCCATGGCGACTACACTTGGCACAAGAGCACTTATCACAGATGATCTGGAATAAGGTTAATCAAATTTAGTGCTTTAAACATTTTAAATTCCTGCTCAAAGTCATAGTTTCAAAACAGGTTAAAACATATTTGGAGCAATTTTAGTCAAGTGCGGCATTCAAGTTTACAGTTAAAATAAAAGATGGGTTTGTTTCAAACTGTTGGCAATTTTCAGTTTTATTCTAATGGATTTACCACTTGTTCCTTTCCAGATTCGCACTCACTGTTCAGGCCTCTAGAGTCACAGTATTTTTGTCAATATAAAACAAAGTCTTAAGCATTATACTAAAGAATATAAATAGAAGATTCCTACCCAACATAGAAACCGTGGTTGGGATCTGGAGTGTATTCAGTCCATTTGAGCAAGGCTCGCTCAAACTGCACTGTGACTTCAGTGACTGAATGAGGAGGCAACTGCACCAGCATCTCCAGAAGATGAGGGCGTAGACGGTCCTTAGAAGGCTGATAGTGAATATAGCCTTGGAATGTAAGAGGACAAACAAGAGGGCTTCATTTGTGTGCTTTCAAAAACAATAAAATTGTGATTTATACATGGAGCAAAACCCCAACATTAACTAAAACTTTTTGAATGATCATGCTTAATATATTAGTGATTGCTTTGCAGTCGTCGTCCCCCGTATATATATATATATATAATAAAGTATTCAGACCACTTTACATTTATCATTTTTTTCATTGCAGCCATTTGCTAAAATCAAAAAAGTTCATTTTATTTCTCTTTAATGTACACTCACTACCACATCTTGGCAGAAAAAAAAAACAGAAATGTAGAAATCTTTGCAAATTTCTTAAAAAAAGAAAACTTCACATGAAATTTGCTCTGACATTCATATTTAACCCACATGCTGTCTATATCTTCTGATCCTCCTTGAGATGGTTCTACTCCTTCATTGGAGTCCAGCTGTGTTTAATGAAACTGATTGGACTTGATTAGGAAAGGCACACACCTGTCTATATAAGACCTCACAATGCATGTCAGAGCAAATGAGGTTCATGAGGTCAAAGGACCTGCCCAAGGAGCTCAGAGACAGAATTGTGGCAAGGCACAGATCTGGCCATGGTTACAAAAGAATTTCTGCAGCCCTCAAGGTTCTTAAGGGCACAGTGACCTCCATAATCCTTAAATGGAAGAAGTTTGGGACGACCAGAACTCTTCCTAGACCTGGCCGTCCAGCCAAACTGGACAATCGTGGGAGAAGAGTCTTGGTGGGAGAGGTAAAGAAGAACCCAAAGATCACTGTGGCTGAGCTCCAGAGATGCAGTAGAGAGTAGGGAGAAAGTTCCACAAAGTCAGCTATCACTGCAGCCCTCCACCAGTCAGGGCTTTATGGCAGACTGGCAAGACATATGAAAGCCCACAAAAAAAAATCCACATGAAGGACCCCAGACTATGAGAAATAAGATTCTCTGGTCTGGTGAGATGAAGATTGAACTTCTTGGTGTTAATTCTAAGCCTTATGTGTGAAGAAAACCAGGCACTGCTCATCACCTGCACAATACAATCCCAACAGTGAAACACAGTGGTGGCACCATCATGCTATGGGGGTGTTTTTCAGATGCAGGGACAGGACAACTGGTTTGCAACTGAAGGAACGACGAATGCGGCCAAGTACAGAGATACCCTGGACGAAAACCTCTTCCAGAGTTCTCTGGACCTCAGACTGGGCCAAAGGTTCACCTTCCAACAAGACAATGACTCTAAGCACACAGCTAAAATAACAAAGTAGTGGCTTCAACTCTGTGGAACAACTCTGTGACCGTTCTTGACTGGCCCAGCCAGATCCCTGATCTAAACCCAATTGAGCATCTCTGGAGAGACTTGAAAATGGCTGTCCACCAACATTCACGATCGTGTCAAATTTCAGTTTTTCTTTTTAAATAAATTTGCAAAAATTTCTACATTTCTGTTTTTTTTTCTGTCAAGATGTGGTAGTGAGTGTACATTAATGAGAAATAAAATGAACTTTTTTGATTTTAGCAAATGGCTGCAATAAAACAAAGAGTGAAACATTTAAAGGGGTCTGAATACTTTCCGTACCCACTGTGTGTGTGTGTGTGTGTGTGTGTGTGTGTGTGTATGTATATATATATTAAAGAAGCAGTTATTATCCTCCAGGATTCTTCTTCACATAATGAAATTGTGTACTACTTAAAACACGTCCTCCGCTTGTAAATAGTTAAGTGGCGTAAAAAAATAAATACCCCAGACAAACAGACAAAAGGGCCTCACTTGGTGTGTTCTCACGCGTCTTGCTGGTGACGGACAGTGTGTGGATGTAAAGTCGCAGGTACCATGGCACGGAATCCAGCAGAAGCACAGGAAATGCCCTATATGGATGATTATTGTAGATGAGGGTGTGGATCTCGCCTGTCTGGAGTCCAAATCCTGCCACATAGCGCTCCGCATGCAGAAGGGGAGGCAGCATGTCACCTACAGCAATAATATATCATTAATAACTTTGTAAATCAACAAGGTTAAAACAACATATCCATAGGAAATGCCAAACAAATCAATGAAAACTTTCAGGAAAATCTGAAACAGCAACAGAAGTGAATCAATATTGGGAACTTCAATGCAGAGGTATACAACTTGCAACCCCCTGATGTGGGTTAATACTTAGACACCTGCACCTCCCTGGAGCCCCAGCATTCATCAATTAATTGTTGAGTGCAAACAATCTTTAGACACAAAGCTAAATCAGGTATGGATTTCACAGAGTTGCAATACAGCAAGACTATTTCACTTCAACAATTATATAAAACTGTTAAATGCTTTGGGCCAGTGAAAGCCAAGTGCAGATGGCTGCCTGATTAATTTTGGGTGCAAATGTATGGGCTTACCACCTTCCCCTTTCCAGCGCAGTAAAAGGTTGAGTGATCGGAGTTGGCCAAAAGTCTCCCTCTTGGTAAGATCATACACAGAGTACGTTCTGCGATCTCCAAGCACCACAGCTGTGCTGAGGAAAGGGGTGGCTGGACTCAAGTCAAATAGCTCCCCCTGTTGGACAAATCACTTGAACATTTAACAATCAACATGTAGAGCAATGGTTCTACCTGTCCAGCATTTTTTCATTTATTCCCTCTGATTCTCAAATCATCTTAGAAGCCATTCAAGGACCAACAGAGGGCATTAATATTTAGCAGCATAATATCTGTATTACTCCAACCTATCAAAGGTGCCACTCCTTTAAAACAGTTAAAACAGAGCCTATAAATTTACCTCTGGGTTGTCTGTAACATCGACATAGACTTTGCTAGAAGACGCTAGAGGGCAAGCCTCAGTCAGCGTGCGAGAGAACATCTTGAAAAGGGACCACTCTGAGGAAAAGAAAACATGTTATAAGCTGTAAGTGATATTCTGTCATTTTATTAAAAAGCCAAATACATTTCAGTGAAAAATCTGTTTCTCTTACCCTTTTTACCCTGCCCTGAGGTATAGAGATCAAACACTACATTCAGAGTCTGTCTTAGCTCCAAAGCCTTGCTTGTACACTGCCAGTCCTGAGTGACATGTTGACACAGAAATCAGAAAATACAGGATACAGTTATATTGTGTAGTTCACAAAGCTTTATTTATTCCGTGGTAAATGCCCAGTTGGAGACCTCTGCATTGATAATGCTTTCACTGGCACAAGAACATAAGGCATGCTCCACAGCAGCTAATTTACTGCCTTTATCACAGAAAATATCTTATGTGCATCAATGTTCTAACTGTGCTCAGATTTTTGGTCTAATACCTCAAAGTCTCAGTTACAGAGACAACTCTTCATTAATTTATTTCCACTCAAAATGCCCATTAAGTGCAAAATGTTCAAATACATTTCTAAAGTGATCAGACGTATCGGTTATTACTTGGATTGTGAGAGGCAGAAAACACATCCAAGATTGGACTTTGGTGGAGTGGAAAAATGATCAATGCAGGTTCCTTTGAAAAACTGAAAGGAAATTCCTTAAAAATAAATAAAGCTTCAATAAAAAGCAGAGGGCAGACACATTAAATACTGATTTTTAAAAAACATCAAATTTCATTTCAAATGGCTGTTTAAAACAGAAAATAAATCTGGATTACAACGGAATAAAACAATATTTTGGGGTGTGTCACAAACATTCGATCATTTCACACAGAGCAGCACAGGGTAATGTTATTTTAAAATGTACAGTGGTCTAGGGCCATTCCATATTGTATTGTTTGCGATAAAATTGTTATAAATTAAAAACATTATATATATTTTAAAATTCCATATTGTGATTATGATAAAATAATAAAAATAAAGATAATAAACCTGTTTCACCACCTCTAGGAGAAGCATCAGGTTTCGTATAAAGAAATTCAAAAATTGTTTACAAAATAACCAAGTGTTTACTCATTTCTTTTCATACGTTTCTACTGAATGTTCAAATTGTTTCATTTATACTAAAATAAAATGTAATAATTTATTTAGTTGCAATATTATGTTCTTGAAATTAACAAAATATAATTCACCAAGATTATCGTATCACAAAATGTACCCATAAATATTGTGATATTACTTTAGGGCCATATCACCGACCCCTACAGTGGACTATAATGTGTGGTGATGTGTTTCTGCATCATTGTATCTATGTAAAAAAAAAAAACAATTAAAAATATCTCACCTTACAGACTGGTCTAATATGTACAGCCTGAGAAAAGAAACTGCTGTGGAAGAGCTTCTCTGACTTCATGAGCACTGCCAAACCAGCCTATACAGTGAAACAGTGTGATTAGAATGTGAACAGGGACCATGTACATCCTTAGACACCAAAGCAATGTACTGCACCTTGGAGCCACAGGGGAGAAGCTTCTTCCAAGGGGTCAAATTCTCAGTACAGACAATTTCACGTGGCAGTGTGGCATAACGGAGGAACTGGTGATCAGTAACTGAAAGAAAGAAAAATGTTCTGTTTATCATAGGAAGGTATATTATTAAAACATAATATACCTAAAAAATGGTATCGTCTTACCATTTCCCAAACCGAGGGGTTTAAAAGAGGCACTAGGCTGAACCGTGTTTGTGGAGTCGATGAAGTTTAGAGAAGCACAGAAGATACCTGACAGAACATTGGTGAGCTCCTTCCAGTTCCCATCCACACTGTAAGCCAAACAAGATTAGAGTCGATTAATTGGTCAAACACAATAGTAACTGATCTTGTTGTAATCAATATATACACAAACTGACAAACCACAGTACAAATATTAAACATCTGAATAAATGCAAAATGCACAAAAGAGCTTAAGCCTCAGTTCAGCAGGAATCTACTCAGTTTTTGTTTCTTATCAACAGCAGAAATATGGCCTTTAAATACACACTGAATAAATCTATTCCTCTGATATCTTTAATAAATATAAATGTAGATTTCATGTCCAGAGAAACTATACAGGGTATCATCAAATGTAAAGCAAAAATCAACATATACGTGTGCAGTATTTTGAAGGAAAAACCATTGTGGATGAGATGCATCATCAATAAGAAAAATAAGTCAGAGCCATATTGATTACAGATGTATCTAATTGTTCAAATATATTAAAATGTCATCATAGCTACCCATGGATGCAGTAGCAACACAAGGAGGCCAAATAAAGATGTTAATGGTTCTTATTGACAGTGTGTGGAATTGGCCCATATGCACCATTATTAACTAATCATCAGCATTAAACAGAGACCGTTCTGTTACTCACTCCACCACAGAGTCGTGGAACCACACCCAGAGCTCAGCCCCAGGAGGAGAGGGGATGAAGGGCTGCCCCCACTGCATGGTCCTCCAGTAGCCCTGGGTGAAGGAGATATGCAGCTCCCGCACTGAGAACTTGGACAGCAATTGGCCCAATGACTTTGGAAAGAGCCGGTAATGGGACACTTAAAAAGAAATAATATAAGCACAAATTAATTTTATTTAACCCAAAGATGAAACAGAAGGTCTAATGTTTAAGGTTCTTACATAACTGAATAGAGTTCTGGGTCAAAATCCTTAAAAATATCTCAGTGTAGAGATCATCCTAGCTGGTAATTTAGTCAAAATGATGTGTGTTCTACAATGCAATAGAAAACACCACATAATGTCAAATGTCAAATAATCTCCCTAGTTTCCTCTCACAATCCAAATACATAGTCGGGTAGTTGGCTGTGCAAATTTGCCCAAATTTTGTGTGTGTGTGTGTGTGTGTGTGAGTGATGCCCTACGATACCCTGGACAAAGCACTATGCTGTGTTTCTCATGCTTGGCTTTCCATCAAATAGCTGATGTGTTGTGAATGTATTGTCGTGCATTGCCTGCTGCCACAACATCCATCCATGTGTTGGATAAGGCATCTAATACTATCTAATACTCCTAGACATGTGTAGACAAGTATTATATAAATATATAAAAGTCAAAAGGCTTATATTCTCCATACTGCAGGTCAGTGAAGCATTTATTTTGAAGCAAATATTCTGAATCTATAACATTATGGTTAAATAATTATGTAATTTTGCTTTAAAGGGCTTATAGAATAGACAAATCTGTATAGTCTAACAATGGGTGCAAACTGTGTGGTGCTCAGCTGAATAAGATATCTGCAAATAAGATATTTAACCAAAATAAATATAAATAATGTGCAAAGACTTGGGAAGCGTCTGAAAAGTTGAATGTATTTCATATGTAGGCCTTGATGCTGTATGAGCTGTAAGCCTAGTGGACTACCATAACAGTCTCTACAGATGAGTAAAAGGCAAGAAACCTGTAAAAGAGTACGTTTCATTCAATTATTGGGAGGCAGTTGGGCTCTATCTCAAATAGCTCCCTGCTCCCTATGTAATGCACAACGGATGTCAATAAATAACGGGTTCTACATCAAATACACAATAAGACTGTCATAAACTCATTCAGAATTGGCAATAAACTCCACGTTCACGAATCTTAATTGTAGTCCTTTGTTTGTGAGTGGAAGCCCTATTAGCCCTTATCCTCTCCCGTGCACTAAGCAGGGAGCTATTAGGGATCAGCCCTAGTCAACGTTTTGACCAAGAGGAAGTTGGATTTTAAAAGGGAAAATAAAGTCGTGTATTCGGAGAGTAGGGCACCTTTCTCGGCCTGCTCCAGGAAGTCAGTGTCCCACTGTGTCCTGAACTGGAAGCTGGTGTAGATGTCTCCAGAATGCAGGGGTCTGATGACTAGCTCCTCCTCAAACTGGTCACTGTGTCGGTGTTGGTCCTGTCCCACGGATCCGCTCTCCTCGGCCCCTGAGCTGCTAACTGGTCCCGTCTCATCGCTAGGGTTTTCCAAAGTGTTACATGTACAGGACAGCAGGAAGACGCTCAGTATGACAACACACAGCGCCGCCATTTTCAGCGCTCTTCCGTTCGGCACTACCTCCTGAACGACGCTCCTCTCTTCTGACCAATCAGAGAGGAGCAGCTCTGGGTTTAGGTCGAGTTCAGAGTCTGCGCAGTTTCACCAACATCACGCAGACCTCCAGAGGTTTCTATGCAATTCTTTGAATTCAACTACTGTAAGGTGCAATTCAGAGGTGCAGAGTGCACAGAGCTTATCCTCTTCCCATCCCCTCTAACACCGAGAAAGTCTTACCTCATAGTTCAGAAAAACTGAAGCAGCTTTACTAAAAATAAATAGTTTAATAGTTCTGTATTTTGTAAGAGACAATCGTGAATACATACATACATACATTTTCTTTTCCGCTTCTCCATTTCAGGGTCGCGGTAATCATGAATATATTTTTTATTTTTTTTATCATTCAGTAAGGGTTGTTTTTTGTATTTTCATAAATTGCCTAAAAAATATTTTACGAAATGTAATGAACAAACCATAAATAGATGAATAAACAAAAATAAATTGCTTAACTTATCCATTTACTATCTCAACATAGTAGTCCAAACCCAGTAAACAAGGAACGTCCCTGGACGTTCAAAATAGGTCTAACAGTAGTCTGTCCGTCAAGGACATATTTTAAACGTCAATGGACGTCCAAAATTCATCTTAATAAGTTAGTTAAGTGGTGACCAATTAATAACGTCAGTGGACGTCCAAAATACGTCTAATAGTCGTCTTTTCAACGTCTGTGTTTGGACGTCTTTTCAACTTTCATTTTCAATCTTAAGAGAACGTTGATTAGACGGCAGTCATTACGTTATTTCAACGTTGAATCAACGGCTAATTGTTTACTGGGAAATTGATTTTCCTTTTTATCTCAGCGTAAACGTTGGTTTTTGATCAATGAGTATGGGAAAATTTGCCAGAATTGACATTTTTAAACAAACCAACTGATAACAGTGCGTCTAGTGAAAAGACCAACCCCTGCACGCAGTTCAGAGGCTTTATGTTCCTGGGCTACATTCTCCGCAATTAAACATATAGTCCATCATTTAAAGCACTGTTGCTGTGTTTTGAAATCTGCACACTTTCAAAGCGGGCTCTTGCAGTCCTACTGCAGCCGTGTGAGTATTTCTGGTTTTTTTGTGCCCTCCAATGTAAAAAGTCTCCAGGTTGCAGTGTCACTGTGCGGCCACTGGTGTCGCTGTGTTGATGTCTGAACTGAGCACATCGTATGAATGGATGCTGTTGTATTGTACCGCACCGTGTGTCATGAAGACTCATAAAAAATACATTCACATAGCCGTCCCATTACGTTCAGCAAATCAGAGCCGCCCTGACCACGCTGGGGGTCAACCGTGGATCATCGTCCAAGCCCCACTTATTAGCTCTTCAGCACACCTTGTCTACAGGCGCGCACTGACACACAGAGGCGCGCGCACACAATCTCCCTCATCATCCACAGGCGCGTGCATCATCCACACACACACACACACTCGCGCGCGCGCGCGCGCACACACACTCCTTCATCATCCACAGGCGCGAACAACCCTCGCTCACACACACACACACTCACCGTGTTGTAATTCATGCTCTGGATGCTGGTGACGGCTGTCAGACTGAATCACGCCCCGCTGTTCTTTACGCGCTGACCTTCACTGCCTTTCGGCTTTATTCCATCTTATTCATAACTGCGCTCTTCACGTCCCCATGGCTTCCTCGGACGACGCGGACAAATGCATGCTGCACAGGGGCAGATCTCAAAGTGACCCCAACATCCTCCTCGAGTCCGGCATTGATTCCGCGCGCGGCTCAGGTAAGAGAAACTAACCTCCCCTCTTCTGCTTATTGCATTAGGACAAACGCCGTGAAACCCAATCTGCTTCCCTTTCTCTGCACTCCAAGGCTTCAGGCGCTAAATGGCTTTCACTTAAACCAGCGCTGATGCGGTGTGTGTGGACGGCATTGAAACAGATTCAATTTCCATTTTCCAGAACATCTCCACTCATGCTTTACTTGGCTGCTTTTGTGAAAACACACTAACCAAGCCAAGCACACATGTGCAAACCATGGCTGGATTCTGAATGTCGCCGGGGCTTTATCTCAGATGGTCCCCTTCTTGTGTAGTGTACTGTAAAGGTTATGAAAAAACCCAAACAGGGACAAATCTGTGACAACAGCAAGTCATCTGCACTCAGCCATAATATGCACGGCTCAGTGACCAACATTCAGTGCATCGTGTGGATGCAGAGGCGCTAGATTCATGACCTATGCAGTGCACTACGTAGGGAGTATGGATCCATTTGAGGTTCAGCCACGGTCTCAGACTGTGACAGACTGCTTTGTGTTGACTCTATTTTTAGTGGATACGGAGGCACCGCCGATTTTTTAACTTCTTCTGGGGTTATAGACGAAACAGAATCTATCTTCTACAACAGCTCAAAAGCATGCCTTTACTGGAACATTTTGAATAATTATATAATGATACGTGTAGCCTATGTTAATGGAAGGGTGTCTGATGATATTCGCGCATGCGCACTGTTCGCCTCCGTTAGCACGGTATTGGCGCCTCTTGAATGGAGCGTCTCAGGCGCTTTGTGGTGTGTGGAGCTGAGGGTGGCTCACAAAAACGATTTCACACACATGTTAGTGCACCATGAATCTGTCAGCGAGTAAATGAGAGCGAATTGTATTGACATTATGGGATATTTACACTTACATTTACACAATTACATGTAAAATCTTTAGTCTGACACTGACTGACTGGTTGTACAAGAAACCACAGTTAGAAATGGCACAATACCTCGTGTCCCAATATTTATTTATGCTTATATAATATTAGCTGAATATATACATATATTAATATTTCAATTACTAGCCTATGATTTATACTAAGCCTCTATTACACAAAGCACATCACAAGCAGTAGAATTATGGGCAGATACAGGTAAATTGTTTTGTACACTGGCCTGAGTGCAGATGCCAATACAATACATTAACATTTATAACATGCAAACTAATATAACAAATCAATCTTGGCTTTTTTTTCATTCATTCATTCATTCATTCATTCTTTCTTTCTTTCTTTCTTTCTTTCTTTCTTTCTTTCTTTCTTTCATTGTCTGTTACCACTTATCCTGTTCAGGGTCACAGTGGGTCCGGAGCCTACCCAGAATCACTGGTCGTAAGGTGGTAACAAAACCTTGAAAGGAGGTTTTTGAAATATCAGTCAAATCTAAATATTTGTCTGATGCTGATCATTTTTACAGTAATTAATAACAATATGATTCCACTATTACCATGCATCCCACCACCTAAAACTAGGATGTAAAGCTCCAATAACACAAATCTACTTTTGTACAGGATTAAACACACAGTTAATAATTATACGTCTGACAATGTGATGTGAGTGAGTGCTAATTCAGGTTAGTTTGTTTAGAGCATTGGATTTATTCTCTTTTTCCCTGACGTGATTCAGCATTGTCTTCTGATATTAGCCTGATACATGTATCTGTGTGTACAAGAATCATCTGTGGAATTTAATGTGATTTAAAACTTGCCCAAGCATCCATGAAAGCTGCTATGCTTTGAAAAATTAAAATCCTGACTTTGACATCCTTAGGGTCCATGGGGAACAAGCACAGCCCTCCTGTTCTGGCACAGCTGATTATAAGCAGGTGTCCAGCACAAAGAGACAATTGTAATGGATCCCAGTTTGTTAGTCTGAGTATGTAGGCTATCACTGCCTCGTTCCCCCTAGTCGTGATGAGAATCGCATATTAACATTGCATGTTTAGTTTAGCTTCAACTCTCTGCCAAGTGACTTTCTTTGACACTTAGGCAAGTAACACTCAGTAGATGTCCGCCCACCACCTCTCTGACTAGCAAAAGGCCACTTGTATCATACATGACACTTGACAGTAATGCTTGTGACTAATATTAGACCTTTTAATCGGAGAGCAGATATTTCTGGTGATTGCTGATCAATGGCTCATACATTGTGTAATGTATAGCTTTGTAGTCTGCACTGAGGGACAGGTTAATGTGTTCTGTGAAATAATTAATTTGATGACATGTGGTTACATAGACATGTCCTAATAATAGAGCACTTCAGTGCAAACACACATGCAGAAAGAAATTAATAAGACAGATAGATAGATAAAGAGAGAAACTGAGAGAAATAGAGTAATGGAGTGAGTCTTCTGAGGTTTGCTAATGACTCTTGCTTCCCATTGACTCGCACCAGTAGAAGGTACTGAGGGTAATGCATCAGCTTCTCCCTTGGCTAAGTGATAATTAATTAAAAGCCCGAATACCACATGGCCAAACTCTCTCATGCACTGAATGTCTGCAGAAGACTTGCTGCATCATGGTGGAGTGTGTGCGTGTGTGTGTTTTCCCTTCTGACAGTTACCCATCAGTGCAGTGGAAATCCCTCAGATGTTTTTAGTTTTCCTCATTCGAAAAAAATCCTCAGTACAAAACAAACTGAAATCTTAACATTGGCTTTTAATTATCCTTTTTTTATTTTTTATTTTTCTTTTTAATGTTCTACAAAAGTGTATATTGGTTTATTATTGATAGCACAGATGAATGCAATCTGCAAATGAGTGGAAGTTTTCATGAATCAGGACAGTTACATGAAGTTTAATCTTCTTCTCAAACCAAAAGTCCATCTGTGTTTTTACATAGTGTGAGGTATTTCGCACGATCAGTTTGTATCAATATTATCTGCTAGTATTTTGCAATGGCAGAGCTCTGGGGCCTTGGGGCTTGGGTTCAGACCTCACTTCAGTTCATTGTTTGTGCAGAGTTTGGTGAACCCACCCCCAGCCACTCTGTGCTATGGTGCCAGCCCCAAGCCTGTGTTTAAGAGACAAGTGCATCAGGGAAAGCATCAGGTAAAAATATAGTACCAAGTTGTATGAGCAGTCATCCACTAGGTGATGGATGATCTGCTGTGATGACATTTTGGAGTAGCTCAAAGTGAAATTACAACTAGCACTTTGTTTACTGGGCATTAAGCCTGTCACATTTTGTGATACACATTAGTTAGCATTCAAATTACAGGCAGAATTTTAATTGAGGCATTTTTAGTCATTGAGCTGAGGAAAATTCTTCTCACTGGTGGAATAATTCCATTATAGCGCAGTGGTGAGTAATGTTTGTTAATATCGCCTTGAGCAGGCAGCACTGAGGTACATTTGTCTAGTTTAGCTTGAGAAGTGTATGTTTTCAGCTGGAAGCAAATAGGTATTAATAGGAAAACACTACTTAAAAGTACTTAAAAATTAAACATAATTAATTACATTTATTTTTCTGTTAATTATTTGTCAACTGAAATAGATCATGAAGGTCCATTGGGCAATTTTATTTCCTAATTTCACTTTCAATCTTGTTAGGTTTCTTGTTACTTTATATAAAACAAGTTATATTAAAATTGTTGTAGGAGTTTTAAGATGGGGCGGCATGGTGGTGTAGCAGGTAGTGTCGCAGTCACACAGCTCCAGTGGCCTGGATGTTGTGGGTTCGATTCCCGCTCCGGGTGACTGTCTGTGAGGAGTTGGTGTGTTCTCCCAGTGTCTGCGTGGGTTTCCTCCGGGTGCTCCGGTTTCATCCCACAGTCCAAAAACACACGTTGGTAGGTGGATTGGCGACTCAAAAGTGTCAGTAGGTGTGAATGTGTGACTGTGTGTGTTGCCCTGTGAAGGACTGGCGCCCCCTCCAGGGTGTATTCCTGCCTTGCTCCCAATGATTCCAGGTAGGCTCTGGACCTACCACAACCCTGAATTGGATAAGCGCTCACAGATAATGAATGAATAAGGTTTAAGGTGTGAGATTTAGTATAAGATATGTTTTTTTATTATTAATGTGAGCAATGAATTATTATCATGCACATTTCAATGTAACAGTAATTACATCATACTTCACTTATCAATATCCAGCGACACACATGGTATGATTTCATTTTTATCTGTGTAAAATGTACTATATTTATGACTTTTTTAACACAACATGATCAAACATTTTTTCAGTTAAGATTCATCTGGAATCATCCTGGAAAAAATCTTAACATTGAAATGACAAGTGTTCACTAGTGATTTTGCAGTACACTGCTAGCATATTACACATTTAATATATTAAACATAGGGATCACAGATGTGGTTGAAGCATATTTTGTAATATATATTGTAGTACATATCCATAGCTATCACAACTCGTTGCAGTATATTCACAGTATTCTGTCCTTGTGTATAGCTGCTATTTCTGCACATCTCCATTTCTGTCTATTATTAGTTTACTACATCATTTAAGCACAGCAGCCGTCCTTCACATTGTGTGAAAATGTCAGGACGATTGGACCAATATAAATGTTTTACACTGACCTCCACTGAAAGTTAAGATGGTTTTTCCATCTCCTGTAAAGTTGCTAATTTGGAGATACATGTTTTTCTTTGGAGAGTGATGATATACTCTATACCTGCACAGTGTTCATGGCTCCTATGGTCATTTCCTTAAATGAGAATTATATGAATGAAATGCCTCACAGCCATCATTGTCTGGCCAATTCCTCTCATATGAGCACCAGGTATTCACTGAGGGCCTCCTGTATGTGCACTCCAAACCTGTCCTTGCTCTCTGCCCAGGGGCCCCGAGGGCTGCATGGCTGTATTAAAGCAGGTGATTAACCCTTTTGCTGGAAACACTGGGCTGAATGGTAGTGGGAGACAGGCGAGAGGTGTTAGAGAGTGAGGTGTCAAAATGGAGCGGCCAGCATCACATGTGGGAGGACTCTTGGGCTTCTGCCAAAGAGAAACTGCCTTAAAATATCCATTCTCCTTTGTTTTTGTCTGGACTGCTCTGATATGCTATGTGTCTGAATGTTCATCAGACAGAATAAGAAAGGAATTACATAAGATATTGTTGTAAATGTCTGCGTATATATGGCCAATATAATAATGATACACAAGCCAGTGTGAAGATCTCGGAGGTCAGAACTTGTAACCATCCTATGGAGCCTGTAGTGAGACCACAAGAATTGGATTCGGCAAGATAGTGCTAAACAGCCATTAGGACTGTAAATATTGACTATATTAGCAATTACATCCACCACTTTAATAAAAGTGAACTGGACTAAATAATAAACAATGCATATTCTTTCAATGCTATCAACATTTATTGAAAATTAACTGGAAGCTACATTTATAAAATGTTTGTATACACAGATTTTATCTTAAAATCATCTAAGTGTGAATTTAAAGTTTCTAATCAGACATGGCAACACCAGGTTACAAGTTATGAAACTCTAATTGAGATGCACAATGGTATTTGAATTATAATTAAATGGTATTTGAACATATAAATGTTTAATATGTAATTATTGTAAATTTACTGAATGATAATTTGACATTGGGACAATGTGCAAAAATAGCTGTGTTTTATTATAATAATAGAATATTCATTCATTATCTGTAACCGCTTATCCAGTTCAGGGTTGTGGTGGGTCCAGAGCCTACCTGGAATCATTGGGCGCAAGGCGGGAATACACCCTGGAGGGGGCGCCAGTCCTTCACAGGGCAACACAGACACACACACACATTCACACCTACGGACACTTTTGAGTCACCAATCCACCTACCAATGTGTGTTTTTGGACTGTGGGAGGAAACTGGAGCACCCGGAGGAAACCCACGCAGACACGGGGAGAACACACCAACTCCTCACAGACAGTCACCTGGAGCAGGAATCGAACCCACAACCTCCAGGCCCCTGGAGCTGTGTGACTGCGACTCTACCTGCTGCGCCACCATGCCGCCCTATAATAGAATATATTATTTAAAAATATATAATTACAAATATTAAAAATTTAACATTCTAAAAAAGAAACATTTCATTGTAATTCCAATTCTTTTTTATTTAGTTCTCATTTCTGCTTTTTATAAAGGTTTATCAGTATCAGGAAGTGCATTGCCTATTTAAGTGCATTTTTAACATATCTAGTTCTTCTTGATTTTTATGACATGTTACACATAATGAAGAAAACCCCAGAGTATGTTGCATTCACAGTCTCTACTCTTCTGTGAAGGCTTCAAACTAAATGACTTAACGTTTCACTATTTGATGGCATTCGGGAACACAATCATTAATAAGGTAATGTAAAGATTTCTGGCGTCACGGTGCAGCATGTAGTATCACTGTCACACAGCTCCAAGGTCCTGAGGTTGTGGGTTCAAGGCTCACTCCGGGTGACTGCCTGTGAGGAGTTTGGTGTGTTCTCCCTGTGTTTGTGTGAGTTTCCTCCAGGTGCTCTGGTTTCCTCCCACAGTCCAGCACAGTAGGTGGATTGGCTACTCAAAAGTGCTCATAGGTGTGAGTGTGTAAGTGAACGTGTGAGTGTGTGTCGCTCTGTGAAGGACTGGGAGTAGGCTCCAGACCCACCCTGAATTGGATAAGCAGCTACAGACAATGAATGAATGAATGAATGTAGAGATTTTTGGTGATTAGTTTTGGGTCATAAACACCACTCCAACTCATCCCAAAGGTATTGGATGGAACTCCTTCACTTTACAAAACAGTTCCACAGCCCAAAGCTGGGGCTTGATAACCCTGTGGACCAGGCTAGTCCCTGAATGTGGTCTCATTTTATTATACGCACAACTGGACATCACAACGTGTGCACCTTACAAAGCCGAGTTTACTCATTACAAGGGTTTTTGTGGGCTCTGTTTAATAAACAATGATACTTTTGGGGTTTGCCGCCCTGCTGTCACTGAAGCCTGTGTCTTTGTATGCTGGTCAGAGCTGCTTGCTGGCCACTACTGTGCCAGGAGTGGGCTATGACTCATCAGTTACATCTGATAGGGGCTGGTGAGAAAGACTCAGCTTTTTTTCACTAGTGCAAGGTGCTTTGTAATTTGTGATGTTTTTACTCAAAGGTTATTTTTGGTAATATGTCCCCACCCCAGGATTTATTATCACATTTGTGTTTTGTCAAGAGAGATTTGCTTTTGCAGTAAACCTGTTTTAGGATTGGTACTTCTACACCTGGATTGTTATAAATTGAAACCAACTGTAATATGTGATGGCACTATGGTACAATATAAACATTTGACAAAATACAACATTGTTCACACTCATATTTAGATGCTACTAGTCTTAAAATAAATTGAATTGATTTAGCTGTAGGGAACTTCTACAATTTAAGAACTAACTCCTGTCTTTGCTGATGTCTGATGTTAATATCAGAGTATTTAATTGCTTGTGATGTGTGGAATTGTACTTTCAATACACTGGGCAGCACAAGAACCCTGCAATGGCCATGAAAGCCAGGTTCTCTGAGGTCAGCAGGTTTTGTGCTAATATAGCATCCAAAATACAATATTGACCAGTATATCTAATTTGAGATCTACTGGAGATACTCCATATCTGAGTAGATGCTGCTGCTATTATTAGCTAATATTAGAAACCTTCAAGGAAGGTTAGTGAGAGTAATGTACCTGTACAGTACCTTTATTCTTATACATCTATTTATTAACACTATATCTTGTATCTTTAAAATGAACAAAAAATTAAAGACTGTTTGTGGATAGTCCTTCTACTGAGGGAATTCAACAACTTTGTGTGCACACTATATAGTCTCCGTAGAATGGGATACACTGGAGTTCCCCAAAGCTCAAAGCTCCACACTTTGACTCCAAATAGGTTGAACTGTGTTGTCTGAAGTGATGGAACCCCATGTGGGACGAATTCGAAGTGTTTGTTATCCAGGACTCCAACATGAGTTGGTTTCTGTAGCCGATTGGAATCTAATCCCCACAGCAATGTTCCAGAAGAGTAGAAGCTGTTGGCGAAAAAAGAGAGACCATCTCTAATATATACCACCAAATCTTAATATTTCTCATTTTGGCAGAAATGTGAGGTGAGTAAATTTAGTGGAGGTCTATAGGTTTGCCGTTCTGTTTTTAATATACTTTGTAACTCATCCTCAATCAGAAATAATCATTCTTGGTTCTCTATACAAACATATGAAGGATGCACAGTACAGGCTGCTCTACAGGGGGAGAGAAGTCTTGCCCTTGTCAAGCACAGTTCACTGGCTGCCATCTCTTCTGGGCTGTGAAAACAGAACACAACAACAACAAGCTCAGCGGCCTCCCCGGAGATGCAGCAGGGAGCAGATTAGACGTTTGACAGTGTGTCTTTTTTAGCAGTGCGTGTGAGTGTAGGGCAGGAAGAAGTAGCCTTCTGCAACTAAATTCCACAGCTTCACTGATTCAGACTTTACACCATCAGGGGTTCTTGCCTGAACTACCACTAAAATCAAGCAGCCCATGCACGCGGAATTATTTGGAGAGAAACCCTGCTCATCCTGTCCTTTTCCTCTGACAGAAAAGATTTAGAGCCTCTTCCATGTTCTTCCTAAAAGAAATGTTTTACTAAAAGACATTTTTAATTGCAGGCTATACCCTGAAAACTTGATTTCAGTTGTAAAAAAGGGTATTTTGATGAAATGCTACACAATATGCCTTAATGTTTGTAGATAGTTACAATTAATTTATTCATTTCCTTTAATATGCATTCATTGATATTTGCTGCCTGGTATCATCTCTGTACAAATGCATGAAATGAAATGGGATGCCCTTTAATATCTGAATGCCCAATGTCAATTGTCCAACAAACATACAACACAGTCCCACAGCACTGGGCAAGGGTCTTGTGTTCTCTGGAGTGATAGAGCTCCTCAGCATTCTCGTGGCTAGCAAAAAATATTCAAACACCTAGTGTTAACCATTCTGAGAAGAGTAGGTGTTTTACTGCTGTAAAGTGGGATTACACACGTATATATGAATACCCATCAAAAATATTGTATAAGCAAATATGTGGCCATTTAGAATAGAAGAATTTCTCTTTTTGATTCTCTGAAAAACCATTTAGTGAATCATTTCTTAATATATCATTTTTGTAAATGAGACGTGTGTGAGGAAAACCAAAGGTCCTCTCAACTTGTATCGCTAATGCATCAAAATGATTAGTGGGCAACATATAAATACAGAGGATATGTCAAATGAACTAAATGCATCTACAAATTTAAACAAATGACATACAGTTGAGGTCAAAATTAGAGAACAACTTGCACTTTCCTAAGTTTCAAATCACTGCTCATCTCATTTTCAAGGTATCATAGCAGAAATAGAAGCAATGCTAGTTCTCTAGTTTTTAATCTCTAGTTCATGAAATAAAAATAATTTTTTGTACAAATATTGTTTTTTGCATGGTTAAATTACAAATTCAGCCAAAGTAGTAAACATGGTCCCCTTTCTTCAGCCATTCAGTTTAATCACAATCTAAACATTCATTCTGTTCACCAGTGATGCATTTGAGAAACATGGAAATGTCAGGTTTAAACTGCTATACATCTCAATTTTGCTTAATATCAGAATATTGTAGATGGATGTTACTGCCAAGCATTAACTGAGCCATAAAGGACACAGGGAGTTGTGTGTATGTGTGTATAACCGTAGATGGGCTAGGCTAAAGGTTAAATGAAAACCTGTGCTGGAAAATTTTGTAATGGAAGGAGAACTGATCTTTTCTGTACTGTAGAGACCAGTGTGGAGTTTAAGTAGATGGTACAGTGCATCACTCAATGATACCGAGCAAGTTGTGGGCCTAAAAGCCAAACTGGTGAAGGCTATTAATAGCACTGATAGATCATGTTTGCCAGGGAAGTGGTGAAACTGTGGTGTCTGCAGCTTGGCCTACTGCCTCACATTAGATGGCCGCTGACAGTTTTATTATTTTACAATTACAGAAGTAGACAGGATGGAAAGAGTCGTGAAGAAAAGATATAAAGAAATGGCTAGGGGTGCCGCGTTGTTTAAGTAGTGTGGCATGGTATGGGAGAGGGGTGCTGGAGCTACCACTCACAAGTTTAGTTGAGGAATTCAAATGTGCAAAGGTGAGTCACAAGATGATTTTGTCAGGATCGAAAGATGCATTGGTAAAAGCAGCAGCACCAGTCATGAAAGCAGGAAGAAAGTGGAGTCCACGAGTGGCAGTGCCGGTAGCTAGGAGCTCAGATCTAAGGGATGTGATTGGCTAAGTGCAATGCAGAAGAGCATGTCTTGGGTCAGGTGATGCGTGGAAAGGTTTTGGTAAGACCACATTGCCAGAAAGAAAGTGAATGATGACTAGTTTTAATTGTGAGCTTTAAGAGGAGCATCACAGACAAAACAAGGCCAGTGGCTTCGTTGAGAACTCTAGAGAAGCAGGTGATGATTTGGCAGGAAATGCGGACAATGCTCATATTAACTTACAACGTCCTTCTAACACCACAAAATCTTGGATAGTGGATAGGCGAAGACTTTAGCTGTAGATAACATGCAGGGGTTGGCATGCTGAAGCATATTCTATCGGCTTGTACAGTTTGTCACAGCGTTGATATACATGAAGACATAATCAATTGCTTAGGTATTAGCAGCTTTATTGGACAGCAAATGCCTAGAAGTTAATGCTGAGTGGTTGTAGTAATAAAGTGGTAAGGTTTTTGTGAGAGGGAAAATAGTCAGGAGTGTGTGCAGGCTATGAATATTTGTAAATGGGGTGAAGTACATGGCTGGAAATTGCTGGCAGATGTAGGTAAAAAAACGACAGGTCCCAGAATGCATTGCGTTAACTACATTGAGGCCTAACATGAGGTCTGTTCCAAAACCTAGTGAGCTGTTGAACTAGACAGCATTTTATGTCATAGTGTGCGCGTGTTAGGGGATTTGTAGCCAAGTCTGCTACATCTCTGCCGGTGCAGTTCGGCATTAGGCGCCGAAAACTAATGGCAGCTATGAAGGAGTTAGAAAGGTAGTTAAAATTTAGTTGAAAGGTCAAGTCAGTGGATGTAGATAAGGACAGCACAGAGTAGCTGGATCATTTCAGCATTGGAGGACATTTATGTTTTTGAAAAAATATTGTAAAAAAAAATATTTTTTCATATTTAGTTTCATATTTAGCTATTTATATTATATATATTATATATTATATCATATATCAACTATATCATATTAAATTATTAGAAAAACCTACTGTGCCATCTCAGCATGTTAAACAGTTAAAATAAATTGAAAATTGAAAATGTTTTTTTGTGTTCATACATCAGCCCTCTTATGGATATTTGGCTATGTGAAGGAAATATTTTGCAAAGAATTAGTAGCAAAAAAACACTTTTTATATCCATTTATTGGTCCCTAAGTAAATAATGTTATTGTACAAACTATGTATTTATCAGAAGCTATTTTTCATAAATGTAATGTCTATACATAAAAAAGAGCACACATCTGGGTCTTTTAATCTTTAGATAAAAATGGCATTAAACCTGTTTGGATATTAGGAAGAAATATGGTGAGAGCTTACTTTATATTCCTATTCAATTTTTAGTACATAGATAATTTTGTCAGTATAGACTATATAACTTTATTAAATATTTGTAAATAACAGGGTTGACAGTGATTAAATAGGGTAGACTCTGTGATGTGTAGTAGAGGATAGTAGAGGATAGGGTAGAGGATAGTGTTAACAGGGTTGACATTGTTGGGTTACATGGCATTAAATGTCAGTGAGGTCTGTTTATTCTATTGTGACATATTAAACTTTAAAATACGTTGAGCTCACTTTTAATGGTTCTGACAAATAAAACAAATTTTTTTCATTCAAAACCTTTATGGTGCAATCAACTTTTACAATTTAGAAATTGTAAAAAGCAACAACAAACATCCTTTTGCCTGCAACATATACATTCATTGTTTTAGATCCTATATTTAACCTTCTTTAAATACACCTGCCTTTTCACAGGGTCAGTATCTCTGCGTGCCCTGTATTGTCTCTGCCTCTCTGCTGCTGTTGTGACAGGTCCCATACCACTGAAATCTATACATACAGAAACGAAAAGAAAATATATATTACAATTTAGATACAATGCACTTTAAATTAATTTTCTTAATTTCTTAAGAATATACTTAGGCCTTTTGTGCCCCAGCCGTGGATACAATGCAATAGTGTCAACACTGTAATAAAACAGCACTAACAGGGTTGATGATAACAGGGTTGACAATTGGCATGCTAAATTTGAAATAGCTAGCAGTGTGATGAAGCACATAGCTAGGCTACTTATGTATTCAACAAAGGTTTTAATAAAACCTTTAAAATATTTTACTCTTTCCTGTGCAATTTAAGGGTAACAGTGTTGACGGGTTCTGTTTGTCCCCGTGTGCCAAGTGTACAAAAACATGCTTTAAACTTGACAGGAAATGAGCTGGCTTACCATTCCTTGCATGATATTCTTCTTCATAATGAAATGAAGTCACTTCCTTAAAGTCACATGATTAATGACAAAAGGTTATAATTTCCTGGGGTCTTTTCCGTAATCATAACAGGGTTGACAAAAAGTTGAGGACAGGTATAATATGTTTTTCCACTGTTTAAGCACTGCTTAAGTCATCCATGTTTGTGTTGTGACACACCACTTTTGTAGTGACCAATGAAAACCTTTGTCGCATAGTGTTTATGTTGTGGATTTTAGCCAGTTTTAGTGTGAACGACATGGTGAGCGAAGCCTCCGAAAAATGTGTGCAGTTATTAGTTTTCTCCTAAATTACATCATATTTTTTGCCGAAGCCAGGCGAACTTCGTCTCCACAAGAAGTATGCTGAGGCCTTTAGTCACTAGGGAGGTGCCTACCTGATGACCCCTAGGAGCTAGCAGTGCAGTAGCTGAGCTGGGGACACATGGGCTGGGCACAAAGATTAACCTGTGGTGTTAGGTGTAGCTGGTTACTGATTAGATAAACAACCACAACAATCACGGTTGTTCTATGTGTATTTATATGAATCCATATTCAGCTGATCAAGAACAAGATAATTTTGTTCAAATAATATAAAATTGAATTTTTAACCACATTATTACACTATTTGTGATTCCAGGTAGGTTCTGGACCCACCGCGACCCTGAACTGGATAAGCAGTTACAGATAAGGAATGAATGAATGAATGAATGAATGAATTACACTATTTGCACAAAGGTCTCAGCCCCTGGGTTTGCAGTTGTAAGATGACAGGATTGAAATGAATTACCATGAAGTAATCACCATTCCTCAATAAATCTACTATTTTATACAAGTGAAACCAAACTTGGATTGCATTGCTTCAATGGTTGGCATTTAGCTTGTCTATGAGGCAAAACCTAACATTTCTGTAATGCTGCTTTGTGACAACATCAGTTGTAAAAAGCGCTATATACATCAATTTTGATTGATAGACACAGAAGGGATTGAATGCATCACTCCATGTCTGGGACATTTTATTTTGCTGCAACTTGTGGAAAGGTAGATTACCACACATTTCCATTTAAAAGCCAACTAATTAGCCCCAGAACTCTCAATATAACCCTCTGATTTGAGCTATGGATTTTAATATGGATTGATGTTGTCAATATGTATGACGGGTGCTTTGAATCTTCCTATACTTGATATTTGTGCTAGTTCACTGGCTTCGGATTCTAGACAGACTTGCTTTTGCAAGCATCCACCTGACCTTGCAAAGTGCAGCAGAGGCAATTTTACTTGATCAGTGTAAGTGGATGAATTTTTGTGGGAGCCCTTTTCAGATGGTGCAGGTCATGTCTTGGAGGTTCTTTGTTTGGCAGCCTGTAAGCGAAAAAAAAATCCCTTGTGCCACCAAGTAAAATAAGTAGTGTTTCTCTGAAACCTTCTAAAAAATACATCATCAATTAACAGTCATTTGTACTGTGTGTTTTGATATCTAGTCACATCGCACTCCCCAGAGAAGCATACCATTCGTCAGCCGCTCTGACCACCTGCGATTTGTCAAAACGCTCACAGTACATTCGCTGATGCCATCTGAGATTATTCAGGAGGCTTACAGCACCCTCAACAACAACTAAAAAAAGTGATTCATAGGGAGCCCTGTGTGATTAATAGTTTTGTTTATAACTGTGCTGCAGGCTAATAAATAAGATCTATTAAGTGCTACCTTTCACTGTTAACTCCTTACAGAGTCTCAGACCACCATTTTGATTAGGATTCAATTAACCACAAATTTTTAAATTGATGTTTAATTTGTGGATTAACATTCACGAATTTGTCAAGTACTTTAATATACATAGCTTTCAAATTTGACTGACCAAATTCTACACACACACACACACACACACACACACACACACACACACACACACACACACACATATATATATATATATATTCCAAAAGAAGGACTGACAAATCATACTGGAAGAGTAGGTTGATTAATTGTTGGTTTCAAAGAAATCTATAAAATTCTGTCATGTATTCAACTCTCAAGTCTACACCACATTTGTTGAGATATATTCATTCAATCATTATCTGTAAAAATCACTGGGCGAACACACCCCCGGGGGTGTCACAGGGCGTTACACACATTGAAATATATTATTATTTGCCATACTCTTGATGTCAAAACAAAAAGAATATATTAAAGTGCAGCTGAGGTATTGAAGATGTTTAGCCAATGTAACTGTAATTCACTCTGTAATAAAATATATCTGAACAACTGAACATGACTAATATAATAAGACCCTTAGGAGTTCATCTCAAATCTAAAAACAACATGTTAGAAAGAAGGTGATTAAAGGCCAGTAAAGACCATCTACCGATCAGTGGTGAGCTTCAGCAGCTGCACTGCTCTTACAGTTTGGCTCCAGATGCACAGTTGTTAATGTTGATTAGAGCTGAGGGACATGAAGAATCTCTTTTTATGAACCAAACTCTTACCTGAAACAAAGGGAATGCTTTCAAAGTCCCATTGTCCATTCATAAGCTGAATTTGACCGAGACAGTTATTCAGTAGATCTCAGAGTTAAAATGAAAGTGAGAGGAAGACTGAGATGCTGCTTAAAGAGAATCAGAGAGACCTGAAAGAGAGAGAGAGAGAGAGAGAGAGAGAGAGAGAGAGAGAGAGAGAGAGAGAGAGAGTGGGAGGAAGTGATGGAGAAGGGGAGACAGATAAAAGGAGCAGTGAGAAGACACAGTAGCATGAACATGACTCTTAAGTGACTCGTGCAGTAAATGTACACTCATAGGTCAAACACAAGTTATATAAAAGTAATTCAGCGCTAACCACAAACACTGTTTTGATTCACCCACCATGACAACATCCTCTTTCAAGCTGATATTACATTTGGAAGTTGTATTTGATGTGTTCATGAGCTATTATATATCACATTATGTAATGTATGAATTTGCTGATAACTGCATGATAGCTGATTAGAAGTTGTGCATGAATCTTCGAGCCAAACAGCATTATGGGAATTCACTGTATGCTAGGGCAAATTGTTTGTACCCTGGGACACTTGCACTGTTGGACTGTTGAGTGCACTGGAGATTCAGAATACCAGATAAGTGCAGTGTATAGAGAAAAGGGCACTGTGTATTGTAGTTCATTGAAACTAAGCAGTTTGATGACAGCAATGATGAATTTCCCACCATGCTTAAGTGTTATGATGACTCTCCCACCATAAACAAGCCCAGAGGCGCTGCTGGACGGATGTGAGTAGGCTTGTGCCAGAAACAAAATCCTCTTATTCATGTAACTGTGTGGCAAATTACCATGATAAATGCTTCATCTGGCACTCAGGGGGTGTAGCTATGTTTTCTTTGAATTATTTTTTAAAATATTATTTGTGCAATGCATTTACCCACTTATTTGTCCAATAAATGTATGACTTTTCATCCAGATCTTGACGGTTCCTAAAAACTAGGAATCATAAAACATAATGCCAGTTAAATAACATTTAACGCGAGACATTTGTACTGTGCGATCTGCTCACACACTGTACGTATTATAAGTGCTGGAGTTCTCCAGGTCGTAGGCTGGAGCACTAACATTTATATTTCATTTACAGCAGTTGGCAGACATATATTTCCGGAGTAATAGTTTGCGTGTTGTTATTTTTTGAGTGGATCAGACACAGCAGTGCTGCTGGAGTTTTTAAACTTTCTGCTTATTGTCCACTTTATTAGACACACCTACCTCTTTCGTCCACCTTGGAGATGTCAGAGACAGTAGCTCATCTTATGTATCTCAGGTAAATGGGTTATGATTGTTTATCTACACTCAAAAATATGACACGATTTATTTATTTACTTTTATGTCAAAAGTTTGCAAGAAATTAAATCATGTACGGTACTGTGCAGAAGTCTTAGGCACCTAAGATGATTATATTTATTTAAACAAATGCCTTCTCAGTGAGCGTGGTGCTTGTATAAAGTCATATATAATCACAGTAAATAAATCAAATCAAAGTAAATACAAAAAAAAATAATTATATAAAACAAATAAGATCTATAAGATCATTTTATTTTCTATAAAGTAGTAGGTGAGAGTGAGTTTGAAGAATAATGTTTTGTTCAGATTCTCCTTGATTGCATGAATTTGTTAAACCAACAGCACACATCATTATTTATTAACCTCTAAAACTAGGTATTGGATGATAACCTCAAATAATACAGACTGCCACGAGGAGAGATTTGGAAAAATTTAAACCAACACATTCACACAGAATGCCACACTTACTGGAATAATGTTCTTTGTTTTTTTTTTTCTAATGTTAGCCATTATTTGTTGTTTGCTTGTTTGTTTTTTATATCTCATAATCTCTGGTGCCTAAAATAAAACTTTTGCATAGTACTGTACCTCCAGATATTAAATTTCATAACATGTAGTAACACTTTATTTATTTATTTATTTATTTATTTATTTATTTATGTGTGTGTGTGTGTGTGTGTGTGTATTACTTTCATATTGTTGCACCGTAGTGGACTGAAAATCGGGTGAAATCAGGTGAACCTGGTAAAAGTACAAACACATCAGAATTGTAGGAATTAAAGATAATTGTGGAATAAATGGTCGAATGGGCTTTTGACTGGTAAAGTTTGTAAAGCTTGTCCACTATTTAGCACCAGCTGATATGGAAGAACCCATCTGTGAGTAGAGCATGGATACATTTTTATGCTCCGTGCATAAATGGTTTACTTAATAAGTGGGTTACGTAGACCTCTCATTCATCTAAACTCCTACACATACACACAGTCCCACTTGATACAGCTGTGCTATGTCTGCTTCTCTTACAGTAGAGACTGGAGGTGGAGGCCAAAATAAGTGCATTCTGTACAGCAGCAGTGGGGTTTTCAGCACCAGAGAGAGCACCACCCACATTACAGCCTCAGGCACTACACTCACACAGACACTGTCCAAGCGTTCAAACACTCTATGGCCAAAATTTTGAGGACATGTCCAAGATTTCTCCTGCAATTAAGTGCAGTAATACAGAGTTTCTCTACGTTTGCTGCAGTAACAGCTCCTTCGCTTTAGGGATGACTTTACATTACATTAGAACCCTTCTGTAAGGGACAGAGGAAACTCATAATAAATAATATTATATAATATAAATTTAGTGACATCAGGTATGTCTATTTAGATGATTACTTCAGGATAAAAAAAACAAACAAACAAACAATAAAACACTCCAACTCATTCAAAAGCATTGTGCCGGGTCACTCCAGGGAATGCAGTTTCACTGCTCCATAACTGGATTGCTTTATAGCCTTCTAGACCAAACTTTGTATTCACCAGAGGTTCAGATTCACCCGCTCTGTTAGTCAGTATTTTTTATGGAGATGGTAGAAACTGAATGTGCACAGTTTTAGAGTATGCTTGTGTCAGTATTGAGTGCTATATTTAGCAGCAGAAATCATTCATTAGAAGATGTGTTTATAAACATTTTAACATGTAGTGTACATTGCAGCTGTTGTAATTTATTATTTGTTTTGTTATTTTTTCTGGCACAGTCACCATTAGACGATTATTGAGATTGTTATAGTGCTTCAGTATCATTCCACACACGTCACCACTGAAAAGGTTGAGATGGTGTGGAGACCAATGATCTGCTATTTTTTTTTTCTTTCATTAATTTATGCAAACCATATGACTCCTGGCAATCACTGTCTGTGGACCGTTTGTGTAAACATATCACATTTAATAGCGTCTGTGTTTTTAAGAATGGGCCTGATTCATTTTAGGAGAGAAGACAAAGCGCTATTCCTCGTGAGAGTCTGCCCACTTGATTCTGTTTGCTTTCACCACAGCTAACTAAGGACCAAAGGAAGTGAGAGTGAAAGCCTGTGCCTATTTGAAACACTAATAGATACACATAGATATAATTACTGTGTCCAGTAGGAAGGCAGTGTGCTTCAGGGCTGTATTCTGTGATTCGGGCACAGTTGTGTGATCTGAGTTCCTTGATGTGGAAGGATAGGAATGAGAAGTCTGTAGTGGACAGTGATATGTTATTGTACTTACAAGAGAGATTGTGATTTTGTGATTAGATGCCATGGAAGCATGGGCTCTTCATCTTCTTCATACATATAAATAAAAGTAAACAAAAACAACAGAGTTAGAAAGCACCCAGTTAGAGAATGTGGCAGTTAGTGTTCTACTGCAAGCATGTTGAGCTGTTTCTGGATTTGTTCTGTAACACCTTTAGAGGCAGCAATGAAGCTAGGAAGCTAATCAGCCAAGATATTGGAAAATCTGTGTGAGGATTTGCTGGCATAGATAAAGGAATCAATGAGGTCAGGAACCAATATTGGATGACTAGTTCTGCATCAAAAGCAACACTCCAAACAGTCTAATTTGTTTTCATAATTTTGTAAATCATACAAACTGTGGGTAAAACTAAACAGCGGTGTTTACAGAGGATGCACTTTGAAGAAGCTGAATGAAACATTTTGCGTATGACACGTATTCAGAAAATATCTTTGCTCTATCAAAAGAGTGACATATGTAAAGCTCCACATCATGTAAAGTTTTTCATTTAGTTCATCCTAGAAATAAATATGTCATCTACAGTAGTCATTCTACATAATGGAAAGAGGGTGTGTTTGAATAGCTGCATTCAAAATGTTGCCATAGATGATCTTCATTATTAAAATCCTTTTGTGGTGTGTATTGTCTTGTGAAAAGAGTTCTTTTGTAGTCAGCTGAGGGATTTTCAGTCTCTAGTTGGAAGAATGAGAGCAGAGGGGTGGGGAGAGAGAGAGAGAGAGAGAGAGAGAGAGAGAGGCATGGAGGAAAACCTGCATTATGCTTTTGAAACCATTTATATAATAACACAAATGGGAATTTCACCTAAATCTAAGTGCTGCAAAAATGCTTTGATACAAAGAACAAAAAAGGAAGGAGAGCAAGAGACAGAGACAGAGAGAGAGTCACTTTCAGCCCTGCTGCTTCCCACGCAGCAGATAATGCTTCCTGTTCTGAGATCTCCACAGCTGTTGTGACTCACATTCAGGCTTTATAACTCTTTCTGATTCTTTTTATATGCATGTTTATTCCATTCTATTCATATTTTTCCAGTGCAAGAATATTGAGAACTCTTCTGTTCACACAGTCTGTGCACTTGCCATCAAGTCAACGCCAAAATAAGACGTCAGTTCACAGCACTGGTGCGAAGTGTGGCAGGTATATTTGTGGCATTATTGTGACAGCCAGCCAGGCACATTATCAAACATGCATGGCTTGCTGTAGCAATAACCAATCAAATCAGGTCCAGCCATTCTCATCAACAGATGAGTTTGCAAGTGGTGCAGTGCTGTGATATTTTCCTAAAGGCATGGACTATGGAGGAACTTCAAGACTGACAGCAAAATAATTACAAAATTATAATTTTAAGAGATTGTGAGTTAAATCCCCATTGATACCTCAGCTTTTTGAGGCTAGGAGTCCAAGAAAATGTGTAGGCCTAGTTCTGTCTGGTTGGGTAGAAGACAAATCAGCAATGTGGGTCTGAAAGAATGTGTAGTTGTCGACAATGTGGAATATGGGTCTAAGGACTGATAAGGATACGTTTGTAATTGGAGTTATTAGGTACAATTGGAGTACTAGGTACAGTACTAGGTATCAATTGCGATAAATTGCACGGTCCCTTCTTAAGACAGACACTTAATAATGGATAATTAAACGAATAAACGAATCAATTTTCAACCAACACATCCATCCATCCATTCATTATCTGTAGGTGTTTATCCAATTCAGGGTCGCGGTGGGTCCAGAGCCTACCTGGAATCATTGGGCGCAAGGCGGGAATATACCCTGGAGGGGGCGCCAGTCCTTCACAGGGCAACACACACACTCACACACTCACATCTATGGTCACTTTTTGAGTCACTAATCAACCTACTAACGTGTTTTTGGACTGTGGGAGGAAACCAGAGCACCCAGAGGAAACCCACACAGACACGGGGAGAACACACCAAACTCCTCAGAGACAGTCACCCGGAGCAGGAATGGAACCCACAACCTCCAGGTCCCTGGAGCTGTGTGACTGCGCCTACTACCTTCTGCGCCACCGTGCCGCCTCAACCAACACAATAGAATTATATTTATATTAGTTTTATACAAAATACATTTTATAATTTTTTAAGCTTCTGTGTCATTTTCTAAAAACCATGTTTTCTATTTTCTATCATTAAAAATGAAATGGGGCAGCACTGGTCGTGTGCTGCAGGTCGTGTTATTGTCCCATTCCTCCATGGTTCTGGAGTTAAAGTCCTTACTTGGGTAACTCAGAGTGCTCTGTTTTCCTCCCGCAGATCAAAAACACTGACTGTGTAAGTGCAAGTGTGATGGACTAGCCCCTTCTCCAGGATATATTCCTGCTTTGTGCCCAGTGATTTTGGGTGGGCCCTGGACCCACTGCAGTCCTGAAAATGATGAAGTGGTAGATCATTCTCAGCCTAACAGTGCCAAGAACATAGTGTTATCAGTGCATCTTGGGCATTGCTGAGGTATTAACACTGTGTTCTCTAGACAAAATGGAGCTACATCTTATGCACAGTCCCTTCAACAATGCACTGTGTCCCTCTGATGGCTCAGCCCCAAGTCCCACAATACTCTCATTATGTAGTGTGTTCCACTTTTAGACTCTTGACGGAGGCTACACCAGAGGCGCATGTCTATGGACAGATGGCTGCACAGTTGTAGAGCCAGAGGGTAAACGATAGAGCTTGCGTTAGTTTAGAGGACAATGAGTTTCAGCTAACTTGCAAAAAGGAAAAAATACCTGCTGTGGAAAATCTTATATACAGGTAGCAAATGAACTACTCCCTTAAATGGTGTCTTCAAGGATTCTTTAAAAAAAGGCAGTGGTATACTGATCCAAGATGGCTGACAGAATTCTTAAATCATCCTTCAAAGTTTTATTAAAGTCATATAAAGTTCAAAAGACAGGCTCCATGATGGTAGTGTAACCATAGGTAGGTGTATGACACAATTACTTTTGTGTGGAATTTCATTTTTATGGGAAACATGACAACACCAAACCAATTTCTACGTGTGTTACTGTGGTGTGGTTATGTTGAGAGAATCCAGATCTGTCTCCTATTGAAAAATATACAAAGTAGTACAGCAAAGAGCATTTAGTGTTAAGTCTGATCTTAAATATAATTTGAATTAGAATCATTTAAACTTTATCTTATTTTTACCTTTTGTCTTGGGTTTCTTAGTTAAATTCTATTTCACTTCATTTTATGAGGTTTGGATTCATGTAGATGTGCTGTACTGGTTTTGGCTCTGTTTAATAGTGAATTGAATAGCTCTTTAAGCATAAGTTATGGTTTACAGTTTACTTCACTTTTTGGTTATATATTATGCTTCAGTAAACTAATAAATCCAAATGGAAAAACATGAACAAGAATGACACAATAAGATTTTGAAATAAAGTAAGTTTGTAACATCCAGTCAGCTACCAGCACCACAGAGAAACAACACTCAGCTGTCTTTTCTGATTGGTCTGCAGTCTAGCAAGGCAGCACTCTTTTTCTATATAAATTCTCAGAAGTGGATGATCCATGTAAATAGTTTCCAGGATGCATGTGCTTCAAATATGAGAGGTCCTAGGTCATGTTCCAGCAGGATCCAGTTCAAATTAAGCCCTGCCTATAACCTCATATTATCTTATTTGGTACTATATAGAACCAGCTTGTAAATATTGTAACAGTAGTTTGCAAACTTGAATGTTGTTAAATGCAAAATAAGAGAAAAATGAGATATGGATATTTATGTGTTCAAAAAGAGGCAGCAGCTTGACTGAATAGCATTGTGCTCATGCAGGTCACTACTGTGTGTCTGTGAGTTGGTCATTTTCATGAGGAGGCTCAGAAAGGAGGCTGGGGGAAAAATCCTTTGCACGGGTATCTTTGGCATGTCTGCTAAATCAAAAGAATATTTTATTATCATGTTATTAGAAATGCATAGCTTGTGATGTTCTCAGATCTATTGACTGGGGCAGTGTTAATGACTGTTTTATATTCTCTTTGATCTGTCTCCCAGGCCACACTAACAGCTGCTACTTCTGTTCTGGATTTCCTATTCATTTTCTCTAAATGTTCTTTTCACCTTTAGTTGCATTTTGTTATTTATCTCACCAATGTTGCAACAAAACCTTGGATCTCCATTTTTTAAATATATAATGTGGCAACACAGCCTGCCTTTTACATTAAGTTCAGCTTTCATGGTGAATGGCCCATGATACATGGTCCTAAATTGCTTGGAAAAAAATATTTTACAAACATTTAGGGCATTAAGAATGTTTTTTTCTGCTGTAAAATTATTTCTAGGAGATGACATTCTGAACTGTGAATGTTACAGACTATTGTTTATTTGTCACTGTGTATTAGTCATTCTCTGGCCTTTATCTGTGGTCAGATTATAACCACAGGACCACAGCTTGATGGATATTTTCAGTTGGTGGACTTATATTAAAGGTGGTAATAAGGCATTCCCTAAATCTCTGTAACACACTACTATACCAGCAACACATTCCACCATTCAACAACCATGTAAACATCAGGAATGAAAAAGGTCTACCATCCAAAATAATAATGGATTTTAATTATGTTACTGGATTTACTACATTCATTCATTCATCGTCTGTAACCGCTTATCATGTTCAGGTTTGCGGTGGGTCCGGAGCCCACCCAGTTTTAGTGGGCGCAAGGAACACACCCTGGAGGGGGGCACCAGTCCTTCACAGTGCGAACTACAGATAATTACAACCATTAACATGCACACACATTTTAGCTATATGAATCCTTAAGCCAGACTAATAATATTACTATTAGCTTATATTACATACACCAATATAACCATTACATCACCTATAACCTTATGACCACCTCTTTGTTTCTATATTCATTGTGCATTATCTCCACTATGGTTCCACTGGCCATACAGGAGCACTTTGCAGTTCTGCAATTACAGACTGTTGTCCATCTTTTGCTCTGCATAATTTGTTTTCCCCCTTTTCTCAGTGGCCAAGACCATCACAGAGCAGGTTCTATTTGAGTAGTGAATCATCCTCTGCGCTGCATTGTGAGTGGATCAGACACAGCAGGGCTGCTGAAGATGTTAAACACCTTACAGTCACTGCTGAATTGAGAAAAGTCCACCAACCAAAAACAAACATCCATCAGAGTTCTGTGGACGGTGTCCACTGCCGTATACTGACTCTGACTTTACATCTACAAGGTGGACCAATGAGGTTAATGTGTCTAACAGAGTGGACAATGAGTGGATTGTTTAAAAAACTCCAGCGACTCTGTTGTGTCTGACTGCAACACACTAATACACCCACCACCATGTCAGTGGCACTGAAGATCTCAGAATGATCCACAGGCATTCGATTGTGCATATAAAACTTGTAAATATTCCATAGAGAAACACTGCCAATATACAGGGATGCTCTGAATTATATGAGCATATTAACTTGGGGTCACCATGCTCAACGACAAATGTAAGCCAGAGTGGTACAAGGCCCCTGAGTATTGGGTTATGGAGCAATGGAACTGCATTCACTGGAGTGAGATAGCCCTTACAATAAAACTGAGAGCAGCTAGAGTGGAGTTTGGTTCTACACTGTATCTGTGCATCCCCAAAAGTCTTATACTGAAGTCCCTTGGTTCAAAGTTTTTGTGTTGTTTGAATTTTTAAAGAGACTCTAATTGAGGTTTGTTTTTTCTGAATATCTTTCAACTCATGCTCCCAGTTGTAGATTATTTGGAAGTCAGGCTGCTACTTTCAAATATTTCCTCTGTTGTAATCTGTTCTTTTTTGGCTGTAATTTTAGACAGGCAAGCTCCGGCATACAGATTACACAGATAAAGAGAGAGCTGTCCTACCAATCCTTATGTCATGCGCAGACAAGGTTGTCAGGTCAGTTGAAAGGGTTTCAGTTATAGCCCCGGTCAGACATTAACCTTCACCATTGGTTACAGGTAGCAGACACATTTGGGACTGACAAGTGATGTATGTGCTGCATGTGGGCAAAGGGTCATGAGCTGGGCTTGACTTGGGATACAGGTGTCTGACATGGGAGAACTGTCCTGGGCCAGGCTTGACTTAGTTTATGGCACATGTTGTTTGGGCCAGATGTGAGCAAAATCCTGAGTCAACACTTTAACTGCATAAGTTAACTGCAGATGTGCTACATTCATTAATATCTAGGGTGTGTATTTACAGAGGAATTTTGTAGGACATGCTACAAAATCTGCTCTCAGATCAGTGACCCCAGTAGCCTCTATTACCTTTCCTGTAATGCTCTCTGCTCTGTGAATAAAAAAAAGAGATGGCCATCGAGACCGCATATTCAGTTGTTCAGTCACTGATGAATTGAGTAATATTCTCCATCTCTCCCTTTCATCTCTGGGGTGACATTACAATAACAGCCTCTCAGCATTTACTTAGCATTGCTCAATAAATGGACCTGGCTGCCTGAACATTGTATGGCAGCCTTTCTGAGGCTGAGAGTGAAGGCATATATTTATCAGGCATCAAAGGATGGCCCACTAACCAATAGCATCTCCTTTACCATTTATGGAGTCTCTATGCTTATGACTAGTTAGTATCTGTACCTGAAAATGGAGGTACAGCTTTGGTTCATTGGTTTACAGTTGAATCGGATCGCTTGATTCTACTCAACATTAACGTGTGTGCTAGGGCAGAATGTACAACACATAAATGAAAAAACCCCCACAATATTTCTTTTTTCTCTGGTGTAATTAGCACTCATGTCAATGTATATTTTTAAGATTCAAGTTCTTCAAGCTGATCCACATTACACTTTGTCTGATTACACACTAGTTATGGTTGGATATTGGTTTGTTGTTTCTTTGCTGACACCTCCAATGCTACCAGAGAGCAAAATAGCATTTGCTTAGCACACAGTCCCAAATATCTACAACATGCATATAAGATTTCCAAGATGTACATGTAATGTCCTCACTCAGACCTATTTTAGAATTAGATTCACTTTATTGGCCACTGTGCTTAAATAAAGAGGAATTTGTTCTCCGGATTTAATCCAATCCGTGCAGTGAAACACACATACACACACACACTAGTGAACACTAGGTGCCTTGCTCCAAGACACAACAGTATTGACCCATCAGCTCTGTGGATCAAACTAGCAACATTCGAGTTAAAAGCTCAGTTCCGTAAGCACCACGGCTAATTAGATTCTAAAAAAATATGCCTTTTTGCAAATAGATATCAGGCAGAGAGACCCTGCCCAGTGGAAAACAGTAAGACAGAAAACTCACAACCATATATACAACACATTCATGAAAGCTTTAGAAGCCTGCGCTTTAGCACATACTTTCATCATTTCATTATATTACATCTCTTTAAGAATCTGAGTGGTTCCTATTTGTACTAAGAATTATGTGAAGTGAGCAACAAGAGAGAAACAACTGGGTTCTACCATTTAAACTTACAATATAATATCTGTTACAAGCGTGTTTGTTTAAGTGTGTGTGTGTGTGTGTGGGGGGGGGGTATACACCAGGAAAGTACACCTTAAAACATGGGCTTTGTTATAAACTGTTACCATAAATCACACATATATATATATATATACATATATCAAACACACACATACAATTACACATACATATATCACCAGGAGAATTTAAAAGACTGTTATTTTCATACAGATTTCCAACTAATCATTACTGATTCCCAAAGTGTATTTGAATTGATAAGGTTTTGGTATTTTAATTTACTCAAGTAATAAAAACAGCACTCATTTATTCAATGATGTATGTATATGAGATATTAAACTTACACAAAAGAATGTGGCAGATCAATGTTTTTTTTTTTTTTTGATCTGGAAACTATTAACTAACTTTAAAAGGATCAGACACAAGTCAATGACATTGATCTTAACTGTACTATTTTGGCACTACAATTGTTTCTTTTACACTATAAGAGTGCACTTGACTATAACACTCCTCTGTACCCTCTACTTCCTTTGAGATGGTAACTGAGTGTTGTCAGAAATGCGTTGTGTGCAGGAGGAGTAAAGAATGCTGTTTTGATGAATGAGCAGCCAGCGCTGAGGAGCATTTTTAGGATGCGAATTTGCTGACATAGCTATAAGCGGAACACACGGTGTATTAAAGTGAATGCACCATCACTCACAGGCTCGCTCTGCTCTGATGTCTGAGTCTATTAGCCTAGTTTTTAATCTCACATACTTTCATGCCTCACCTCCTTCTCCAGAAGAAGCGCAGAGAGCTGATGCCAGGCACTGCTTCTTTAGAGCTGTGACAGAAATCATCTTCTCTGGAAGCAGACCTAAACATCTTATGAAAAAAGCAAATCGGGACGGCTGTGCCATTTGAAACCTAACGTTAAGCTCCTTTTTATGTATTAAAAGTTTTGGATTATACACCCATTGACTTCTGTAACCTATCTTTTCTTGTTCAGGGTCATTTAACATGTGATATATTTAAGGCTGTCTGACTATGTCACTTCTCAAGTGGACTTTTCTGTAATTATTTACTTAGGACACTTGTGTTAACAGTTCTGTATACACTGATGGTGTCGGTGTAAAGATGTGTATCTTCTTTGGCAAGTATTTCGACAGCTTGGCAAAAAAGAATGACTTGCTCACTTCAGTGAGCTGGCGTTGTATGTGCTGACTGGTTGTCTGTGATTAAAATAAATTGCTATTTGTCTGTGCTCTTCAGGAATAACTGCCATATTAATTATGTATAAAGAAGAATATACAAATGTCTAAAAATAATTTTCCTGATTTATTTGGTCATTAATATATAATCGGCCTAATGTGGCAGTCAACAAAACAGCCTCCTCTTCTGTTAATATAATGGCCCAAGCTACACCAAAAAAAAAAACCCCAAAAACATAGTTTTATATAATTAACTGTGCTAAAATTCTATTTCCCATGGACATCACCTGATTTTGCTCCATCCAGGTGAATGTTTTGAGGCAGCAATTTGGTGTAACCCCTGGGATACATGATGCAATTTTCGATTCCCAGTCAAGATGAGTCTGCTGAGTCTGAATATTTTTGGGAAGTCAGATTCAACACTTGGGACAAAAATTGTGTTACGGACTGATATTTTGCTGATATTTTTAAACTTGATATAATCTTGTAATGTCAAACAGAACAGATTCCTCCAAGAACTAATAAAAGCTTAGTAAACATAAACACAGCAAATAAACGAAATGCCAGCATTTGCATGTGACATGGTGATTTTGAGTTAACATGTTAGTTTATGGCAGAAACATTCAGTGCCTGCACTGTGACTTCCAAAACTGCCACACTCACCATGTTAGTGCACATAAAGGTTTTTTTTTTTCAACTAGCAACATAGGAGTGTGTAAGTTTGAATGAGTGTTTGAACTGTGTTCTGTTCAGAAGCGGGTTCAGTGTGTGATCATTTAGTGTCATTTAGTGTATGGTACATGTTGTTTCAGTCATGTTTCATATAATAATAATAATAATAATAATCTGCACAAGTCAGTCTGGTAGTGTGAGATAACCATTATTTTCAGCAAATAATAGAAACAGTTATGCAGTAAAATGTGCAGAGGTTTGTTATCTGAAGATGTACATACATACATCAAAATGCATAGTGCATATAAATGATGTTTTTGATTTATCTGATGTCATAGCTATGTAATAATCACTAATTCCCTTATTTAACGCCTCTGCTACGTCTTATCTAAATGCATTAGGCACATCTTCCAGAATGTAGGCCTTATATGACAGTGGAAGGCAAATTCAACAGTAGGTTTTGCTCTCTCTCTCTCTCTCTCTCTCTCTCTCTCTCCCATTAAAAGCTGCCATGTTTGATTATATATATTATGAATAGCTGGGAGCCGATTGGCCACGCGTGTTCTTCCGCGCGCGCTTCCGTATAGCAACAGTCTTGTCACAGTCTCCGTGCTGTGCAGACAGACCCCGCCCCCGCCGCGCGCAGCTGCACCAGCGGTTTCCATGGAAACGACAGTATCGCGGCACGCTCTCTGCCTGCTCGCGGCGCGATAAAGGTTTGAGCTGCTGACCTGCTACAGCTGCCCGAGAACTGACCGCGCCTCAGCCCACTCTCAGAACCAGACAGATATTAATAACACAGAGAGAGAAAGAGAGAGAGAGTATGAGAGATTTTCTCTCTCTCTCTCTCTCTCTCTCTCTCTCTCTCTCTCTCTCTCTCTCTCTCTCTCTCTCTATCTGTCTGTCTTTAGTCTGAGCTGAAAGGGTCTAGTCCATGGCAGTGAGGACTGTGGCAGGTCCAGGGTCCAACACGTGGGTTTAGTAAGGAGTTGGGATAGATGGGGATACTGCGTCTGCATTTAGTGTTCAAGTCTGCATCCATTCACTGAGGTCCACACTTTCAGGGACTGTGTGGTTACAGCTGTTTACAGTGTGCAATGAAGAAAAATTGATTAGCATACCGGCCCCTCAAGGCTGGGTGCTGCACTGACACTACTGTCCACTGCTTACACCACCATGTTACATCTCAATCTCTTCTGCCTCTACAGCAGCCTCTTTTCCCTTCTCTTCAGTCTTCTCAGTCTACCAGGACTCTGATCCTTCTGTCTCAGTCTCCTCATGCACAAGTTCTTCAAGCATTTTACTCCCAATCTCCTGAGAACGTTTGCCTTTCTCTTGTTACTTCTGAGCCTGTAACTCTGATGTAATGTGAAACAACAGACATTGTGGTGTGTGTGTGTGTGTGCACACGTCTTAGCGACTGTGTGTGAATGTTAATCTGCTCACTTTTAAATGAAATAATAATATAAATGTCTGATTATGAAGTAATTACTTTTATACCCAGGGGATATTATGGTCAGAACATGAAAACTATATAGAGACACACAAACTATGGCCAAAAGTTTGCGGACACTTATTCCTCAAAATTTTCTTTTTTTATTTTCATTTTTTTTCTTTTTTTAAATCAGAGTTGAGGTGGCAATACTTGGTTTAAAAGTGGCATACTAATAAATGTGTGTTTACCCACCTGCGTATCTGTTAAATCTATCTGTATCTGTGTTGATCTTTGTCTTGTCTGTCTGTGTTTATCTATCATGCACAGTGGGGTGGCGGGTCACAGAATTAAATGTTATTATAAATCATTATAGAATATAACATTAGAATTTGATAGAATATAAACATATGTTGTATACAGGCTTCCTGCCCATGTTCAGAATGGGGCAGTCGCTTCTGCCTAGAGCCTCCTCCCATTTCCATTCCTCCTTATCACTGACTCACACACCGAATGAGATGAGAGCAAAGGCAGTCATTTTTTCCCCTTTCTACTTGAAGTAAGCTCTGGTGTGAACTTGTCATAAGCTTGTTTCTGCTGTCCTTCAGCAGATCTTACAGGGCTGGATTAATTAATTAGGACATAGCTCATTATTAAACAGTTGCATAATATAGTACATGATTTTTTCTTATTGAACAAAAGAAAGACTCACATGACTTTCCAAACCTGTGAAAAGACTGGTGAATGCACATCTTGAAAACAGCAGTTTATGAAAATTACAATTATTATTATTATTATTACAAATATTATTATTATAAAATCTAATACAATCATATGGTACTGTGCAAAAGGAAATGAGAAAAAAAGTCGTGTAGCCACACCTACCCTTCCAAACCATTATACTCTCAGCATCTTTGTCTCAAAGGCAGTGTTTGACCTTTTAGTGCTCTCCTCTGGACCAACTGTTTTGTGTTAAAGTTAAGTGCCAAAGAATTTTCACTGATATAGCCTATGTTCTCCTTTCTCTCTCTCTCTCTCTCTCTCTCTCTCTCTCTCTCTCTCTCTCTCTCTCTCTCTCTCTCTTCTCTCTCTCTCTGTGTGTGTGTGTGTGTTTTGAAGATGTGATGGAGCAGCAGAGAGTGCTGCGCTCTAGCTGTCTAGTGAGTGGGGTGCACACTCCCCCCATCCGCCGACACAGCAAGCTGGCCACTCTAGGGCGTCTATTTCGGCCGTGGAAGTGGAGGAAAAAGAAAAATGAGAAGCTGAAGCAGAGCTCCACAGGTGAGACACTGAACAGATATCATAGATCTGCCAATACCTTTGTATTGTTGAATGGTCAGAAACTTTGAGGTCTGTTATTGATGTGCAGTAAAGTGCCCTTAGGAAAAATGTATGACTATTTTTACCTCAGTAACAAGTAGTTCTGAGGATTAATTAATTTTTGTATCAGTTTGCAAGAGTGCAGTTTTCAAATGGCAAGCACTACCATTTTTTAATGTAGCCTACATAACGGGAACTTAGTCCAAGATCACACAACGAACTGCCTGTAGATGAATTACTCACTGATCGTTAAATTTCATGAGCACCACCTGATTTCAGTTGGTGAAAGTATGTGCTTCACAATAACAGTAAGTACTGCACTTCCTTAAAGAGAAGCTGGAGGTTGCTACCACACTAACAGACATCAAATAACTGTCTAATTTTCACTAAATCCATTTTAAATATTTTGTAGGGTTTTTAATGTTGCTTATTGCTTATTGTCAAGATAAATAGCTTTACATATCATTTTCTCAGATTGTCTTAGACTTTTACAGTGATGCATATTGCAGATTGTAATTTGCATCATGTCTCTCTGTGCTTTGTAATCCGCGTAGCTATTTGCCTTTGCTTTTTCTTCTTGTATCATCCAAAACCTGCCTGATTTCTGTAATAGAAACATCATTGAACAGCGTCTTGCAGCGTTAGCTTTGAAGTTGGTTCCTCACACTTGTACAATTGGACTTGACTTGCCTTACGATTTGCTTTAGATTAAAGCGCCTGGCAGAAACATTCCTAGCCTCATATGCATAACATGTACATCAGATTTTTGATGCGCCGTCCTGTTCTAAAGAGCACATCATGAATAGCGTAACATGAAACTGAAAACATATCATATCATTGATGTTTGTGCAGATGTGGCCCTGGCCTGTGGCCTTCACTCTCCAGATCCTGGTTCTCCTATTCAGGGAGTGTCCGATGTGGACCTGAGGCTGCCTGGACCCCAGGGGCCCATCCTCAGCATTAGCAGCATGGAGTACCTCAGCTCAGAACATGACCATCTGCCTACTGGTGAGGACCATTAATGCCGTTTGCTACATTAACAAAAATTTCTAACACACACATTTTTTACTAGGGCTATATACACTCTCTAGTCACATTGTTAGAAACACTTAACTTCAAAAGTGAATATTAACTGATGAATTCTGCCACTGTAGCTCCACCCATTGTAGCTAATAATGTGTTGTTGTGTGCACACAGCTTGTATAATCTCCAGAGAAATGCGTGAAATGAAACAGGATGTCTGGAGCAGTTGCACATGGACCTAAGGTCACCATGTGTAATGCTGAGTTTGAGCTGGAGGGTGTATAACCCTCTAGCATTACACTGTGGATCAGTAGAATGTGGATTGATCAGTTTCCAATAGATTTGGGTTGAGATGGTGTGGCTTTTGTAATCCAAAAGCTGAAGTGATAACTGCTACTAATAATGTAGCCAGTTGTGAAAACAACAGTGTAAATGTTATTGTGAGATGTGTATGTACATGGGTTTAGACACCTCTTAAATATAATAAATAAAGAAGCTGAAGGTAAGCAAATATGAATGGGATCAACGCTTGTTGAGTGGTGACACTTAATATATACTATTAGACCAATAGGTGGCAGCAGTTACTCATACATGTACAAGCCAAAACTATGGTGACAAACACTTGCAAATTCACCTTTGACATTTGCTACTGGCCCCTAGTTCCTGATTCTCTAGAAGACACTGACACAACAGAACAGCCTCATAGAGGTGAGGAAGACGAGGAGGTGGAAGAGACTGTTCCAGTAGACGATGCAGAAAGAGCAGATAGCGATGCAGATGAGAACGAGGAAAATGAGGAAGAAGCCCCTCAGAGACACTCTCCTCAAAGCAACCATGGCATTCTCATCCCTCAGCTCAACACGGAAGAAGGTTTAATCTAATTAATGTTTTATTGAATCTGGTAATAACAGAAATGTGATTTGCGGTATTCTTATGCTTTAAAATGACCTATGAATTCAATTTTATAAAAATGAGCACATACGGTAGTGAAAATTATTATGATCAATTACAGCTTTTACTTCCACTGAAGCTGCATGACTTCAATATAACGTTTAATTTAGTATAATTGATAATAAAATAAATCACATGAAACTGTGCATGGCTTAATGTGGCACCATTTGTTTGTTCAGATCCAGGTAAAATTGTCATCACAGCTGTGCCTCAGTCAAACTCATTCCTCCCAAAAGATGTTCCCAGAGTCCCTGAGGGCCCCAATCCTGTGGTTTTAAGAGGGCCTTTCTCCAATCCTGTAGGATCGCCTCATATAGGCACCATGCATCCTCCGCTGCCACCTAGCTGTATCATTGAGGAACTGCACCGTGCCCTGGCAACAAAGCTCAGACAGGAGAGGTAACTAAGGTTTTCCTGTCATTTCATCTCTTCTAGATAGCCAGAACTTTCCATATGGTTGATCAGGTTGCAGAGGATGCATTTTGCAGCCACTGAGATTGGTGTTCCAGTTAGGACTGTATAATATGGATCAAACACAAATTTCTGGTAACGTTTCAATATGGTACATGTTTAAACTGCAGACAGGTCAGTCACTCGGTATCTTTAAATACATGTTGTTGCATCATATACAGAATGAGGCCTAAAAATGTCTTGCTGAAATAACCATGGGCTTTCTTGATGGCAGCATGTCTCTCTAGAATCCCAAAAAACACCTCAGTATTAATGGTACCTGCAAGTTATCAATTTTATAGGCACTGATCCACACCCATACCTTGACTGATGTTGAATTTTGTAGCTTTTGCTAGTAACAGTCTGGATGGTGACAAGGAAATCTCAACGTCTGTATTTCCCGAAAACAACAGTGTAGACTGTATTAAGCAGTTTTCCCAAGCATACCAATCCAGTCCTGTCTGAGGGCTTGAAGTTCACACACCAGATCAGAAGTGTTTTTTGGCCATCTACAATAATAACAATGGAGATTTCTCTGCATTTCTTCATGATTTTGTATAATGCTATGTATGGTAGATGGTGAGAGAGCTTTCATTTTGCTGAGAAATGTCCAGCTTATGTTTGACAATTGTCTCAAAGATTGGCACAATGTGGTGAGCCATAATCAAATTTTCATGGTTATTCCTTTTACACTGAATAATAATACTCCTACCTACACATAGCCTGCTTATGGTGTAATGATTTAGTACTTGGATAATCTATAAACTTTTCACTGTTATTTTGCCTTTATCCTGACTTTTTCTGGAGAGTGTTACAGGCACCAATTAAAAAGTTATTATATAGTTGAAAAATCATTAAGGGAATTATAAATTACGAAATCATGTGGTTTTATTTTGCATTTTATACAATGACCCATCTTTTCTTGATGTATAAATAGTGGTCAAAACACTCACAGTAAATGAAAACACAATGTGATTTTTGTAGCATTTGTTTGTATATTCTAGGCTTGTGCAATACCAGTATTGAATAAGTCGCTTCTAGATTTCACTAGAGAATATCACTAACCCCAAAACTGCATATATGAGGAAGGCTCAGTATTGCAAGCTAATAAATATGACTCTGATAAATAAAATACACATGAAAATAAAACATTATATACATCTCTGTTTCTCTTTGTCCTGAATGTAAGTACGGAACGGGAGACCAGTGGAGATGTGGAGAACAGGAAAGAGGCAGAAGAGAATAAAGAAAATGTGAGACAGTCTCAATGCTTCACCGACGCCTCAGGAATTATATACGACATGGACAGCTGGAACGAGTCTGTCATTTCCGGTATGTTATGTTTAAATAATTAAAAAAAACATTATTTGACCATGAATAGCACAGGGGGGCTTTTCAAGACATTTTCATTCACACTGCATCTTGAGTCATATTTCCCTTAAGCATTTTTAAAGAAAGGGTTAGTGTCAGGGACATAAAAATGAATCATTACATTACAGAAGTGGCAATGTTTGTTAAACCTCTTTTTTTTTCTTTGAATTAAATTACATTTACTGAACATTGTAAGAAAGCTGATAAACATGGTCCTTTTATATTTGCATATCCTTCATCAGCTATTATCCACTCATCAGCTGGAATACCTGTGGAAGTTTTGTTATTTTGCTACAAAGTAGATTTCTGACTCAAAATGTGTAAATACAGGAACACTGCCACGCCGAATGAGGAAGGAGCTACTTGCAGTTAAGCTGAGGAATCGGCCAAGCAAACAGGAGCTTGAAGACAGGAACATCTTCCCAGCACGCAGCGACCAGGAGAGACAAGAAATCCGCCAACAGATTGAAATGAAGCTCGCCAAGTAAGCCACAAGCTCTCTGGTAATGTGAATGGGATTCTGTCCATATAACAGTTAAACACTATCTAGATATTTAACACTGAATCAAAGCTAATGTTGGGGTTTCAATGCTAAAGTTGTCAATTTGCAAAGTGAAAACAATGGCCATAGTATCTACTGGTTGAAGATTAAAGAATACTAGGATGCTCTTAGTTTTAAAGGAATAATATGTTTCAAAAGCTAGGCTGCAGGCCACGTGTACTTCATTTCTAGACCAATTAAGAAAGTTCCTTTAAATGTAGCCAGAAATTTCAAGCAATTTTCAGACAAGTTCAGGGTTTTTTTCCCAGGAGGTAACCAGAGAATAATTTACAATCTACAAACAATCTTTTGCACACTCTCAAGAAATGGTTAAAAATAAGCCAAAGCATTTGCAGCCATGCATTTCTAAATTGTATTAACACAACGAACATATCTGTCTGTACTTGTCCAAGAAGCTAGTTGTTTTCACCAGTCTGTTACATAAATGTGGAAAATTACATATGTCTGAATCCCATGCACACTAGGTTTACCTGTTGCCACTGTGTAAAAGACATAATAATCTGGTTATTAGTGATGTAATATAAACAGTAGGTTCAGGGATTATAAAGAGGTGAGATGGAATCTGGTTTAATCTGATTGGATTATCCCCCATATCGTTTCATTGGATTGATTAAGCGGAACGAAGCTGCTCATGCTTTATGTATAAGTTGTCATAGTGCATTAGACCAGTGGTTCTCAAACTGGGGGCCACAGTGGTGCACTAGGGGGGCTGCAGAAAAGCTGAGGATGAACTGTTGGAATTATGAAACAATCGCACTCTCTAAATTAAATTTAAACAGCACACTCCAGCAGAATTTTGGGCCACCATTGGGAATGAGTACAAGGCCATAAGGATACTGTTGCCTCTCCCAACAACACATCTTTCTCAACCATGATGGCAATAAAGACAAAGTACAGAGCTCGACTTGATGTGGAGGATGACTTGAGAGTTTGTCTGTCTCCAGTTACACCAAGGATTGAAACATTGTTCAGTTAAAGACAGTCCCATCCATCTCACTGAGGTAGGACATCTGCTATTTGGCATAAAATCTTCATGGTATTGATTTCTTTGCACCAATCATTTCATACAGAACAGTGTCACTGGATTGGAACAGTTCAGGCATCATCACAATGTTCTATATTTGCAATTGTAGCTGAAACATAACCAGCATCAAACAAATGAAAGGGACTGCTGATGTGGCAAAAATCAAAATTTTATACTTCTGCAATATATATATATATATATATATATATAGAGAGAGAGAGAGTTCTCCTCAGTTAGTTCCTTTTATTCATTTCCAATGGTGGCCCAAAATTCTGCTGTGTGCTCATTTTGAGAGTGTAATTGCTTGATAACGCCAACAACTTTTATATATATTTATAAAGTTCTGCTTGCTTTTATTTGCCCCTGTATCATGTACAAAACACCAATAGACCAAGCAATGCAGTAAGTCTGTAATGCCACCAGGCCTCCGAGGTTGTTTTCTTCCCTGGTGGTTCCTCCTCTTACATAATGAACAATGTTTTGTATTTCGCACGTCTAAGTGACGCTCTCATCTTGCTCACACAGAAACGTGTGCTGATTATTGGAAGGCATTGCCTGACACTCATACTTGATACTGATGTTGTTTTCCAAAATAAAGTGTGAGGTGCAAAAAGTGTTCTATGAATAGCATCCACACAGCATCAGGAAAAGACTGCTGACAGCACACAAACTGAGCCTCTTACGTAATGAGGAGGGACCATACTGCTTTGCATTACAAGCAGAAAATTGAGACACAGGTGTGAAGGCATCTCCATATTAAACCATAACCATATTACATCTTAGTATGTAGCACTGAGTTATATGTTAAAAATACACCAAAAAGAAACCTCACAAGAGAAAAAAAAAACATATTGTTGATGAAAAGCCATAGATATGTATTCCAAATCATTCTGGATCACTTCTATTGGCCTGGTTGCTCTGACATTCGTAAACAAATTAAAAAGCACCTGAGGCTGTGAAATAAATATCAAAAAAAAAAACAACAAAATACACAGATATGTCTAACCTGTCTATTTTTCTGAAAAGTAAGCTGAAGACCTCCTGTGAAGTTTAACAATCTCAGAATGGTGCACATGTCCAATGTCAAATACTTCCGGGGGATGTGTGTTCATAGAGAAATTTACAGCATAAGGATCTCAGACACATAACAAAAGAAACACTTCAGCAATGGGAAACTTACAATTTATTAATTTTGCTGCATTTCATTACACATTGCTTCCTTCTTCTGTGAGTGTATGAATCCCATTAATAGAGATGCTCTGGGACTGAGCAGTGCAATATGCTCTGGATCCTAGTGCTTATAGTGGGGGGAAACTGTTATTTTTAGCTCTGCAGAAGATGAGACCCAATCCCCTTGAGTATCTTGCTGAGAAGGCAATATTGGTGATGCTTCACACCTACACTATTGATGTCTCTAACCTCAGAGTAGAAGCCCACTTTAACTTTCCAGTTTCAAAGTGTTTACTAGAGGTATTTTCTTTTATGCTGATGTTCTTTTTGCTCATACAGATAGATGAGGTTAATAAGGGCTCCACATCAAATATATATATATATATATATATATATATTTCATATATACCCTGTAAAGTCAGAGTGTGTGTGTGTGTGTCTATATATATATATTTACACACACACACTCTTTCTGACTTTACTGGGTGGACCGATGAGGTCTAACCGATTATCTAGATAGATATATAGATTTTCTAGTAGTATATAATTAATATACGGTCGCTTGAAGCGCTACTTGCTGACGTGAAATTGTAAACAACACGACTGATGGAAAGCGACCAACCAGAGAATGCTACTCTGTATCCCAGTTGTTCAGCTACCACTCTCCGTTCTTAAAATAGTGCACTTAATAGAGTACAGCTACTAAAATAATGTATAAATATTAAAATCTTTTCGCTGGTGGTCCTGGAATGTAACACCCGTGATAAGTGAGGGATCACTGTATATATATATATATATATATATATATATATATATATATATATGTAAACACACACCAACCATACCATATACATTGATTACATTCACCATCTTTCAGTTCCCCCAGCCTTGAGTCCAATACAGTTTCCTGCATCTACAGAAGATGTGGTGTAGCCTGGCATCCAGATTGATACCATGATGCTTCTTCAGTGCCGTGTCATGGCCTTTCTATCTTTAGCCTGCAGTATTCTGCACTTCCACTAAAGCAACACATGCACATTGCTATTTTTAGAACAAAGGCCTGTGAATAATGGATGACAGTGCACCATACCGTCTTCCACGTGGAGCTTAAAATATTGTTCATCTTGGTGAACACAGAAATATACAGCAATGCCATATTTGGTATTTAATTTTGTAAACAGTACACATGAAACCATCTAACTAACCATCAAAATAGTAATTAATTCCATTAAATATATTTACTGGTGGCTTGGTGACACATAAAAATGTATTAATGAATAAATGCCTTCAGGAAACGTGTCCAACGAGACAAATAATTATTAAACATGTCACAATTAACTATCTCTTGTTCTTTTAATAACATCTTAAATAGAAAATGATATACACATTTCGGTTTGTGACATGACGATAACTTGATGGTGTGGGAGGATAATGGGCAAATATGGTAGCAGTTACAATCCAGCCATTCTTCAAAGCAGATTAAGTTTATTGCAGCCTCCCACAAGAGCCGTGCCCTTACTTTGGTCACAACCTGATTTAATGTACAGTACATTATTCCAAGTGCATGGAAAAAGATAAGTGTTCCAACATCCTCCTCACAGTAAATGCGGAGTTTGAGGGAGAACCTGGTGTTTGAGGACCTGTAGATCATAACGCATATAAGATTTAAAAATGTAACTAATAAGAATCATGTCTCTCTCATTTATCAGAGTGATGTCTGCTTCAGAAAAGAAACATTTTCTTCTTCAGGCTCTCACTACGTTTTCTAAGAATCTAAACCTAGATTTCTGTAAAGCTGTTTAGTGACAGCCACAGCTTTTTAAATTGCACCATAAATTAAATCATTAAATATTTGCAGCAAATGTGCAGAAGAGCTTTAACCTGTCGGGAACTATATGGCAGCTTCTCTTTTTATATAACATTGTTTCTGCAGCTATATCAGGGCTTAAACTGAGATTTAAAAGCTTTACATCTTTGTGGGTGCCAGCAACGTAAGAACAGTACTGTTAACATCACAGTGAAGTCATGCAAATGTGAATATATCAAGGTCTAAAAAGAATGTGAGAGAAGAAAACAATAATCAGTATTAACCTATTTAAAGCCCCTGAAAACACCACTGAAGAACAGGAGAGAATGAAACACGCTTGAGTTATGTAAGAACCACAAGTAAAGGTTTGGAAGGCTGGAAGACAGTAAGTGAATGTGGTAGAGATGCTGTGGGGTTTCTGTCAGTGTTTATAGCATTTAGTATTAATGTTATTCCTACACCCACAGTTCACTGCATAAAACAGCTCATTTTAAACCGATATTTATTAAATGACACTGCCTTTGATAGTGTTCCGCTTGATGACTTAAGCCCTAAACCGTATTCTGACTGTAATTATTCATACATTTACAACAGACAAACGTTCTTCTAAGAAAAACAGCAGAATCCCCAGGGCTGAGCAGAGCAGTGGAGGTGTGCTTTAAGAGTATGTGTGCATCACATGGTCAGAGTAAAAGCTCCAGGCTCCACCTCGGTGTGAGACCTCCAGCACGTGGCAGTGCTCAGAACAAGCTCCGAGACTCAGCTCAGTATCAGACAGACCGTGAGTGTCAGGATGTGTCCAGTCCACCCCCACGTCCAGAGGAAGTGAACGAGTGAATGGTTTAGTGAGGAATTCCCGTGAATCAGAGGTGGAGGCATTCTGATGTTTGGGGAATTCTGGACCTTTACCCTTCAGTGATGGTTCACAGCGACATTCTGGTGTTTTTCCTCAGGAGACTCAGTCAGCGGCCGGCCGTTGAGGAGCTGGAGAGCAGAAACATCCTAAAACGTAAGTGGTACATTTGGTTCCAAAATATTTAGCAGATCTCTTATACTGCCTTTCAGCTTAAATACAACAGGTCTTTCAAAGCTTTACGTTTTATTATTGTATGCATTTGTTTTTAAATTATACATATTACATTCATTTATTTTTTACCAGAGGGGATTTTAGCCCATTTTCGTGTGAAACTGAAACACACTGTGTATGATGATGCTAGTAGGTTTTTCAGAGCTCAGAGGGAAGGTTTTCAGTCCTAAACGTATCGTCAAATTTTATATATATTTTTATTTTATGTGTATGATTTAGACATAAGTAACATGTAGTAATATCAATACCATTACGTGATTAATTGCAAATATTCTTGGGGAAATAAAATGTATTCCAATTAATACCAGATTTTCTATTATTTAAAATAAAATAAAAAATAAAAACTAATTTGGACAAAGGTTACTAAAGGATCTAGAGCATTTCCAATGAACCTCCTCAGTAACAGCTCTTATACTCTTTTGGTTTCGTCTTTGTTTCCTACATCTGAATGATCAGAATCTTCTAAACGCTGACTTTATTTTTCAGCACATGATCTTCTGTGTTGTTCAAAGTCATGCATCAGTGCTAATTTGATTCCCTGTGTTGTTGCAGAGAGGAATGACCAGACTGAGCAAGAGGAGAGGAGAGAAATCAAACAGAGACTCAACAGAAAGGTATGCATGACTTTTATATACCAAATCAGTATATTTAAATTGTATTTGTATTATATTTGGTTCATTACATACCCTCTATCAATGATACCCCAATATATATCAGTGCATGTACAAAACATATGAAGATCCACTTAGGAATCATGCTAAACGTTAACATACCTCCCTCACATTGATTAATCACTGTAATTATAAAAGCAAAAAACAAAAAAAACCAACAGAATTTGTGACTCTTCATACTGGTATTTTCTTGTTGTTTTACAGCTCAACCAGAGGCCGACAGTCGATGAACTGAGGGACAGAAAGATTCTGATACGCTTTAGTGACTATGTGGAGGTGGCCAAGGCTCAGGATTATGACAGGAGAGCTGACAAACCTTGGACTAGACTGTCTGCAGCTGACAAGGTATTTGACAAGAAGGCACCATATCAAACAAGAATTAATGGTGTAGTTCTGTGAATAATCCCTTAACATGAGTAAATATATATTAAAAAAACCACACACATTATTCTAATGCCTGTTTAGAGCTGGGAGTATATTATATTTTCAAGCTTGGCGTGTGAGAGCCACTTAGAGATGCACTAAATGCTGTTCATTTGTGATTCTGCAGGCAGCCATCCGGAAAGAGCTGAACGAGTTCAAAAGCACAGAGATGGAGGTGCACGCTTCCAGCAAGCACCTAACGAGGTCAGTGTGCAGGGCTGTCAGCTGTGTGAGTGCTATTTATAGCTTGGTGTTCATCTACAGTACTAAAGATAGACAGCCCAGTACAAAATTACTGGGATTCAAACCACTAGAGAAATGTACATGACTAAAAATGACACACTGCTGCACTTTATTTACCACATTTGGCTTCTGAAGGCTTGGGATTGTTTCATAATGCTCATACATAAAGGATGAGATGCTTAGTGCCCTCCACAGATGCCCCTGGTACACATGAGCTAACAGGGCTGTAAAACATTTAGTAATGGTTATCATTATGCTCTTTTAAAAATACTAACATCTTACATTAGTTTTATGTACAATGAGAAAAACCTACTTCCCATTAAATATTTATTCTTAAAGCTTTTTGAGCCACAATTGTTATTGACATTTTTTAGGGGTGAAAACTAGGGGTTCAACTGGGGTATAGGTATGAGATAGCACAGATGCAAATTACCCTTAGAACATCAAATGCATACAAACTGGAACTAATTGTGTGTGATCAGATTATAGCATAAGAGCAAATATAGCCATACAGAAATGTACCTGGGCGGCACAGTGGCGCAGCAGGTAATTTCGCAGTCACACAGCTCCAGGGGCCTGGAGGTTGTGGGTTCTAGTCTCGCTCCGGGTGACTGTCTGTGAGGAGTTGGTGTGTTCTCCCCGTGTCTGCGTGGGTTTCCTCCGGTTTCCTTCCACAGTCCAAAAACACACGTTGGTAGGTGGATTGGCGACTCAAAAGTGTCCGTAGGTGTGAGTGTGTGTTGCCCTGTGCAGGACTGGCGCCCCCTCCAGGGTGTATTCCCGCATTGTACTCAATGATTCCAGGTAGGATCCGGACCCACTGCAACCCTGAATAACCCTGGATAAGCGGTTACAGATAATGAATGAATGAATGAAATGTACCCTTTAACCCTTGTGGAGCATGAGGCTTGATCTGTGATGCTTGGGGATGTTTTTCTTTCTCAGATCCTCTGGACAGAATTTGTTCAGATACATACTATCATGTACTCCAAGTACTAGAAGATAATACAAATCTAAATGGTGCAAACTGGGGCATTCCAGAATAACTGTCATCTAAAGCATACCTCAGAATCACTCAGAATCAAGGTTTTGTCATCACTATCCTATGCCCCTCATCTTAGGGGTGTCCAAAGGCCAAATGCGGCCCGCTGCAAGATTTTAATTGGCCCACTTTAAAAAATACTTAATTAGTGGCCCGCTGGCACTTGGCAGTTTGTTCTTTCACCTCATGGTAGCAGCAGAGCGCTAATGTGTAGGATATTGCATCACTGTGTTAAGCTGGGGTTACACTACACGACTTTTAGACGATTTGGTGTCTGTGCTGGTTGGCTGTAGTCTGCAGACTCTGGTGCAGTCGCAGGTGTCACTCAGGGGAAATTCGTGTAGTGTGCAAGGGCCTCAGACTCCAATTTTTTTGCCTCCAAATTGCGTTTCAGACCAGTCGCAACGTATCAAACGTTTTTCGACCCGACTTTGAATGTAGCCGTGTAGTGTAAATCCTTCAACATTTATTTCAGGTTTATTCTAACTTTCCATTCCGCCCGACATGACGTGCACTCACTACAGCTAACGCCAGTGTTTAGTAGTCTAAAGTATGTGTAATTCTAATAATCTTCAGCTAGGGTTAGTTTGGGTTAGTTGGATGAGTTTAAGTGGAGAGAGACATCGGAATCTAAAGGAACTGAAGGAACCCTGTGTTGATGTTTTCTTTGTAAAGTTGTTACACAGAGTATTAAATAAAGTGCCATTAATTATGGACCACATACATTTCAGAAAATATATTTGTTTTACCAGGGGTACCAATATTTGTGGAGGGCTCTGTATATAATGCCATATTACAAAGACTTGAAGACATAGGCTGGACTATTGTTGATTGAATGCTATATCCAGCATCTCTTGTGTGGTAGTAATAAATAAATGCAACTTCGGGTTACAATATGACATTTTTCCTCACACAGGTTCCACAGGCCATAGTAGAAGGTTTTCTTCTGTGAAGAAAAAATATTAAAGCTGACATACATGACGAAATCCTGGAGATGACGTCATCCACGGGATGTCCTTATTCTTCCAGCATCCTGGTCTTGACCAGGGGCGGTGGTGTTTGCGTGCAGATAATGACAGAGGCTATTAAGGCACAGCACCTTGAGGAGTGAACAGTGGCCATGGGCACCTCCGCTCTGAGGCTGAAGAAGTGGAGCCACGATGAAGGTTTTGTGTTTTCATAAGTTTTTAAGTGACTGCTGTGAGACGCCTCTCTGAGTGAAAGTTAATGTGCATGTGAGAAGCTCCACTTTAAGTTAGGAAAGAAAAAAAAAATTCAAGGGTTGTAAGCCTACGAAGTCGGAGTGAGTTTCATATCAGTTGTACAAAATTCAGTCTGAACAGGGTTGTTTGTCATCATTTGGGGAAAAAGAAGGGAAGAAACTTCGTAAGCACTGTTTGTCTGAAGACTACATTTATAAAAGCTCTTTGTCTTATTTTCAATATTTAGGTTCCCAATGTCTTAAAAAAGACCACTATTTCCCTTGCTAGGATAATGAATTTTACCAGCATTTTGTTTCCAGCTATTTGTGACAGAATAGCCTGATAACAGACACAATCATAGCATAAAATACCAAACAAACGGTTTATGCAGATCCAAATGTCCAAAAGTGGATTAAGAGTGTTACGGTTGGGTGGTTTAATGTATTACACCACTCATAATGTAATTGGGAATCTATGGAAATATAAAGTAAATAATGTACTTTGAAAATGATGGTCTGCGAGCATGGGATCTTTCTAGTATGTAAATGGGTGAGAATATTTCCGCAAGTGACACAATCAGATTAAAAATCTCGTTGTCCCCCATTTGCCTCCAAAACTGCTTATACTACAAGAAGTATCAAATGCAGGGCTGTGCATGTTCAGCCCTGAAAAAACGTTTTTGAACACAGTCAGACAAACATTAAATGTACCTACAATAAGCATTGATTACTCTTTAACACCCCAAACTATTGGAGAATGAGCAAATGGTTCCCTAACACTGTGCTTTAATTCAAACTCTTTGCCTGCCATACAACCAGCCTGTCATAATAAGACCCTTTGATACTGATTCAAACAAACAAGATTGATCTGTAGTGGAAAAAAAAGACAGAGGTTCCAGTTCCTGTGATACATTATTGCTGTGGATATTATGACACTTGTTTTGTCATGTTGAATTGCCATTTTTATTTTCTAACTGACTGGTAAACATATCTATGGGGACTGAATGTATGGAGGGGAGGGTTAACAATTCACGAATAAATGCATTTTTTACATTTTATATATTATTGTATATTCCTCTTTCTTTAGGTAATTTTCGCGTTAATCATTATTTATATTTAAAATTATACTGTTCAATGAATTGTGAAGAGCTCAGAGATTTATAGGCATTACAACATGTATGAACTGTTCAACAAGACTAAGAGATGTAAATTAATCATATTAAAGCCAAAAATGTTCAAATATTAAATACATTTAGATAACAATTAAAAAAAGATATCATAAAAAAAAAAAAAAAAAAAAAAACAAGAACATGCTAAAATATACCCTGAAAATGACTCAAAATAAACAGTAGTCTTTATCTGCCTTTTTCCTCTAAAGTCAAAACATGGGGACATCTGGTAGGTACAAGGCTTGTAGTCCTCGACGCACACTCAGCAAATCTTCCTCTTGCTACAAGAAACCAAAGCATTTCTGGCTGAGTTAAAAATTCTCAAACTTATGACCCAAGTGGAAAGGCTGAACAAATTTTAATATTTGACCCTGAACCAAAATGAATCTGATTCCCATGAAGCAATCTGTCTACTCACCATCTGCCTGAATAAGTGGTCCTGAACAGACTTTATGTCTTTTTTCATCAAACACATCTGAAATCACATTGAGTCAAACAGACGGCTTGTCGTAAATTAATTTAGGAGTAATTTTAAAGAGAGAAACATTTATGCTCACTTCTGACCTCTGAGGAGACGATATGCTCTTCATACTCCAAACTATGACACACGTTAGTTTCAATGGTACTTTTTAAGTTACATAACCTGGAAAAAAAAAAGAAGTTTTTACATTCAATGGAACATACCTCATATTCAATAATTACAAAAGGTTTGACATTTTAGAAAAAAGACTCTCTTTAAATCAGTATCAGGTTTTGTTTAAGCTGTGATAAATCTTTGACTGTCATGTGTTATGGCAAAATCTAAAACTAATCTCCAAGTATGACCAGGAAGGAAGATCGATGCTAAAAGAATTCTTTGGGGAGAAGAGAGGAACAAGACTCGCAGTCAAAGATTCTCTCTTATCTCTGACTTTTCTCTTTTACTGACTTTTGCTATTTAATGGTCCTTTAAAAACGTTTCAAAGAAACGGAATAAAATTCTAGGAATAAAAACATTAAATAAAAACTTGTTTTAAACCTGAGTTTACAGCTGGTTTGTAATGAATGAATAAGCTGATGTGAAGCAGAGTGTGCATATCTGCAGCCAGACCTTTCTCCCCCAACTGCCAGTGTCTGTCTAACTTGAAGGATCTACCAGATTAATACACACTGACCTTTGAGTTCCCCTCTCCTTATATGTGTGGAAAGCTAAGGCTTGCTTCTTCCAGTAGTTCTGAGAAAGCCAAATATAAACATATCAGACTCCGATATACATGTACCTAGTATAAAATTCCATTCACTATGCCTTTCATTATAAGATATAAACAAATAATAATCTATATTTAAAATTATGCATTGGGCGGCACAGTGGTGCAGCAGGTAGTGTCACAGTCACAAAGCTCCAGGGACCTGGAGGTCGTGGGTTTGATTCCTGCTCCGGGTGACTGTCTGTAAGGAGTTGGTGTGTTCTCCCCGTGTCCGCGTGGGTTTCCTCCGGGTGCTCCGGTTTCCTCCCACAGTCCAAAAACACCCGTTGGTAGGTGGATTGGCGACTCAAAATTGTCCGTAAGTGTGAGTGAATGTGTGTGTCTGTGTTGCCCTGTGAAGGACTGGCGCCCCCTCCAGGGTGTATTCCCGCCTGCGCCCAATGATTCCAGGTATGCTCTGGACCCACCGCGACCCTGAACTGGATAAGCGCTTACAGATAATGAATGAATGATGAAAATTATGCATTGAAATATTTTATATGAACATATACATTTAACTCCTCCTCCATGTTCTGCAGTGCAGTGTCATCTTGCTCCAAGTTTTTAATTTCATCTATCAGAACTCGTTTAACCTTCTCTAGTTTTTGAGACCTGCAAAGAAAACAAAAAAATAAATTTAGTTTTAGGATTACAGCTTCTTTGATGGTTTAAAAAATGCCTGTGTATTTGCTTTTGAACCAATAGGATGTTAAAAGACTTATTGGTATCACGTAACCAAGGTTTTCCTAAAAGTTGGTCAGTGTACCTTTAGTGGGTGAAAACTATTTAATGACCCCCAAACCTCTATGCCATCTACCATACACAAATATACATATCAAGTTCAAGATCGATTATAAAAGAATAACACAACAATAATATATAAAAATCCTTTTTCAACCACTTGGCCATAGACAAGTACTAGGCCATTAGTCATTTGACTGTGGCAGTGAGCAGTGGAGGAGTTAAGTGGAAAGTTGATAAAATGCCCTTTATCATTATTATAATTCAAATTATTTCTATAGTAATATTATTAATATATTTTAAGGCTTAATTTTCCCATTATATTTTATGTAACTGTAGGCATATATGCATATGTTGCATTTCTTTATAGCGCTATGTGTGCATGTAGGTTGCTTTTAGCTTAAGTATATTGTATATATATGTAAGAGATATCCTGCAGTTTAAAATTTTCTTATGTCCTAGTCTGTTTATTCTAGGTGATCCCTCTGTCTTTAACATTAGTGATAAATACTTAGAAAGCTGGATTCAAACTAATTTAATGATTGGGAGACATATAATAAGGGCTTTACAATGGGAGAACAATGGGGTCACCATCATTTCAGGATTGAGTAAGGTGGCAGCATATGAGAATTTGACACAGGATGATGGAGCAATTACATTTTTTTTAATGTTACTCCAGTGGGGACACGGGGTTGAGGGAAAAGAGGTTATTAAGATTTTTTTTAATGACACTGATGCTTCTGTACTTTGTAGCAATAAAACATATGAACCACAACACAAATGAATAAATAGTTAATAATAGATTTTACTGAGGCTATAAACTCAGGAAAAAAGTATGAAAGCAAATAACAACTCCTCTTTGGTGTTCCTGTGAGAGTCATGATCATTAATGAACAAAATGAGTAAATGTATGAGAAAAATATTAATGTCTTTAATTTGTGTAAATTCTGAACACTGTGACGTTTTACGAACCTGCCATGATGCAAAATAGAGGAAAAAAGGGAGAGTGAGAAAGAAAGTGTGTGGGTGTGTGTGTGTGAGAGAGAGAGAGAGTAGGGTTATTATCTTGCTTTTGATGTAACAGATGTTTCACACTCTGACCTGTACTTATGCACTTGTACATTGACAGAGGACAAATGCTGCTTGTAGGCCTTTATGGACTGCCTGGTGAAGAGATCCATTCTCCTGGAGTGGTTCTGAGAAACCACATGTGATATTTAATTAGTGCATAAGGTAATTACAGCCATAATTAGCTGTAAATTGTAAGACAGTAAACAGTTTCTATGGGCAAAAATTGTCAGCAGCAACCTGCTGGTGCTTACACGATGACAGGACTTTAAATGCATTACAATGTCACATCAGAGTTGATCATTAAGGACTGAATATAAATTATCTGAAGGCAGAATTACGATACACTAAGATGATAATGAGATAACTGTGCACTGAGTAGGGCTGTCAAATCAATTTTTAAATGATAAAAACAAAATCATTGTGATTTTTGTGGTATTTTGACTTGTTTATGTAATGACGTCATGCATTCATTACGTGAGTCAGTTAGGCACAGCCAAAAATATGGCGGAGAGTTGCTCTGCCATGGCAGAATTTGCTTAATAAGGAAATAACATATACTGTTCTTGTTTTGTTATTTACTGTGAAGCCTTAAGGTAAATTTTTGTGTTATTATTTACATTTGTTTTCATGTGCACACACTAAATTTTGTCACTTTATTTTACATTATTTATTTTAAACAAAATCAGAATCTTGGTAAATTACTGTTGTTTACAAAATAAGCAAACAGATTTTTTCTTTAAAGGTTCTGAATATTTGAAACTGTTACTCTTATTTGTAATAAAATAAATCTTTTAAATAAAATAAACCATTTATTTAAATTAATATATATTTAATTAAATGTATAAAATGCTATTTTAATTAATATTAATAGCATGTATTTTGTTACAAGTGTGTGTTGACATATCGTCTAAAATATCATCATTGACAAACCCTGAAATATCGTGACATTTTAGTGCCATATTGCCCACCCCTAGCACTGAATATAACACTGTAGTTGTGATGTAAAGTTTCATTGCAATATTTGCTTGAACATGAACACAATTTTCAGTTAATATAGTTCCCACAACACTAATGCTCCTAAATGAAACACATGATATTACAGGATATTATACGGTCCTTGTATTAATGATCAAACACTTTATCAACACAGCTATTGTCTTTTCCCAGCCTTGTCCCACCTCCAACTTCCTTTTAATTTCAGTGCTGAACTTGCGGCAGACAATGCCCAACTCTTGAGATGTGCTTATTTCAGACTGTGGCTGATCTGTATCTGCCTCCACACTTGCTTCCCAACAACCTGACACCACAGTGGAGCACATCTCTACATCTTCAACTGCTAAAATGCACACACACACACACACTTTATTAGTCCTTATTTTTCTTTGGGTAATGTACAACTTGTAAAGTCTCATAACTGATTTCTGCTGCACTCCAAACAACAGTTACACTACCTGTTGTGCTGGGACTTGCACTAATGTGGGAGTTTTTCTTTTTCACAGCTGTGGGTCTTCTTTTCTCTACTCCTTTCTCCTCTGCCTCTTCCTCCTCTGAAGAACTGCTCAGATCTCTCTTGTGTGGTTTAGAGCCTGTTGAAGTTAAACATTTCTATTAAAAATGTATTCCCTATAAGATACTCTAGCCCATCTGATCAAAAGAACAAATACTTAATTAACATTAGTAGGTCACAGTCATGTGGAAATCCTGTGATACACTGATACAACCATGTGCAATATAGTTTAGATAGGACAGTTTCACACAGGATTGTAGAATGTTTTTCTTACCCAATGGCTTGTTATAAGGCTTGAACAGTTTTCTTGGCTTCATTTTGATAGCTAATTCACTAGACATGGCCTGAGTCTCCGCATCTTCCTCCTCACTACCGTCTATCTCAGAGAAACTGCCAGAGTTTTGCTGTTTCTGACAGGTGGCTGGACCTGATGAAATGATGAATTAGATACCAACATTTCTGAAAAAAGCGTAAACTAATGTTATTACCTGACTGAAACTCGGTATCTTCAGCCATCCTGCCTTGGGTTTGTTTAGGTGTTTTCTGTGAAATTTACCAAAGAAAGACTTAGGAAATAGTTATTTATCTAGAAGACTGCTACAAGGGGACAACTTTTACCTCTGAGTTTGTGCAGATCACTGCTATGCTGTTTACAGATCCGAGTGATGACTGGCTCAGTGTCACCAAGGAGATTACAGACTCCTTGTCAAAAGATGCATGTAGGCTTCTGTGGTTGGCAGCACTCAAAAAACCCTTCAGTCCATCCTCTAAATCTGGAGAATTAGACAGTGAAGAGTGGGAAAACCTTTCTCTACCTGTGGAGGTGATTATGGGCTGGACAAGAGATAGCACTGGACTCAGGTCAGCATCCTAAAATAGGTCAGTGGGATAGGGGAGAGGTTTAACAATGAAAGAATTATTAATAGATTACACTCCAGTAAGATTAATAACAAGCTATAAAATATATCTGTAAAAGTAGAAGCAATAAACACAATACGCCACAAAACATATTTTGATGTTATTATTGTAATACTTAAGTGATATAGTTACATTAAAATTTGTAAGTAAATTTGTAATTTTTATGGTTTTCTTACCAGACATTCGTCTGCAGCACTTTGCTTCTTAATAGCAGGAATTAAAGGATGTTTAACCCTGTTTGTTGATGTCTTATAGAAGGATGAAGCCTGGATTCCTTTCAGATGGCTAGGTGGGTCAATTGGAGGAGACGCAGCAGCAACAGGAGAGAGCCTTTGAATTTGGATAGGTGAAAAAGGAGATTTTGTTAAATCTCCACACTTCTCTGCAGCTAAAGAGACAAGGAAAAATAGACAAAGAATGTAATACAATATTTCTAAGTATGTAAAAGTAAGATTTTACATCAACAAATTTTTATGGTAAACCATTTCTTACATCTCATCTTCTCAGCTGAGGAAGGGGAATGGCATAAAGAGGTGAGTTTCATAGCCCAGGATTCTCGATCTTCTTTTGATGATTCCTGAAAAGCCGAAGTTTTTATGCTTTTTGACAACACTGAATCTGACCGTTTTCCATTTTCCTTCTTCTTCATGGACTTATTATGTGTGTCTGAGTGTGTGGAAGTTTCTGCAGGTTGTTTTGTCTCTTTCTCAGGTTCTTCTGTGCCATCAATCAAAATAATCTTTTCTGCTTGCCTTGTGGCTTGATCGGAAGACTTCTTCTGTGTTTTCTCTGGTACTTTCTGTCCAGTGCAAATTGACAAAAAATCATTAATGAAGCATACAGATAATTTATAAGTATAAAGGCAAAATACCCTACCCTGAAAGATGGATCCAGGGGAATGAGGGAAGATATGGGCAAGGCAGCATTATTTTCTTCAGCTAAGGGAACAAAACACACGCATGTGGTGTAAATTAATAAATGATGCACAATAATATCAAAATAACATTAGTATGAATAAAGAAATAAAATAAAGGTGATTAAGGTTTCTATATATGCTTATTAAGCTATGGGAAGAGTTCTGATAACAAAGGAACAAGATGATCAAGCCAAAGCCACCACAGAGCAGGTATTATCTGGGTTTTGAATCATTGTCATTAATGCAGTGACACTGTCATAATGGTGGTATGTTAGTGTGTGTTAGTGTTATATTGGATCAGACACAACAGTGCCTCCAGAGTTTGTAAACCCATTGTCAGAATGTGTAGCTCATCTGTTGCAGCAAGTCATCCTAGACCTTGTCCTGTGGTGGACCAGAGCATTAAGAAATGCTCCTGTATGGTCAGCAGAGCTGAGAATTGACAGTTAGTGTAGAAACATCATGGTCATAATTTTATGGCTGATATATAGAACAATAAACAAACATTCTTACATGTAAAACTGGCCCACAATTCCTCATGTCCTTTGGAGGACATGAAAGCTGGTATGTTGTTCTTTCTCTTGGGCTGCTCAGGACTAGACAGCTTCCTCTCAGCTTTCTGTCTTATAATCTTATGACTAGATTTTGATGGATTATTTTCTTTTCCATTTTGTTCATATGCAACTTCAGATGAAGTCTTATACTTATTTTCTTCTTGTTCTCGTGTCTGAACTGAGTTCCTTTTCTGGGGCTTCTCTGCCTGTTTGATGATCAACTTCTGTTCAATGTGGCATGAGAGAAATAAACACTCACTGACACTCAGTTGGAGAAAACATACAATAGAACATATTTCAGACAATTCAAATAAAGATAAAATAACTATGCCTTAGCTGGTGGTGGTTCATCAGTCTCCGATAAACTTGCAGAATCTGACAGCTCTTTGTAGGATTTGATCTGAGCTGCATTTCTTCGGGGTCTGCCTGTGGGCTTCCTGCTGGCAATATTTTGTCTCATCTTACCCTTCTGTTGCACTTGTCTTATCTTATCCTTATCTGTATTCTTCTTTTTCTCTTCCTTCTAACAATCAGACATACATAGCACTGATGAATAAACAAAAGCAGGCATGAAAAAAAAAACTGAACCAAAACTATGAGTACAAAATTGAATATAAATTAATATTACATCTTTCTTATTCTGCAGAATCTCTTCTTGTCTCACCCGCTTTAGTTTTGGCAGCTCTTTTGTAACCTTTGGTGAAGTAGGTATGTTTGGAGTCTCAACTTAAAGACAGAGTAAGAATGTAATTTACATTAAGAATTAAGGGCAGCACTGAGGGTGAGAGGAGGGATGTAAAACAAAAGATAAATCTAACTCAATGTCTAAGATAGCATTAGTTACCAAAAACCTTTTTATTAACAAAGTTAATGGCAGTAAAAAATGTTCAATCAAAATAACATTTATATATTTTTTTGTCAAAGTGATATCAATATTAATCTAACAGTTCTATGGGATTAAATTGAAAACTAAATGTGAGAGGTGTGAAAACTTACATGTGGTTTCTGCAGCTGGTAAAGTTGACTTAACTGGCTGCCTTGTGTAGTCTGCCACTTTAGGCTTGGGCCTCCTGTTTGCTGATTTAAGCCAGCTAAATTCTGTCGTACTTTCTGCATCAGTGTCGCTGAAGAGGTGTTTCTTCACATAACGAGAATTAGGCTAAAAATGATAACAATTACGAACAAGAAAAAAATATCTATGTAATTTTTAAGATTGAAATGTCCTAATATTGACATTTTTCATGCCATATTTTTGATTGTTAAAGTAAAATATAGCAGTTAACAGTTGTGTAGAATGAAACATTTTAAGACACTTAAGCACAGAAAAAAATTCTAATTCTGAGCACTGTTAGTGGCTTATATGATGATATTATAGTGTAAGTATTTCACAAAGAAAAACACTTTGTAAATTATTATGGGTTTCTGACCTTTGCTATATGATGTTTCTTAGCAGAATTGGACAGAGTCAAGGAATTACTGAGGACACTGAAATAAATAAACAATTGTTTAGTGCCAGTGAACCTGATCTTTCAATTTTCAGGATAATTATATCCTAAGGTTAGTTATTCATTCTTATTATAATTGTGCATAAAGAAAATATCTATAATTTTACTAAGCACTGCTGTACTTCTCAACCAGCCAAACTTCAGGTAAGCTGCATTCTTAGCTGTAGCATTTTAGCTGTGCTTGTGTGAATGTGACCTCTGTAATACAAACACCATTTCCAGAAAAGTTGGGAAATTTTTCAAAATCTTCAGAATGAATTCAGAATTCATTGTATATTTAATTGAAATAGAACAAAGACAATATTTTAAATTTCAAAACTGAGAAATTGAATTGCTTAATGAAAAACATTTGCCCATTTTTAATTTGATCCCAAAAAAGTTGGGATGAGGCAACAAAACACTGGTAGTGTATCATCATCATCTGTAACCGCTTATCCAGTTCAGTGTCGCAGTGGCTCCAGAGCCTATCCGGACACAAGGAATATACCCGGGAATACACCCTGGAGGGGGCGCCAGTCCTTCACAGGGCAACACACACACACTCACACATTCACTCACACACTCGGACACTTTTTATTTTAAGTCGCCAATCCACCTACCAATTAGTGTTTTTGGACTGTGGGAGAAAACCGGAGCACCCAGAGGAAACCCACACGGCAAAGGGAGAACACACCAACTCCTCACAGACAGTCACCGGAGCAGGAATCAAACCCACAACCTCCAGGTCCCTAGAGGTGTGTGACTGCGACACTACCTGCTGCGCCACTTTGCCACCTTTACAGTAGTTTAATTGTACTAAAATTAAAGTACAGTAGATTAATTGGCAACACATCAGTGACATGACTGGGTAGTTAATGAGCATCTTAGAGAGAGGCTAAGTCTTTTAGAAAGGAAAAGATTCAGAGCATCTCTGCAACTTTAGGAGTAAGTATAAGATGAGAAAAATGTCAGGTGCTAAACTAGTAAAGACTTTTCACACATAAAAATATATCTGGTGCATTATGAAATAAAAAACACTATATATAATGGGATCTGTCACCTCAGTTCTCAAACACTTACAGAGTGTTGCTAAAAGAAGAGCTGCAAAAAATGCAACACAGTGGTAAAAATGCCACTGTCCCAACTTTTCTGTAACATGTGCTGGCATCAATTTTAAAATGGGCACATTTTTTAGATTTTTATAAAAACAATGCATATTCCCAGTTTTAACATTTTAAATGTTATCTCTGTACTATTTTCAAATAAATACAGGGCTTAAATGAATTGCAAAGCACACTAACTTATTTTGAAAATGTGGTTTGTACATTTTTAATTCAAACATTCAAAATTCAAAAGATTCAAGAGTTTTATTATCATGGGCAAAGTAAAACAGCACAATTAACAATGATTATTTACTTTGCTAGACCTCAACTAACTGTTATTATGACACAATTAGAATAAACAATACAACATAAGGTACTATCTACATAATTAAATACATATTGTCGCTGTCCAATTAAAAACGTGAATTGTGTACTTGTGGATTTTTAGTTTACTTCATCATCTCAACCCAGCAGTTCATAAAAATTTAATGAAGAGACCAAAAGAAATGCTCCAAAATTACTTGGAATAAAAACTTTTTACATTGACTTCCAGTAAAAGTTAAGAAGCTGTTTTCCTTCTCTTGTAATGTAACTATTTTGTGAGATACATGTATCAATTACCCTCAGGATAGTCAAGTCCTCTGTACAGTTTGGTGGTTTTCCCCCTTAAAAAAGCCTACAAACTTTTTACCAAACAGTAATGGACATTGAACATTCACGGCTGGAACATAATAACCCTGTACTAACAGTTGGTATGATTACAGTTCATCCAAGATATTACCTGCTATCCATTCCAGATGTCTTAGAAGACTTCCTACATTTCTTCTGGAAAGATAAACACTGACTCAGGACTACAAGGATGGCAGAAAAAATGCTATATTATCCATGTTAATAATAAAATTACGTCCTTACTTCAGTGTGCTCTGGTACATCCAAACTGAATTCAAAAACATCCCTGTTGAGTGTTACAAGGCACAAAACAGCCATGTGCACAATTAGAGAACAAATCTTGTAAGGATTACAAAGTCACTACTGCTTCCCCTTTATAAGTGTAATGTTAAAATAAATTCACACATATTAGGACATTAAAAACAAGTACCCATTCTGACATCCCAATGACATCTTGGACTGATTGCATGACTTCAAATTTTCAGAATTTTTAGCTGGTTTCTTCATCTATAAGAACAAATTACCCATTAAATATGACAAAGGCAAAACTTGTTTATTACTGTTTTATTTGGCCACAAAATAATGCATCTCTGAGAAAACATTACTTACAGCTGAAGCTGGATACCAGCACTTGTTGAAAAGGTACCTGGAAAGCAAGAAAAAAAACACACAAAAGAAATTAATATCATCTGACAAAAGAGAAACAAAACGTTGTATGACCATCTTACCTCTTAGTAGGTGTAATGTTAAATGGAGTGATCTCTGGTCCTGCTTTCATAACGGTAGTGCTCTTATAGTGATGAGATATCTGCTTCACAATACTGTTTGCATTTTTTATTGTTTTCTAAAGATAGCAAACATCAATGAATAGAAATTTTGGTGTTCTTTTAGGATTTTTAATTTATTACAATAATTGTTCTGATAATACATAAAAGTTTATAGTAATATTAAAGAAATGTTGAGATAATATTAGCTTATATCAAGATTGATGAAAAAAATATTATTCAATTATAAATATGTAAGATATCTTCACAATCTTGTTTAAATTACTAGGTTTCTCTCACCGTATCTCTGTTCGAGGCACCTGCATTGTTCTTAGCCTGTCTACTCAAAGCAGTTTTAGCTGGTGCGAGTCTCATAGACCCTTTTTTGGGCCCAGGTCCCTTATCTGTGTCTCTACCCTTTGACATGTGTTGCTCCATTGAGGAACTACTATTTTGGATTAAAATGCACTGCTCCCCCTGCTCATTCTGTTGCTTCAGCATCTCCTCAAGTCTCTGTGTGAGTTGTGCATGCAGCTCCTTGTGGGTAAGAGCACCAGAGCCACGTTTAGCCGATGAGGGCTGCTGTAGTAGTTCTGTGCTAATAGTTACTGGAGCACTAAGCTCTGAAGGAAAAAAATAACATACTAAATTAATTTTGTATTTCTAGAACATATCGAGTCCCCATGCCACAATGTTTATACAACAGAAAAAGCTCACCTGACTGCTGATAGGGCAATAATGATCCAGACACAGAAATTCTCTTTTTGGCAGAATGGCAGAGTGCTGGTAATCTGACAGCAGAGTAAACCACATAAAATAGACATTTTTTATTACCTACTGACCTCTATGTAGACACAGAATTCTGGAGTGAATGAAACATCTGAAAGCTCTCTCTCTCTCTCTCCCTCTCTCTCCATATATATCAAACAATTTCTAAAATGCATATCGTTGCTGTCCAATCAAAAATTTCCTTGTCTCCGTTTTTGTCAATTTTAGGTTTGCTACATCATTTGATCACAGCAGCTGTCCTTCACGCTATGTAAGTCAATTTTATTATAAATGGAATGAAATCTTTACACTTTTTTACACTGACCTCCTTTGAAATTTAAGAAGGTTTTTTCCTTCTCCTGTGAAGTTGCTATTTTGGAGATACATGTTTTTCATTGGACAGTGACAATATAGATTATTGTACAATTAATATAATTATTGCCAACAAATGTGATTAAACAATAAGTTAGCATAAAAAAAACATTCATTAGTTTAGGAGTAATGGTATATTATTATTCTTCTATAACTGTCTGTAAAGCTGTGTTGCTCAGTTCTAGTATAAAAATGAAAAATATAAAGAAAACATGGCACACTTACACATAAGTTTCTTTTCTCAATGCAGGCTGAGAATCTGGAACTATGCTGCTCTCTATAAAATTGAAAACATGCAAATAAATCTTGTTTTCAGTTATTAGGCTTGACAACGCTTATGCTTCCCATCACTGGTAAAAAAAAACAAACAAACAGTGAGACGATGTTCCACATTATATTGTTTCTGTCTGTTATACACATAAAAACAATTGAAAAAATATTTCTAACATCTCTTGTATAATTTTAGCCACTAAAATCATAAAAGTATTTTCTTCTTTAATGTTTTTTCCTACTATTAATGTGAGCCAGAAGGATAACAAAAATTAACTCTTAGATGGCTAACAGTGTGTTATACCAATTTTATACCAGGCGCCAGGAATAATCATGCATATCAAAGTTGTACAACATGCTAATTCTTAGCACCAAGCACCTTTAGGATTTATTCATTCATTCATTGTCTTTAACCACTTATCCAGTTCAGAGTCGCAGTGGATCCGGAGCCTACCCTACCTAGTGAGCCTACACACGGACATGAGGAGAACACACCAAACTCCTCACAGACGGAGAGGGACTTGAACCCACAACCTTCAGGTCCCTGGAGCTGTGTGACTGCAACACTACCTTAGCAACATTACCTTTAGCCATTTTAGCCATTTAGAAATATTTTTACCCTTCTGGCTCACCTGATAAGTAGAAAAGAAATTGAGGATGAACATTTTTTTTATGTTTTTGAAGGCTAAAATTAAAAGTGATGCTTGAAATATTTTCTGAACAGATTTCTGTGCATAAAATGATACAAAATGGGAACATAATTTCAGCTTTTATTTATTTAATTATTTATTTTGCATCGTGCCCTATAGGGCGTAGTTATTAGTCAACAAGAGTTGTATTCATTCTTCACTTTTCCCATTAAAACCATATTTCCATAAACAATGCAAAGAACTGTTTTTAAGGCCTTTGTAACATACCTTTTAATTTGATTTTGTATATTTTTCTTAGATTTAAGCCTTTATAATAAATTACTGTAAAAAAAATGCATGTGTTTGTATTTTTTAATTAAACACAGTGCATAATATTTATAATAAACCAATAAAATCTGAATGGCCCAAATCATCAGAAAAATAAAAATACCTGCTGGACGTATCTCAAGATATGACTGATATTTAATATTTAATATTTAAAGGACAGTTTGATTATACCTAAAGGCTGTTCTTTAACCTCTTGCACCATTTCCAATACTTTCTCTACAGGAATGTGCTGCAGAGACAGTAAAAAGTGACACAGGGGAAGAATAAAGACACAGAAAATTGTCAAACAGCATTAATCAAATGCAATTTTTATGTGTGCTCTGAATAAGATAACAAACCATATTTTTAAGTCACTCTGGATAAAAACATATGATAAATGCAGTAAATGTAAATGTACTACACAATAACTTACCCTGCGATGTCTTTCCACTTCTTGAAATTTCTTGTCCTGTGGTATGTCTGCAGCCTGTAGATGTAAAGATGCCTATATATGTTTAAACACATTGTCACATATATGCACAATGTTTCATAAATAACATCAGTATTGTATAATTTTGCCCTGTAAGTCAGCAGTATGTTAAAATAAAAACTGACCTCTTTTTTATTATTTGCCTTTTCCTCACTAACAAAAGGCACCTTGTCCAATGATCTAGCTAAAAAAATCTCTCTCAGTTTGTCTTTCGTTCTCTCTGAGGAGGAAACCATCTTTAGAGCAGGCTTCACCATTGCCTTCCCAGCTGGAGTAGCTATGGTAAGATACAATTAAAGCTTGAAAGAGAAGTCGATGTATACTTCATGTTACTGTAATACTTAAGAAAGGTCCCAGTACAACACACTAAAACAACAAACAAATGTAAAAGTTAACCTACTAGCAGGCATCACACAGCTGAAAGAGCTTCTTCCCAGTTTACGTCCTGCACTACCAGAAACATACATACAAGACTCAGACATCTTGCACCTTAGTGGTGTTACTGTCTGAGAGAGAGGGGGAGAGAGAGAAAGAGAGAGAGATAATAAGAGCTTAATTATAAAAAGCCATGCAAATAAGTACATTTAATTAACTTAGAAGTTAAAAGCAATGCATGAATCAAATAATATCAAGTATCTAATATTTTATTATTACTAAGCTACTAAAAACTCTCATGAACATGAGATCTAATGCTGTTGCTTTTTTGCATGTAATTACCAATCACTACCTGCTGATTGCAGCGTTGGGGATCTTTCTCATGATATGACAATGACTGAAAGGGTGCGCTGTTCCTCACTGATGCAGATACTGTTTTATCCAATGGCTCAGAGCATGGTTGACTCTCAGGAAAAAGAACCTGCTCATGTGAGAAAACATTTATCACAGCCATCACAATTCCAACTGAACTTATCTTAAAAGTTTAAAATAAAATGTATTAAAATAAAAATAAAAAGTAGAGTTTTCATCCCATCTCACTTCATAAAACAGAATATTTTACAAGTGAACACTCTTGAATTTCTAATCTAACAAAGATCATTTAGATCACAATCCTGTTGCTAAAAGAATAGATGGTCCTTTAAAATGTGGTCCTATAGCTGTAAAGCAAATAACAACTAATTTAATTGAAACCAGACCAGTGCAGCCCTATGAACTTATTTATTTGGTATTTTTATTTTTACATTGAATGTTCAATACTGTAAACCACTGGCTTTTACTATCTTGTCATTCTTTACATAAGCAAAAAGATATAAATGTCAGCTGAAATATCTTAACATTTTATTAATATCTGTGTCTCTAACAGGAATGACTGCAGTCAGACTTGCTTCTCACCTGTGAACATCCTTCATCCAGAATTATCTGAACAGTGGTTTTTACCACAGATGTGGTGGTCTTCCCAACAAACTTCTGAAATGTTGTAAAATATATTTATTTTCTTCTGTTTTCATTCATAATATAATCCAATTATAGTAAGGAATACTATATGTAATTTTTTTAGATATTTCAATATAAGTTTTCAAATGGCAAAACAAGTAAGTTACCAGGTTTTATCCCAACAACAAAGATATATATATTAAAAATATATATATATCCCAACTTACTTTATTTTTGGCGTCACCATAAACTTTCCTAGTGGCCTCAAGGATGTCTAAAGATGAGCTGAAATGGACTGTGAGTCTAGAGCCTTCAATACCGCTCATACATATTGGCTCAGTCATAACCAGCTGCAACACTTTTACATCTTTCTCCTCTATATAAGGCACAAAACATATTTAATTTCTGTAATGGATATATTAATTTTATTAAGTGCATATAAGATAAACTTCCTGTAAAACTCAACTCCTACTTATTTTCAACCAATAATGCATTTATATGCTACATGGTCAAAAGTATGTTGACAACATTTATAATAATTTAATTCAGGTGTTTTAGCCACATCTATTCCTGAAAGGTGAAAGATCACAGTCATCAAAATACAGTTAATATAATAAGGATACATTCTCTGTTAACATACTTTTGGCCAAATAACATATCTTAAATATGTGAACAATCTCTGTATATTTTTCAGTATTATTTTCAGTACTCTTATGGGCTTGGTCAGATCCAGAGATTTTTTTCCCTAAGACCTACTGTTCGCTGCTTACAGTGATTTTAACTGCTTGTATTCATTGTAGCAGCAGCCCACATATTTCAATTTTTACAGGTAATCTATGAATAGATTCAGTCAGGATTAAATATCCATGGGGTCCTGCTATAATTTTTATTTTACAGGAGCTCATGTTTTTCATTAAACTCATCAAATAATATTAGTCCAAGTTTCAAAGCTCTGTGATTTTTATTTTTTGTGTGTGTTTTTTGGAAAATACGAGGATAACACAGGATGTGTGTTAAATGGAATGGCATTCTCCATGTTTAAAAAATAAGGTGGATATATTAGTGTTATTATTTGCTAACCTTCCACTGTGTAACTGTGTATCTCGTTTTCTCCTATGCACAGAGTGTCCCATTGACCCTCCTGTTGAGAAATGAGATTTGAGAAAAAGAACCATGCCATGCAATAAAAAAATTAAACTTTTCAAGTTTAGAAATACCTAGTGAAGTTCAACAACAGGTACCTGAGCCTGATCATTAGCTAAACAGAAGTAGAAGGAAATACTTTGGCTTCCAAGATTGAAGTCAATCCAAAACTCCTTTAGATTTTCATCCACAGGCATCAGCAGCTGTAGGAATTGCCATAATTTAAACATGGATACAATAGTAATTTCATGACAGCATGCTGAGGTTAAAAGCAGGCTGTACAGGATGGTGTAAAAACCTGCTGGGCATTGCTGCCTGATGCACTTCCAACAGTGCCTTTAGTTTAGGTGTAAAAATATATCACAAAAAATGTCTTAAATTAGATGAAACAAAGACTTACTATATGTTTGTCCAAAAACACCTCAAGACAAGGGTAAGAGTATACACTGCCCAAAAAAAAAAAAATAAAAAAAAAAAAATTCTTACATTATCCACTGAAGCAACATATAAGAGCAAACAGAAACTGTTATGAAGGTCATGATGAACATACCTTCTTCCATCACCTTGCATTCCATTTACTAGATTCAAAAATTTCCGACAATCCTGTAATTCATTCAAAAAACAATGAGCATCAACAGATTATATAAAGTAATTACCTGTGGTTAATCTTGATTAATTATGTTAATGTAAATAACTAGATTCCTACTATTTTATTATTATCTATATATAAGCATTAAAAGATTAATTAATTAATTAGTTCAATGATTGAGACATGATTAAAAATGAAAAACTTGATTTAAACTACTGTTTCATACTGCATTTCACAAAAATAACAAAACACACTCGTAAGCAAATACTTGAGTAAAATCATTAAGTTATTACTGCACATCCAAATATATATTTAAAAAATGTTAATTTTATAGTGCTACTGATTGGGATAATTCCCATAATTTAAGAATAAAAGAACAATAATAATAATAAAATAAGAGATAAACACTAAACAAATGCAAGACACAAAACTCACTGTTTCAAACTCTGAATCCTTAATGCTTCTGAACGCAGACACAACAAATTCCATCTTGAACCAGTGGTCAGCCAGCTCCCTCCGCAGGGCATGTGAAGTCATTCTACACAGAGCCTCCATCAAAGCAACCTGGAGATCATAATCTACACAGTACCAAATACGTACATTAAAATATCTGACAGAGAGGAACAAATTTAATTAATGGTTTTATATGAGTTTTCTGTATATTTAAAATAAACTATGTAATTTTTTAAATATGTTTTAAAATTAAAAAATAATATTCAATATTCACTGACCGCCTCCTTTGAGGATTCGACTAGCCAGACTATCCCTGGAAAGAAATAAAAACAAATTTTAAAAATTTGATGGACTGCTGTCAAATGAGCTCTTAGGGTCATTATTTTTCTCATAACATAAAACATGTACATCACAGTTGAGGCCTCCTGTGATGATAAGATCTTCTTCTCCTTTTTCAGCTCTACTGGGATTTTCCCCAATATCACATTCAGTTTCCTGACAGCCTGTCATTGAGAGAAACATAATATGCTAATGTAGAACAATGATCAGTTATAAATATTAAGGTAAAATTCTATAATACAGTTTCAGTTAGATGAATAATAAGCACAAGTTTTGCTAAACATTTTTAAATAATTTTACACATAATACAGAAATGACACGAATGGTAATGATTTGTAAAACTAACCTCTTTTTGAATGAGAATGTTAACTTGGGCATCAGCTGCCAGCTTGCCAATGTGATGGAGGAAGGATTCTGTTACTTGATATGTACCTGGCAAAATAAGTGGCAAGCTAAACATCTGATGGTTTTAAAGGGAAATTTGCAAAGCTTCTTTTAAGTATAATATGAGGTTTAAAATGAAACACACACTTACCCTCTTTGCTACTTTTATGAACAACCTGAAAAGGTAGAGGATTTAAGAAAACTGAGAGATATTGTTATAAATATTGTTTACACATTTTGGCACAAAGCAGGAACACACACCAGACAGGGTGCCAGTACAAGATATATTATAGATATTTTATTACTATAAGCATCACTACTATAGGCAGTTTCACGCTCAATACACTTATCAACAAGTATTTTCTACTATGGGATGAAACCAGGTCACCCAGAAGAAGCCCATGCAGACACAGGGAGAGCAGACCAAACTCCTCACAGACAGTGGACTTTACAGCTGTGTGTAAGTGGCACTTCCTGCTGCACCAATGTGCTGCCCACTAATAGATCAGAATCAGCTAATTCCACAATAACTGATGACAAAATTTAATTTACATCACGTTATTAAAACTTACTTCACAAAAAAACTACAATGCAATGTTTAAAAGATATCCCACTTCACATTGTGAATTAGGCCATACTGTGAAGTATTTACAGTTATTACTCACCATCAGTGCATCGAAGAAATCTTCAGCTAGGTTTATCATCTCCTCACTCCTAGCTGGTCCAGCTTCAATAAAAAATGCTCTGATTTTTTCAAACCACTGCACCATGTAAACAAACACATTTCAAACTATATTTACATTTATTTCTCCATATATCAAAACACAGCAAAAATACAAATGAGTAAGTACTTATCTTTCTGACAAGTCCCTGTGATATCATCTCAGATATACCTTTACCCTCTGAAAAGACACACTTTCCCAACTTGTGAAAAATGGTAAAAACCACAGAAGCATTTTTTGCATTCCTGTGGTCCAGTTCCTATACAAATCAAAACATATATTTATATAAAATCTATAACTGTATCATTTTCACTGTCATAAGACATGTGTATTCAGCAAATACCAACCCTGTTGATCAGTTTGTCCAATTTGGACATAAACTGCTTGGAGCATTTTAAAGTTTTCCCTTTACAGGACTCATCTAGTAAGAATTCCTCCAGGCCTTGGTAATTTCCATGCTTAATAGCCTCATCTACTAGTTTCTCCACCTGAGTGCATATATTTATATAGTTTAAAAAATACTATATTGAAATTTGTACAAAGCCTCCTAATTTTATGACAATGAAATAACAATGAAAAAAATAAAAACACACAAGCTACTTGAGGATTTTATAATTAAAAACCAAGAAATGTGCATAATTTGATTTGTTGTTACCTGGTGGTCTGGATGAAATGCCATAGTGCCAGCAGATCTAACCTAAGAGAAGTATGATTTCTCATTCAACTCCTTGCAAGAGTCACAGCCTACATTTTATATTCAAGTGAAGAATAAATCAAATTCTAAGAACTGGTGTTAAAAAGAAATAACATTCACAATTTAATATGAATACAACATCACTGTCCATTCTGAGTTCCACTGACCTTACTTTTGTAGTTTCACAAATATCTACAGACTATGTTCCATTTTAATGCTCTGTATGCTTTTACTACCCCCTTTAACAGTGTTCTTCAACAGTTAAGACCACAACAGAGGAGGTATGGTTTGGGTGCTGGATCATTCTCAGCGTTGCAGTGAAACTAACCTGGCTATGAATTATAAAACCACTAAGTGCTCCTGTGGTCAGTGTAACAATGGACAGAGTGTAGAGACAAGGAGGTGGTCATAATTTTATGGTTGATCAGGATACTTTGTGCCTCACAATTAAAATAATTTCGAAATGTTACAAATCTAATATTACAAGCCGATGTTTCTGAAGACTATTTTCAGTGGTTAAGTTTACTATTTTTTTATTTAATCTACAATTAAATATAAGATCTGCAAATCTTAATCCAGTTGAATACATTCCCATTATCTCTGCTCCATAAATGTCGTAATGTTCATAAATGCTGGAATCAACGGATATACTGCATGGTCAGAGGATTGTGGACACTTGTCCTACATTTCCTATTAAATTAAGGGTATTAATAGCTGGTTTTAGTATTATTGTTATAAATTTGACCCTGTGGTTAACTTTACAGCACGTTAATAAAACCGTGGCCTCGCTGTCCGTTAATCTTCTTTACCGTTAACGGAGATGGGAGGTTTTTACCTCAGATCAGGAGCGACCTAATCACGACCGACACAGCTTTTTCCACATCAGTATTCCAGTCACTCAGTTGGACTCTGCAGTGGTGTTAAACCTGAAGGCGAGTATACAAGTTAAATTTGGAGTAAAGTATAGTAATATATTGTTCCCTGTGTTGTACTCCGTCTGAAGGAATTTCTACAAACACAGCGGCAGCGCGGGAAATCCACAGCTCACGCGCCACACCAGCAAGTAGCAGACCTGACTGAGTCGACTCCGAGTCGTCTGTGGGAAATGACTGGAATGAATTAAATAAAATCCAAGAGTCGATTCCACAAAATAGTAATGTGAAGCCGCGGTGGTCTCCGTGGTCCAGGTAGGATGGGATTGGATGTAAAGATCCCACCATCCCCTGAGGCCCCAGTGATTTTATTGTGCAGCTGTTGTTGGTTTTATTTTAGATATGAATAAGTTATAAAACGTTATATGCCCCCCACCAGTTCCCACACTTTTTCTATTGTTTTTTTTTTTTTTTTCAGGCATTCTCCGAGTTGAAGCAAACTTGAATGCCAGTGTCGTTCAGTCCAAAGTTTTGGGAGTCGACTATCTGTTCATAAAATGCAGGGAATCGATTCTTTTTGATTGACCCCTTACCCTAACAAGAAAGAAAATGAAGTGTAACAAAATTGGGAAAATTATTTTATTGAGATTAACACAAAGTTAATTGCTTTTACAGGCACTTCCATTATTCACAATATTTGGCAAATAGCGACAGCAAAGTGGTGTTTTTCAGGAGTGAATGTTAAGTGCATTTGTAGCTTAGCATAGTAATCTGTAACATTCAGATGACAGACTTGTATAACTGCCAGAGTAGTTTTCATATATAAATGAATATCTGGTCATTTATACATCACATATTTAAAAGGCATAGTGATTAAAAATGATATGGTACTTAGTGGATAAAACCCTCTCTGGCTTGTGAGTGATGGCACTATATAAGTGGTTTTCTGCACACTGCAGGGTATTCAAAATGCAGGGACTTTTGCTTATCACATAACCTCTATTTATGCTGGTGAGTAAGTGCTCGATTCTAAATTTCAGATTATCTTTACTGTTTTCAAGAGAACACCTGAGTCCTGATTAGAAATACTAGATACTGTACTGAACAGTGATTTGTCTGAAATTAAAGGTATACCCTACTCAGTTCCAGGCCCGATTGCTATATAATACTTTTAAACAGTGATAGTTCAAGCAGCCTAAAGAGCAGTGCTACAAATGTAAGTCCATGTTCAGTGACTCAGATAAAGTGTATCATACTGTCTTCAATTTCCTTAGGAACAGGAAGATTATAGCTCTGGCAGATCAACTTGTAATTTTGTCCATCATTGTTGTCCCAGAACTGAGTGCCATGCACTTTATAACAGATTGCAAATTCTAGGACTGCGCCTGGATGAAGGATGAAGGGAGGAACTGGAAGATGGAAACGAAAGCTGTCACAGCTGCATCCACCGGAAAGGCCATCCATGTATCTATTAGCGACCCAGAAGGCCTTGATTTCTGAGCAGCTCTTCCAGTTTGTGAAAGAGTAACGCACACTAACCTCTTTTTCAAAGGCCAGGTTTAGGACTTGGACAATACCAATGATGCCTGGCTCATAGCACAAAACCCGTTCCAGACACACCTGCTTGCAGCACAGTCGTTCGAGAAAATTTGAGCAGTCACCTGGTTGAGCTGGGAACACAGGTTTAAGGTAGGGTAGAGATATCTCCAAACCTTTGCTAGCAGTCAGCTCAGCATTCATCAAAAGTCTAAAGAGAACATGTTCTGGCACAAATGGGTCTTCTCCACTTTTAAAAACCTTCACATTTTCCAGGTCCATTCCTAAGGAGTCCACAAATCGGACACCAGTTCTGCGGCAGAGCCTCCTCCTCTCAGAAGGAGACGGAAGGGATTGTGTCCGCCTCTGAATGATAGGTTTTGGAGGAGGTTCGCATGAGAGACTGCGGCCTGCTGGCCTTGCCTGTGGAGCCCTGGGACTAGGTGGACGAATTCTGACAGGCTTTCTCTCTTCTTCAGGTTTTGACCAGGGTAAAGCTCTGAAACTGGGAGGGGAGGTTTGCTTTGAGACACTTGACACCCCAACAAAAAATAGATCATCATCCGTTTCTCCTGGGAGTGTATTTTCCTGGCTATGTCCCATAGACCAAGCCATATTGAAAGCAACATGAAGCTCCACTGCACCTTGAGGGAAACAGAAAGGAAATTCTATTTAGTTTAATTTTTAAGAGAGAAACTTACAAGCAGTTAAACAACTGACCTGGATAAAATAATGGCTTGTGCACAGCTGTGTGGCATAAACATGTTCATCCAAGTACTGTATTAAAACAGCGGGCGCATCCGAGTCGACTCTTCGTTCTAGTCCCGATTATTTTTATATTATTTGCATGAAATCTGGCACTGACCGTTTGAGTGAGAATTAATAACGGCAAGGCGACATTGTCCCTGCGGAGAGGGAAGCAATTGTGCGTCATTTCGTCTCACCATTAAAATCCGCCGTGTTTAGTTATTTGTTGCAGGTGTCGATCATCCATTAGTGTTTATAAAACCATAACAAATAAAGCAGAGCAAAAAGGATATTCAGCGGAATACACAAACGTTAAACGTAGATCACAAACTACGAAAAACTGACAGGCGTGATGACAATCACATACACACAGTGAGGGGAGGGGTGGGGAGGGGGTGTGACTGCTGCCCCGCTCCTTTGTGGGTAATGATGCTAATCTTATAAAAACACTAAACAGATTTGTTTGAACCCGCATCCAAACCCGTTAAAGGACCCCGAAAAATATCACCGTAAATTAGTGCTTGCTATTTATTTACGAGTCTTCATAAGACTAATATCACTAATCTCACTAGACACTGCAAGATTTTGTTGTGAACTACAATTCCCATCATGCAACGCGTAACGCATCACGCCTCACGCTAGATTTGCACATACACGCAGCAGGTAAACAAGACAGAAAAAGACCTTAGTGATGCACAATAACGGATCTGAGCTTATTTCACACACAGCACACTGGTAGGTGCACTTTATCTTGCGCTGTGTAGCAGTGGTTCGCGATGTGGACTTTGTAAATATTTAAAATGAGACACAAGGATTTCTCTGTGTGGATACGCATAGGTTTATTCGGATCTGTGAAGTGACCCGACTGCCGGAGTAATAAAATTAATAATCATTTTTGTTTACTACTTGGAAGCGTGCTAGCGGGTCATAGCTTCGTGACATTCAGGAATGGAGAGTTGTCCTCGAGTAGGGCGACGTCCGGGCTTTAAAAGGAACATTAACGGGACATAAAGTACTATTCGACATTTCTCGGCTCCAGTTACAACAGCTGCGGCAAAAGAGAGAATTAATTCATCGTAATGGGACCCATCCTCCAAGAGCGAACAGCATCGACTATCTTGAAGCGGGTACAAGTGAAGGAGAAGGTTAGAGTGAAAAACGCAGAAAATGCTGCCATTGTTACCAGGTAAGGTTTTTCTCCATTAATGAAAGGGAAATACTGATCAAATTCCGAGCCTCTTATAAACCTCACCTTGCATGTTTATAGACAATTCGTCTCGTAAATATCTTGTTTCACTTTCAGCAACAATAAAAAAGGAAGCAAGGTCAATCAGAACCAGAAACCTCAGAAGAAACCAACTTCCCTGCATAAGAACTGCATCCTTCCAGCCCAGATTAAGAAACCCTTATCCAGAACTGAAATCGTGAGTTCATTTTTCTGCATAACATGACCAGTTTTCATTTCTTTTCATGTATGGCTATACTTATGTTTAATGATGAATAAGCAAATGACATCAGTTGTTCATTGGTAATGTGGCAATAGGGCCAAAATGGGAGCAGACCAAAGCACGTCAAGAGTCCTACAGCTGGCAAGTTTCCACAGTGAGTTGTTCCCTTCGGTTTCAGCTGGAAATTTTTATATTCTTTGCAAAAGCACTAACAACAGCTTTATATTTTACCAGCCCACATGATGAAACTGACCCAAGACACTCCAGATCCAAACCCTCTCAGGCAGATAGCGAGGAAGACAGACAGAAGCCTCAGTCCCAGTGCTGCAGTAATGTAGAGCGAAGTCATATGGCCCCAGGAAAGAGCCGCCTTGCTTTGTCACTGCCACTGGCTCCTCAGCCAATACTGCATCAAGTCTCCTTGCAGAAACACATCTCTGACCTTGAGTCCCTTTGCCTCCTGGAGCATAAAGAGGATGACACAGATAGTGCGAGTGACCTTTCAGACTCAGAGCGGCTCCCTGTGCTGCCTTCTCCATGCACACCTCCACAGCTCAACCTACGGGCTGAAGTTTTCAACTCGATGGACCTACACCCCTATATACCAGGCCCCAGGACAGCAGAAACAGAGAGTGACAGCTACAACTACCCGGACTTCCTGCCTCCACCGTTCAACACCTGGAGCCTGAGGCAACTGGCTGTCTTTCTGAACACGGAGGGTAAACGTGCTCCACGGCCTAAACCAGTTGGACAACTTGAGAAATACCTAGAGCGACTTCTGCAGCTGGAATGGCACCAGATCCAAACTATCCAGGCTGAAAGTGGTCGGCCCACAGCCCCTATTATTCGCCCTAGGGGTCAAGCTCCTAACGGTCCAATGATTGGCAGTCATTCTCGGCCCTATACTGCACCTCCTACGCGGCTCAGTTCCCCCAAATGCCTTCGCCAGAGCCAGCGAGCCTTTCCCTTCCTCTCCTCCCTTGGCAGCCCATCCTCTGGTCAGCTTTCTCGACCAATTTGCCCCCACTGCCACGTCCGCTACCCGCTTTGCAACGGCAGCTGCTCTTCATACGCTTACCAGCGTCACTCCCGTCTCAGCCCCCTATTGGAGCGCAAAGCCCCTCCCACCATCACCCAGAAGAGAAGCAGCAGTGAAAGCCGGGCATCTGCCTCAGAGAACAGGGGCACATATCAAAAAGCTCAACATCCTGTCAGTCCACAGGCTGGGAGAATCCACAAGAAACACATGCAAGCCACAGGAAACATGCGCAGAGCTTCTCAAGAACTTAGTAATAATAAAAAACAACCCCTGGCCAGGAAAGGGTGCACTAGCGGGGCAGCTGAGACAGAGAGTGAGAGGCAGAAAGATCCACCTATAGCTGGGAAAAGTATGGGGTCTGACAAGCGAGTTGTTGGGATGGCAGGTAATAGGAGAGAGAGTGGTGGTCCAGGTAAGAGAGAAGAAAAAGATAGGCAGAGGACAGAGAATGGTGGTGGAACAAGGGTTGGGGCTAAAAGAGTGGCCAATGAAAGTAATGGCTTTAAGGGAACCTCAACTATCAGGCCAAATGGGAAAGTGAAAAATGCCCAATTTGCCAAGTAACAATGTCATAAATTTCAAATGTGTCTCATCAGTAATATAATCTGCACCCTAAGCGCACAATATGTATCTACAAAATATCAAGCTGTAGTTCCTCGAATTTCTGGTTATGGTTCTAAATTGATAGATGTAATATTTTCATTAATTATTTTTCATATTATGATAAGTATTTACAATGTAAGAATGTGATAATTTAGCAAAGCTACTGATGACAAAGCTGAGGTTAATCAGAGGTGTATTGAAGTTGATTAAGTTATAGGTACTAATGGAAGTTATGAACTTTCTGATTTATATTATACATTTTACATTTCAGGTTTGCTGGAGATGATAACAGTGTATCTTTTGAAGTGTCTGAACCTTTGCAATCTTGACCCTAAGCAGTCTGTCATTTAAAGTCTGTTTTGATTGGCACTAATATTGGTCCAAGAATGTATATTTTTGAGATGAATAATAAATGTTTTGTAATGGCTACATGTATTTTTGTAAAGTTTGATGTATAAGGGCTTTCTTCAATTTAATTTAGGCAATCTATTTTTGAAATCAATTTATTCCTTTATTTATTGCCTTTTTTGTTTGATTAATCATGTTTTGCTTGCAAAATGTGTGGAATAGTTTTTTGACTATTCATTCAATGTCTGTAACCGCTTATCCAGTTTAGGGTCACAGTGGGTCTATTTGACTATTTCAAAGGCCATATTTCATATTAGCTAGCAACATAGCAATTGCAAAGATACAGTTGCATGGTCAGCTGTAGAAATTGTCAAATGAATGCATTTGTTCAGCATTGTGTTTACAGATTTCATTTATTTATTTATTTATTTATTTATTTATTTAATCTTGAACATTGGTGGGCTCAAAAATGTATTTTCTTTGAGAACATGGCCTTTTTTTTCAGTATCTGAAAAGGTGCATATGATTTTTTCATTGTCTTTCAAGACTGCATGTCATTAATTTACCAGAACAGTAATGGTAGTGACTTTGTAATTGTGTAGGGTTTTTTTAATATATATTTTACCTGTACTTGAATAATGTTCTATGATGCCTGGTTGAGGTAGTACTTGCGACTATATTTCTGCACATGATGTATCTAGTCATATCATTTTTGATGTTACTCTAAATGTATCAAGGACATTCATGCTCATATACATTACCAGTTTGTGCTTTGGTTTTCCTGAGAGAAATCCTTCAGTAGAGATGAATGCAGCTATTTTTATGAGAAACAACATAAAGTTTTCATGACAGCATCAGAATGTGTCTTGTTTATTTCACTTCATTCAACAGGCATGCAAGTTGCATAGCAGGATATTCTCAGTGTGTTATATAAATGAAATTATACCTTTATTATACACAATATATGTACACACATCTAAAGATCATTTATGTGTTGGTAAGACCACGTGTTAGAGGATATTTTCATGCTCTCTTCTGTCCTGGAAATGGTTTTAGGAGCTGTCGAAGCTGTTTCTTCCGATCATTCACACATCCTGTTTAAAGGCAGAAAATGTATTTGCTAGTGATTAATGTCAGATTTCTAATAATTCATCATAATTACTAGCATGTCACGTGTATTCATAAAAATAAAAGTTTAGTGTCCATAATAAAAAAACTGACCAAGGTGTGTGTTGGAAATTTGGTAGATGCTTCCCAAAGTCTCCAAGCTGACTTCCTCACTGTAGACAGGTCCATCATTCCACATGAGATCAAACCCTCCAACTCTCTTTTCTTTTCCTGTGAGACTGAGGACAGTAACAGTCTCAAGACCATGTGCTGTGTACTATACAAGCTGTGGTCCTTTCTTGTATGATTCAAAGGTACAAGTAGAATATTAAATGGCAGATTTTTCTTTCACATAAGAAACTAAGACCCTGTTAACAAAAGATCACACCATGCAACAAGTATCTGGATTATATTCTGATAAGATTTTAGCCACACGCTTTTATCCTTGGAAGACAAACGCTAGTCTGACGGAAATCTGATTGCTGCGTGGGACAAAATATGCAAATCCCCTTGTTATGTAGCACCCAGTTATTTATCCATTCAGCCTCTTCTCCACTGTGCTGTAGATGGTTGCTGCCCGCACAAAAACAGATCACAGGCCCAGAGATGTATGCACGTGGAGGACTTTCTGTAGTTGAATGTGTTTGGAGAGACAGATGAGTTACACTGCTATATCCTGTGGCTAAAATGTATCTTGGTTTGGTTAGGAGCCCCTTGATATAACAATAAAAGATCATGAGTAGAGAGACCAAGACTTATAATGCTGCATTAGCCTACATTTGTAGCATAAATTGTACAGTGTAAAAAGCTTTATACCATCCTGTGGCATCATTACAATAAATGTAAAACTAACAAGTAAACTAAAAGTACATTCTTTGAAGTCCTGTTATGTTTTTATAAAATAAAAATGGTCTCTCTTTGTGGGACAGACAACCCTCCTCTCTTCTAGGAATGCAACTTAGGTTTTAACCAAAATACTCCCTGTAATACTTCTGAATACTTAAGTACATCATACCGGCCCTCCATGTCAACAATGTGCAGGGTGTCTTCTAGCAGTCTACACTTCATTTCATAATCCTCTTGACTGCTGGCAGTAAGGGAGGGAGAAGCATTCACCTCAATCAGCCACCTGCAGAGAGACATGCAGAAACAGAAAACTGTTCATGTTCATTCAAAAATGTTTTTCATTTACAAAATACAATCAAGTTGGACAGCCAAAATATTCAAAGGCATGTTTCGTACCTATGTATGTTAAATGAATATTCAAGAGAATTAACAAGTCACAGATGCTTGCTTTTACAATTGCATTCTACAATTTTTTTCAGAAAATAGGGATTGTATGTTAGCCAAATCTCCAAGTCTATCTACCAGATACTTTGAAAGTTAAAAGTATAATAAAGAATGTATGACAGGCTTTCAAATTCCAAAAATGCATATGCATTACAAAATCTTATATCGAGAGGGTTTTCATTATATGGACATTTAATCTGACAATGTGAGCCAAACTCAAATGAAATTCCTGAAAAGGCATTTTGAAGTAAATGCAGCAAGAGCTACAGGATAAATGTCAGTGACTTAGCATAATGCAAGTTTAAATATTATGCAGATTGCACAAGCAAAGCATATCAAAGCACACCCAAAACATATTATTTAAGTAGACCGTGATGATATGACAAATTGATGCAAACATGCAAAAATGTCCTGACTAAACACAATCTACTAGAAACTCTGATGTGCCAGTGTTATCACTGAGGAGATAAAATGTTTGTAAAATGATAAAATGTAAAAAAAGTTTACAGATGTCCCTGTGCTAAACTGATCCAAATCTGAATCTGAATAAGGACATATCGATTATCGACTACGAAAACCACTTACGGCTTAAGGTCCTGGTCCAGAAGTATGTCATATCCGTACATCTCAAAACAGTGCTTATCGTTAATGATGACTTTCTGAACACTTTGTAAACTGCGAATGAATATGTTGTCAATTTCTTTAAAAAGAGTTTCCACGGTCTCGCTGCCATGTTTTGCTGTCAAGTAGCGACGCAACTGTTGCATCTGCCATTTGCAACCCTGCAGAAAACAAATATATATATATAATTTAACTCATTTTTTCATAATACATTAGCCATTCAGTTTAAATAATTGATGAATGATTTAATTAATCAATTATTTAATCAATGATTGAATGAATGAATTTATATCCTACAAGACTCAATCATACCATTTTTATGGCCAGTAATGATGGGTAAATCTTTTAACTTTCCCCACACTTTTTTGATGCCTATATTATGTAAATATTATTACTTTCCAATGGCATTTGCATTTTACAGACAGCACCATCCTACTGGTAAGATCACATACCTTCTCAGGGTCATAGTCTGGGGCAGTTTTCTGTACTGCCACATTAGTGAGATGAACATCTATGTATTAATTGCAGTTAAAGATAATGCAAAAATAAATATGTGACAGAAAAATAAAAAGCAGACATTTAAAGGATACACTGATCATCAATACTGCTGAGGGAGAATCTGGTGTTGGAGAATCTGGCAAAACCATCTCGATACAACCAGGCTTTCAGAGGGAGGTACTGTACAAACATACTGTGCTTATCTCATGCATTAATGTCATATTCACACATGCTCAATGCTGCCTGAGGCAGATGTATAACCATCTGCTTTATTTTGTAAGACAAGCATTAAATCTGTAGCAATTTAGAAACTCACTTACTGATGTTACGAGAACATAGACTCTCAGGTCAAATTTTCTGCCTGTGGATAAAGTAGTGAGTAACAAGAAAATTTGTGGCAGTATTAGTAAGAACTAGGACACACAGTGTTATTCACGTGAAGCACCCAACAGTGTATTGTGGAGCATTCTATTAACTGTGAGTGAGATACAAAAACTGTTTGATTTACCACTGATAAGATAGGGGTTCTCAATATATCGCTGCGCTACGTAGCTTTCAACCTGAGCCTCATCTCGTTGTTCCTCAGAGCGAGTACCATCCTTGGGAAAATAAGAACAACATGAGGTTCTGTCCTTTATTATGAAGGCCATCGTGTTCATCTCAATTTTTCATATTCAAAAGACCAGCATAAATGACTTGTTTGTTAATAATAATAATAGTATACGCATAATTCATAGTAGTTATTGGTTAATTGTTCTTCACTTTCATTTATTTGTCATGTTTCTTGCCAATAATAACAAATGCACAGTTTGAAATGAATCTATATGATACATGTTTTTAATTGGAAAGTGACTATAAACATGTGCTACAACAGCATGGTCAAATCAGGTAATCAGAGAGTGGGAATACTTGAAAAGCCCGCCTGCAGTCCAGGTCTACAGGGTGAGTCAAAACTCGCAGGACACCCTTTAATTTTTTGATATGCCACATGACCATCTTCCTATTGATTCCCATTGGAAAAACTTGCCCTTTATCCAATATGGCGGCTTTTAAGATGGTGGCAAAAAGATAGGCCCCCTCACCCATTACTTGCTGGGGTATTTAGACAAAAGGGTGTGCAACATTTGACTCACCCTGTATTTAAAAACAAGAATACAATGATGCACTATAAAATGCAAAATAGAATAAATAAGGCCCTTTATATTCACACAGTTAAAAACATATTCAAATAATTTTTAAAATTGTAGTTTGTATAAGAGGAGAATTTTTGGGGAAAATTACTCTTGTGGGTGCAGGTCTGTCATTTTTAATGCATAATTCATTAGTCACTCTGGAACCGCATAGCAAAATGATGTAACACCATATAATGTAATGTGACATATTATAGACATGTGTAAGTTACAAATGAACAGATTCAGAGAGAAATGTTATACCTTTTTCCATTCCATTATGTCTTTAAGTTTCCGGAACAGAAAAATGCCTTTCCCCTGTGAACGTGCCACCTGAATGGGAGGAAACTTTGTCAGTGTCCAGTAGAATATTTTTTTTAGACTGCAGCAGATAATTAAACTGATAAAATGTATTATAACCTGTGAGGCTTACTGGCTTCATGATCCAGGTACTTCCAGGACTTCTCTTGAACTCTTCTACAAAGAGATGGTACTCACTGGGCAGCTCAAAAGTACGTGGAAAGAAGTCACATTTGGCTGCCTCTAGAGGGCCAGCTTCCCTTTCAAGAGTCTTTCTATAGCGCTTTAGGTTTTTCACCATCAAGTTTTTACGAGTCAGCTGCAAAGGAGGAACAACATCAGAGCATATCTTCCACAGTTCTAAGATATTTGGTTTTAAAAGGATCTGCAGGGTTATAGTTTGTGTCTGTATCATAAAAAAAACTATGTTTAACAGGCTTCTAATGTGTTTTACATACATTACTTTTGTAGACTTCTGCAAAGTTAAAGAAGCTGTACACAGAACATGTAAAGTGATTTGTGTATATTTCTCTGTTTAAAACATAAGCACTTTAATGTCCTTATACAATTGTTCAATAAGATATAATGACTTAGTGTGCTCTACCAAAAATCTGAGTAGGAAGTTAAAGGGTTAAGCTGATTTATATTGAACACATAAACAGAAACTTCTACCTCCTGAAAGCTGACTTGATTTTTCTGTCCTTTAGAGAACACTGATCATCATCGCAAGTGTGTTGCTCATGCTAACCTCATAGTGGTTCCTGAAATGGCATATTCTTACATGCTCCTCCATATAAGAGTGGTCGAAATTCTCTCTGAGCCAGCCTACATCACACCAGTTGAAGTCCCACTCTTTGTCACTGTGCAATGAAGAGTTTAATTGATCAAAAACATGAGCATTTTAAGGAGACACATTAAACGAATGAGATGTTTAGATGTTAAAGACGCACTCTTTGACCTCAATCCATCCCGGTCTCTGGTGAAGAACATCTAGGATTGTGTTGATCAAGCCACATTTATACCTCACACAAGTCCTCCCTTCCCTGTGATGAGAAGGTTTATTAATTTCAATTCCTAAAGATAATTATTTACAGCACACACATGCACTCCACACACATACATATATACCCACAACAAAGGTACTCACCCCTCTTTTCTCTTTTGATTATAAGGACCCTTGTACCCATTTGTCTGCAGGAAATGTGAAGTGAGACGCAAAATTGTTTGCTATAGGTTCACAGACACAATATGACATTACAGTTACAGATAAATACATAGCGAAGATAACAATGACCTTAAAGGTACCTTCCAGCAATTGTTTCCATGTTTTTTATTTGTTTGTTTTTTTCAGATGTAAACAGTCATTCTCAGTAACGGGATTTAACAAGGTGTGTCGTAAAATGTGCGCTGAATCTAACCAATGTGAACTTCTTTACAGTGATGGAGAATACATTTAATTCAATTTATAGAGTGTTTTTAACCACAAATGTTATCACAAAACTACTTTACAATTTTCCTACACATATTATATAATTATTTCCCTGTGTCCTAGCCCAAAGTGGGGGCAAGCAGAGACAACAGTGGCAAGGAAAATCTCAAAACGTTGAGAGAAGCCAAGACTCAAAAGAGAACCCATTCTCCCCTCAGCCGCAAAACAAAGAAAGATTAGTGCACAACAAAAGTACAGAGTATTATAATGAGTGTGCAGTGGTCTATATCACCATGTTCTGAGTGGGTTAAAGGTATGGGAAAAAACTGGGACAACAACATGAACAGTGTAATATCACACTTTATTTTATTTTCAATCCTAAATTGTCGTTGAAACTACACGTTTTCAAAGTTATATGTGATTGTAATAAAGGCAAAACACTGCATGCACTGCATGTATTTCTGTGCCATAAAAGGATTTTAAAACCTTATCTCACACTACTGTAAAACAATGTCTCAGACATTAGGCAACATATTCATAATTCATAAGTATAACCACCTAATGTCATAACTTTCTATGAGGGAGCACTAGTTATTAATGGCAAAATTCCTCAAATGTCTGGTTCCTGTCACTCACAATGTGACCAATTCTGAGTTGGACAGTTACTTTAAAACAGGGCATTTCTCATCAGCCATCACTGACTGACCCTGATAACATCTTAAATGTTGAATTATTATGTTAAAATATTGTAAATATGAAATCATTAGTCTAGCTAGCCTGCACTGGGCTATCACAGACCCAGAGTCGAGAAAATGCTTTGCTATTAAATGATTCACAGGCAGATAAACGTTTCCCTGCATTAATTCCTTTCTTACCTTGCTTTTAGACATGTCTGAACGCGAGCGTAAATAGACTGAGTTAAGTTATTACAGACAGATTTAGTTATGTAGCTACAGAAGTATTGTAGCAGCTCCACAACTCTACTGAGAAGAGTTGTGTTCTTCTCGTTGTCCAGCAACCAACCACCAATGAGCAGAGACCAGGCGACGTAAGCTCCACCCCCAACGAACTCACCATCGAAGATAACTTGATTCAGTGTTATAAAATTATGTACATTTTTATTGCATCATTTTATTGCATGAGGATCCAAAATTCTGTTTCCTAAAGAATGAGTATGATGGTCTTAATTTTGTGGAGTGTGAGGATATCTATTATAAATGTAGCACACACTGTAGCACTACACCTTACCACTAGATGGCGACAAATGATTAAAAAAACGGAAATAAAATCCCGGCTCAACACTCATTTTCTGAGAAACTGTGTAGACAAAATCAGGATTATTTGTTTACAATTTATTTCTATTTTAATAAAAAAAAAAAAACAAGCCCATAATTAATAGAGTTTTTCTCAATTGCTAAAAGACTAAATCCCATTGGCTGAACAGAGTTCCCAGTTGCCTAAACTCATTAAGCTAATTGTTCAGTCTGTTGTCAATACATTAAAACATTTCACATGGTAAAACACTATTTGCAGATCTCACTTGCATTTTTCAGCAAAACTCTAAACACATACTCATTCTCCAAACTCACAAGAGAAAGAGAAAATCTGCTGAAGCCATGGCTTTAGCCTGTGTTGATATAGGTGAGGAATCATGTCAGGGCTGGATACAGCACACAAGAGGCTTCTTCCCCCGCTGCCTCAGGAGGGAAAGTATTGCTTGTGATGTCGATGAAGTGCTCTGGCCTGACCCAGCCCAAAGAGGAAGCACAATGATCACCTGTTTAGTCCTTTGATTGTTTGTCCCTATATATATATATATATATATATATGTATGTATACTGTAGTATAGTGCATTGTAAGTTGTATACTGTACAATGAATACATTGTATGACCCTGAACATTGTGCTTGCTAACAAGTCAGAGACAGAAAAATATGAAATTTGTTTTGAGATTAAAAATTTTCTTCACCCTGAGAACTTTGCTTTGAACAGTGTTTGCTGTTTTTTGTGTGTGTATTGTTTACTGACAGGGCGGCACAGTGGTGCATCAGGTAGTATCACAGTCACACAGCTCCAGCAACCTGGAGGTTGGGGGATCGATTCCCACTCCGGGTGACTGTCTGTGAGGTGTTTGGTGTGTTCTCCCTGTGTCCGTGTGGGTTTCCTCCGTGTGACTGTCTGTGAGGAGTGTGGTGTGTTCTCCCTGTGTCTGTGTGGGTTTCCTCCAGGTGACTGTCTGTGAGGGGTTTGGTGTGTTCTCCCTGTGTCCGTGTGGGTTTCCTCCGAGTGACTGTCGGTGAGGAGTGTGGTGTGTTCTCCCTGTGTCTGCATGGGTTTCCTATGGGTGCTCCGGTTTCCTCCCACAGTCCAAAAACACACGTTGGTAGGTGGATTGGCGATTGGTGGATTGGTAAATTTCTCATTCAGCAAAATACATCATCAAAAGGCACATTATAACTTTCCTAGAATTATCTTTAGCAAAATCATTCCACTCAGTTCTGAGGTTAATTTATTTTAGCTGCTGTCTGCTGTGCAGGTAGTGTCGCAGTCACAAAGCTCCAGGGACCTGAAGGTTGTGGGTTCGAGTCCCGCTCCGGGTGACTGTCTGTGAGGAGTTGGTGTGTTCTCCCTGTGTCTGCGTGGGTTTCTTCCGGGTGCTCCAGTTTCCTCCAACAGTCCAAAAACACACGTTGGAAGGTGGATTGGCGACTCAAAAGTGTCCGTAGGTGTGAGTGTGTGAGTGAATGTGTGAGTGTGTGTGTTGCCCTAAGAAGGACTGGCGCCCCCTCCAGGGTGTATTCCTGCCCTGCACCCAAATCTGTTGTGAGGCGAAAGTTTGATTTTGTCAGAGGTTTGGTAAATGCTGCTTGAAGATGAGGTTTTGTGTTTAATGTTTTAAGAAAATGGAGCAAGGTTTTATGTAAAATTGTTTTAGCAATTGATTAAAAAGAAAAAAATTGATTAAAAGTAGTTCTACAGCAATATAAGTGTAAATGCTCATCCCATTTGAAAATAGCCAATTTATTCACATTCACTTTATCCTGTTTAGGGCTGCAGTGGGAGTGGAGCCTGAAAACAGACAACAGAGTGTCCAGAATGTCTCAAGCCTTGTGGTCCATAGGCCCCCGAGAGTAGAGGCACGGGCACTAATCCAGTCAATAATCCACCCCTGGCTAGAACAAAATATTCTCTCAATTTAGGCACTGGCAATTCCACTCATTAACTAGGACTCCACCATTACATGATGTAATCAAGCTGAGAGGGTGAAGGCTAGTGCCTGCTTCATTCGAGGCATTTAAAGCTGACATCTGACATACCACTGGACAAGTCAACACACTTGAATTAGAATATGTTACACTCGTTAACAAGTGAGGGTTAATGATGAGGGAGAGCGAGGCCAATTGTGCTCTTTTGAATCATCAGATTTTTAGGCCTGAGGCATCTAGAAGTATTGGGGATCATGAGCAAGTGTTCGTACAGCTTTGAAAGCTACACAAACTCAAGCCCACGAACCCCAATATATAGAATATGATTAAGGGAATATGATTTTTATCGGAAATCACAACTAGCAGAACTGGCTAATTCACGTCCAGAAAGTAAAAATAGTTCACACCTGAGGCGCATCTGAGATGATAAGAGCAGGCAAGGAGTTGAAATTAGTGTCTCAATAGGATTGCTAAATACTTTTCACTTTGCCATCCCTGATTATCAGTTTTACTACAGACTGGGTTATTATGTCATTTGTTTGAGAATCAAAAATCTCTATAAGTGTCCAAAGAACAGCTCTGTGTGTTGGATGCTGAAGGAAAATTCTATGAAATTCTACCCAGCTGTCCTTCAATATGGAGCATGGACTCCGAATAAGCGTTTGATATTTGTTCAAGGTTGTAATGTGGAAAATAGAAAATAGCTCCTGGTCAGTCCTGCACTTTTATTATCACTTGTGTTTTCTATTGAAGCTGTCAAAGAAATTGGATTGAGTGCTATTTACTGCACTGAGAGAGGGTTTATGCCAGAAATCCTCAGCATGTTTCATTTCTTCCTTGACCTCAAGGAAGACCTTCACTGGAGTTCTTTGTGTGTGTGCTTTGGTGTGTGTGCATGTGTGTGTGTGAGTGTGTGAGGGTGAAAGAGAGAGAGAGAGAGAGAGAGAGAGCGAGAGAGAGAATAATTACCCAGGCAAAAGGCCAAAAATGGCAGCTTGCAATCCCAAATGCAAAAAGAGATAGGATTTGTGATGATCAAGGTTAGATTTAGAAGTTCCCTAAGAGAAAGAAAAAGAAGAAAAGGTTTGAGTAAATGAAGAACCAAAATTAAAAAATGTGAAAAGAAGGTGCAAAGCAGTATGAAAAACCCACCTGGAGTAGACATGGTGGAACATTTGTTTGGGTTGAGATTTACACTCTGTGGTCATGTTCACCTCTGGAAAATATTGGCACAATAAATTTGAGCTCTTAGCCACCATATCTATCTTGAGTTTTTTTTATATTTCTGTGTTAGTTCTTAGTATCCAAACCATCCCTTGTGTAAGTCTTCTATAAGCATTAAAATCATCACTGGTTTGTTCTGTAGATGCTGTTTTATAAATATGAAACACAAAACAATGTGCAGTATATTTTATATTGTGAGTATGCATCAGTAGGGTAGAATGTTAAAAGGTAATACTAAATTTAAAATTACATCTTCACTGTGATGCTCCACTGACCTGTAATAAGGAGAATAGAGACGCTGGCATTGCTACATTGCACTGAAGAAATGGCACTACATAACTTTTGGGAAGAGGGTAGGAAGCCAAAGGCCTTAAATTTAAGGTCAGTGCTGTAAATGTGAACCACACTCAGCAACTGTAGCAAAAATACCAGATCTTATCTAGTGTTAATTTAAATGCATTAAATGCAGTACAGACTTTAATTTTTTTTAATTTCTCAGTGTCACTGTTGGACTAAGAATAGTCCACCAACCAAATATATATAGCCAACAACATCATGTGGGCAGTGTCCTGTAGAATGACTAACACAAAATGTACAGCAACAGCTGAGCCATACTCTCTCACAAGTGTGTGCCTGTTGGCTGGTAATCAATTATATTCCTACAGCCTCAGATGCAGCACTGCCTCCAAAATCATTTTAAGTAGTGATATTGAAGAGCACGTCACTCCAATGCTTACAACGATTCATCACCCAAATACAGTTTTTTCCCAATTGTTTACACACAAATACTGGGACTTTTGACACAATGACCACCACATGTAACTCATGCACCAACCCCCTGAACCAATTCTGCTAAACTACATGCACAATTCCTGCTTTACATTCAAACTGCAGTTCTGAAACATACTTTTTTTCAAAACACTACACACAATTTTCATGAAGAACAGTGAACAGTGTGTTCACTGTTATTCAAAATTGTAAAGTTAATTGCCCTGCTATGCACACTGATTAATCACATTGGAAAACACCTGTCACACAGTTTTACAGTTAACAATCTGAGCTTTAGCATGAACGAGCTCTTCTGTTTTGGAGCAATAGATGCCAACATTGGAAACAGAGGCAGAGCCAGGGTCAGAGCCAGAGGAGTGAGAGTAAGAGGAGGATGATGGGAAGGTTGAGGATGGGAAGGACGAGGACGAGGAAGGCCAAGGACCGTAATCTCTGATGAGATCCGAGCCACATGGGCTAACGATGAGGGAGGCTGGGCAAAGAATACAGCCACATTTGAGCAGGTACACTGTAGCATCCATCATCCAGACTTTCCGAAATGAGAATAGGTAACAAATCTACTCTCACTACAAAACTGCAGTACTGCATGTCAATACAGTACTCAATGAGCACAGTAGTACAGTGTTGCCTGTGGGCTGTTCTGTAGGACTGTAAAAATAAAGTATGTTTCAAATATTTGGGAAATTAATTCCTACAAAGTATTTACAGTATTTTGCTATTTGTATTGCTGAAAGATTACCAACACAAGGTGGACGGGAACGTCTTCTATTCACAGTGTATTTATGAATTCATGCATGCCCCTTCTCCAAGCTATGGAAGACGCATGTAGAGATATAGCAGTTGATGATTTTCATGGCTGGATTCGTCATGCCAGGCAATATTTCCTCCGCTGCTTGGCCAAACATTGATTGTGATGTGGATGGGATGCTGTGGCCAGACCGTAACAGAAGAGAGAATGAAGCATAGTTATTTTTTTTATTTTTTTACTGTAACTGTATACAGTAAGTTCTTCTGTTGTTTGGTATGTCGACCACTGTATGTGCAACCTTGTGTTGGTTGGGATGTACAATGTGTACATTGTTTTTGTGGGAAAAATAAAATATATTTGTTACAATGTAGTTGTGGGTTCTGAGCATAAAAACAATATTCCAAAATATTTTACAACACACGTATCTGTACTGTCTGTAGTAAGTGTAACACTGAACAAAAAAATAAGGCCTAAGGCATTATGCTGAATGGAAAAGAATTGTTTTCCATTCATCATAGTGTTCTAATACATGTCTATTCATATGATGGTTTGTGTGTGTCTTCTGAAAACAAAAAAAACATTTTGAGAAGAGATAACATTGCAGGAGAATTGAGGGGTTTTGCCCATTGTGTGTGTGTTTTTTGATTTGTGTGTAGCGTTCTGAGAGTATGAGGCATGCTTTCAGAAAATGTGTGTAAATAATCAAGAAAAACTGCAATACACGCACTGCTGTGGTCCTGCTAGGGTCCTGACCATCGAAGTAGAGAAGAACAATGTAGAGGAACTGCTGGAATTTAGCTTGTAATTACTGAATTTTTGTAAATGGAGCTAATAAAATGGAAGAATGTTGTTAGAGTAAATCTAATCTGGTGTTTTTTTTAATGTACAGGTTAAAATATCAAAGGTTATAGGGAGCAAGCCACTTCAGTAAACATTGAGGCACACATTATGCTTTGTGCTAAAGACAAGCAGCAGATACATTGTGTTCTCTAAGAGGTGGTGCTGCTGTGGATCAACCTTGTTCCAGTACATTCCATAGATGCTTGATCTGACTGAGATCTAGAGAATATGTATGCCAAGGAAACAGCTTAATCCCTTCACCATAGCTCATAGATTTCCATCTGCACAGTGTTGCTTGTCTCCGCCCTGAATGAATGAGATGCTGAGCTCCTGATGCATACATTTCAGCTTGACTATTGTAATTCCCTGTTTTATGTCTAACAGTAACAATACATCGTGTACAAAATTCTGTTGCTAAAATTCAAATCCCTGCTTGGCCTCACACCTACTTATTTGACACTACTCCATCCATATGTCTAATTTCTCAAATCAAAGTCCTCTGATTCATGTTGGCTAGCTGTCCACTGTGGGTAGCAGGTCATTCAGTGTTGTTGCCCCCTCTTTCTGGAACTGTTTACCATCTTCTATTCACTCCTGTATTTAACTTTCTACATTTCAAGATCAGCTCAAATCCATTTTTTCAGAATAATTTCACTCACACTCAGTCACCCTTAGTTTCACAGTCATTAACAGAGGAACAGACATGTTCTTATTGTCTAAGATTTCAAACACCTATGTGATTCCCTTTCACACAACCATTGTGAAAACAGAGGTAAAAAAACTACACCCTGGATGGCATTTCTAAAAATCTATCTATTTATTGTGGACCACAAGGCTTGAGAAACTCTGAACACTCTGCTGTCTGTTTTCAGGCTCCACTCCCACTGCAGCCCTGAACAGGATAAAGTGAATGTGAATAAACTGGTTATTTTCAAATGGGATGAGCATTTACACTATGTTTGTGTGGATGGGAACCCAAAATGCTCATAAAACTCTACATTTTCAAAAATATGGATGAGGGTCTAAATTATGAAAAGGACTGGTGGTGCTGAGATTAGGGCCTGGCCTTGGGTGCAGTCAAAAATTCTGGAAACTGCAGTGTTACTTGAAGCTTGTGCCATGTATTCATCATTTATTTTTTGGTTTTAAAAGGGTCTGTATACTAAACTGAGATAATAAATAATACACTGAGCTGCACCACAAAGGACGCAGCAGAAGACACAAGTGAACTTTTGACATTTTACAAATATTTTCTAGTTGCTGTGACATGATGGTTCCACATTAACGTTTTGAAACCATGCAAATAAAAGAAAAACAACAACAACTGGTCAGTTCATTCATTCATTCATTCATTATCTGTAAGCGCTTATCCAGTTCAGGGTCGCAGTGGGTCCAGAGCCTACCTGGAATCATTGGGCGCAAGGCGAGAATACACCCTGGAGGGGGCACCAGTCCTTCACAGGGCAACACACACACTCACACCTGCAGACACTTTTTTGAGTTACCAATCCACCTACCAACGTGTGTTTTTGAACTGTGGGAGGAAACCGGAGCACCCGGAGGAATCCCACGCGGACACAGGGAGAACACACCAACTCCTCACACACAGTCACCCGGAGCGGGAATCAAACCCACAACCTACAGGTCCCTGGAGCTGTGTGACTGCGACACTACCTGCTGCGCCACCATGCTGCCCTTCGTCAGTTCATGTGACTTGTAATTTTGCATTTATTTGTGCCTCAAAATGGCATTTTGTGTTCTAGATATCATTGCATACTGTTATTGAAAATAGCCGATTGAACTCAATAATGCAAATAAATCACAGAACTAAATCTCTTTATGTCAAAATGCATTTGCAAGTGTAGACATTTTATGGAAATTCACCATTTTGAAAGTAAAGGAATTAATAGTTTGTTTGTTCCTCATTACTACAATACTTCTAATCTAGGAAAATTTAATACCAGCTGTTGAAACATTGCTGTAAGGATTTCATTTGGAATTCATTAAGGTTTGATGGAAAATAAATAAGAGCTGCTGAGCAATTGTTTCTCCTGTGGCTACATGATATTTGCTCATTTTTCTGCCATGGGCAGTTTATTAAGGCTCCCTTGTGGTCAAAGTTAGAACAGCATGCTAATTATTAGCACCTACCTCCTCTGAATAGTTACTCTCTTGTTGAAACAAAGCCTGGAGGAGTAGCTGAATATAAATATATGCCGGTCAAAACTGCTATAAGTTGACTATAAGTTGACTAAGTGTTAGCCAAACATGTTAATGCTACCCTTCTTGCTCAACTTGAGTCTATTTTGATGACTAAAATTGTACAAGTGATGCTAGAAATCCTTTTTTAACTGGTTAATTGGTGTGTGTAATAGGCAGAAAAAATAGTAATGTGGAACCTGAGGCTAAATTTAAGATGAAAGTATGTTTCAACTATAAAATATAAATTGCAAGTATATTCTTATTGTGCCCTTCAGAGTTATGCGCACCATTGACCATTGTGATAATGAAATGATGGTAACTGAATCACATTAACTTTACTGTTTAGCTTAGTTAGTGATTTGGAGTTGGGTTTTATATTAGACAGTAGTTGTGTAAAAAAAAGCTCTGAATGCTGAGTACTGTGTTATGCAGACAGTGTATAAAACACACTGTTTTATTCATGTCTGTGTAATGGCCTACTTCTCTGCCCTACCTTTATCTGTTAAATGCTTCAAGGCATAAACTGGGAAGCATATTCCTTGAATGCGCTATTTCACACACAATTTAACTGTTTCTCTATGTGGCAGTCTTTCTGGCAGAGGTAGTACTGCAGGTGCTTATTGTAAGGGTACTGCAAGGGTAGCTGTCTAGCAAATCTGACAGTTTTCAAAAATAAATAAATTAAAAAATTCTTCATATTTTTATTTACTTAATTTTTATTTTGGGGTTGCACGGTGGCGCAGCATGTAGAGTTGCAGTCACACAGCTAAAGGAACTTGAAGGTTGTGGGTTCAAGTCCCACTTTGGGTGACTGTCTGTGAGGAGTTTGATGTGTTCTCCCTGTGTCCGCGTGGGTGTCCTCTGGGTGCTCCGGTTTCCTCTCTCACGGTCCAAAAACACACGTTGGTAGGTGGATTGGCAACTCAAAAGTGTCCGTAGGTGTGAGTGTGTGAGTGAATGTGTGAGTGTGTGTTGCCCTGTGAAGGACTGCCGCCCCCTCCAGGGTGTGTCCCTGCCTTGTGCCCAATGATTCCAGGTAGGCTCTGGACCCACCGTGACCCTGAACTGGATAATGGTGACAGATAATGAATGAATAATTTTTATTTACACTAAAAATTGTATAACGTTTTTCTAACAACCCAAAGTACTTTATACTCCTTCGAACTTTAGGGAATTTCCTGAACCGCTACCAATCTGGACCAGTACACTTACCACACATCCTCTTTTTGGTAGAGAGGCAATAGCTAAAGGCAACAACCTTGACAGGCCCCAGGATCACAGAGCATCACATATTCACCCATTCATTCACACACTCACACCTGAGGTCAATTTCCCACAGTCAAACTGTCAAACTGCCAACATGTGTTTTTGGATTATGAGAAGATAGTGTAGCAATCAGGGAAAGAGGACAGGGGAGAACACACCAAACTACTCACAGACAGTATCCCGAGGTGAGGATTGGACCCAGTATTCCATGACCCTGCCCCAACCATGTGTCTGCCTGTCTAAGTTTGGTAGAAGTCAGTTCACATCTGGAGACTGCCCTCCATCTGAAAGTGCCAACTCCATATTCAGGGGAGGACAGACATCATTTACACAACAAAAGAGTTTATGCTCAAGAAGCACATATTGGAAAGAGCCTAAATTTGCCTATGGGACTTAGATTAGACATAACAGACCAAGCTATTTCACTCTGCAGCGTCTGTCTGATATATCCCGTATGCTCATCAATCACATTTAATAATATGACTCAAATGGTTTCAGACAAAAAAAAGGGATTTTCACAAAATCATTCTTTTAAATCCCAGTTATGCCAAGATACAGTATGTGTTGTATTGTATTAGTGTATTACTGTATTTTTATATTCAATATTGAAGCAAAAAAAAACAATATATATATATATATATATATATATATATTTTTTTTTTTCCAGTTTTCTTTACAAATTCTAGTCACTGCCAAGTCCATCCACTATCTATATCCTCCGCAAACACACAACACACAGTGCTATAATCTGGTGAATTGAAAACCAAGATAAATCCTTAGGAATATATGCCTAATTTTTTTTCTTGCTTAATATACCAACACACCCTAAATGCACTGTAAGTGAGAGCAGGGCACATGTATTATGTGATTTTTGCTTTTGATAGTTTAATTGTTTTTCCATAGAAACATTATTTTTGAATATTCACAGTAATCAGGCAGATATTTATCATGACTCAAATTTGTTCACAATTAGTGAGTGACATGTCTCCGAATCCATTTACCGTCGACCCGTCATACCACATGATGTCTTAAAAAACTCAACAACAAAACAAATGAAAACAAATGGAGCTGCAGTTAATGAATATATGTTTGTGTATTAAGGTTGAAACCTTTTATTCAGTATTGTTTTTTTCTTTTTGTTGTTATTTTTTTTTACATTTACACTATGTAAATGTGTAGTAAAGCTGCTATATATATGCTCATATTTTCATCTTCAACCATAGATCCACTATGAAATATGAATATGCATCACAGCTAGCTCGGTGCTAACATTGCAAATGTCACAGTAGGTCATAAATGTCAAATGCAAATGGGCACAATAGGAAATTAGCATCATGCTATTTGTTCTGTTTAACAAACACAACTCCTTATGATTTATGACCATTAAAAAAAAAAACAATCACAGCTTCACTCAACAAATATCTGAATAAAACGTAAAATTATTTTGTTAATTATTTATTTAATTTAAATCCATTGAATCATCACATGTACCACATGCTTAAAAATATCATGTATTTCAACAAATGGGATGCTCTTAAATTATGTCTTTCTTCAAATGTGTGTAGTATTTCCTTTTCAAAGCATTAAAAAAATTCATGAATAAAACCAAAAATGATTGGTTTATATCCATTTTTAATCATAATTTCAGTTGTAAATGTTGGAGTATAATCCTGAAAATGCAATAAAAAAGGAAAATAAGTATTGTTTTGAGAAAACCAGAAGACTAAATGAATTCCTAAACAGAACGATAAATTATATTTATTATTAAGAACTGTAAAATAAATATAATACTTAAACATAATTAAACATAATACTTAATAGTTTCCTAAAATATTTAATACAAAGATAGAAAACTGTAGATAGAAAAATAATGACCTCCATCCAGAAAAAAATAAGTATGAATAATTTACTACTGAAACAGAAGCTAACTGTGATGATTCCACATCAAGAAATAAAATATAATTATATAAATAACTAACATGATGCTACGATCAACACCCAGTGTAAGTAGACAGCTAAAATAAATAAATGAATAAATAAATAAATAAATAAAAAAGAATTTGATTGCATTCAGCTACGTCAGGTGATAATGTCAGAGCTAATACAACAATGGTTGGCAGGTGGAGAAGAGTTTGGGATCAAGAACAAGTGATGCACCATTACTTTAGAGAACACCATTCCTGTGCTCCACTTCCTAACACCAGCACTTCTAGCCCATGCATGGGTAAAGTAATTTTCAGTTTGTCTGCTCCAGAGTGTCCTATTCAGTTGAAAATGCTTTTCTTCTGAGATTAAACAAACTGTGTGATTCAGAAATGGGTTCCCACAACACCTATATAAGGCTCAACAGTGAAGTCTGGCATCTCAGATCCACCCCCCTCCAAGCTAGCTTTACAGTCCTACCTTACCCTTAAGCATCATCAACTGTAAATCCACACTGGCCTCCCTGGTGACTAAGGCTATACTGAGCTGCACTGGCACCGCTAACGTGGTAAGAAAAGAAGCAACACTTCTTGAGGAATATTGTCCACCATAAAGCCTGACAGAGAACTGATCTTTTTTTTTCAGGTCATGTCCTGTCACTGGCTTGTTTCTTTCCATTGCTATTCCTGGCCGGAATGCTTTGACCACAACCTTAGACCTGGACTCAGCTGCATGGGAACTGCCCTAAATAGAGGCTGTGCTTCTTGGATCAGGCCTCCACACTATCTCCCAGGGAGAACATGACAATACACAATAATCCTGGCTGCCAACATTCCTCCTCAAATCCAGCAAGAGCTTAAGGGCCTATTTGAGCCATAGCCCTGGGCCCAGGCCAGCATTTGAGTGAAAAATTTCTGAACACACCTTAGACAGGGAACCAGTCCATCACATGGCATCTCACATTCACTCACAGCTATAGACAACTTTGCATGACCAGTCCACCTACCAATGTATGTTTTTGGACTGTGAGAGGAAACCACTGCACCAGGAGGAAACCCCATGCAGACACAAGAAGTACACACCAACTTCTCCACAGACAGTAACACAAGATGTAGCTGAAACCCACTTCCCCAAGACCCTGGAGCTTATATTACCTGTTGCGACAACATGCTGTCCCATTTTTTAATTATTATTTCTATATTTAAGCTCATATTCGCCCCACAGTCAGTGTTAATACAGTCTGCTTGTTTGGAATCAACAAATCACATACTGCTACTAAGCTGGGATGATGAAGGCCAGCACATGCTCCCTCCGTTCTATATGCAGGAGAATCCATGAGGATTTTATAAATAATAAAATGGAACATACTTTGCTTAAGAATCAGTTATCAATAGTGTCCTCATCAATTATTTCACTCTGGAATATGTCATGACAAAAATAAATGTGACCAAAAATATATGTTATCACTTGATAATCGGATTAAGCATATGTGGCACTTGCCAAAATCACTACTCAAAACGGCCCTGGAAGCAGCACTGCCTTTGAGACAGATGGAACATAATTGGTTACCATCCAACTGGTGAGGATGGATGTGATTGGTTATAACGGATTGGGAAGAGATTTTTAAATACTGTGCCATAAACTGACTCCAGCCAGAAAAAGCTCCAGCCAGACCCTTGTGTTTACCTGCTCTGTCTGCCAGAAATGAAATTTGCACACATGCTTTATGTATGTTTGTGTCAGATGTCATGAGGGGATTATGTAGCTTTTTTTCACCCAAGTATTGACAACAGTAGTCTTAGGTTAAATGGCTGCATGACAAAGTTTGGACTTGTCAGCAGGTCTTGGCCCTTGGAGTGTTAAACAAAAACATTGTTATTTATTTGTAGTAGATATTGGCTTATACCTGCTTGTTCATTTCTGTTTCAGGAAACACAGTAAGAGCATCTCTTACAATATTTAAGATATATTGTAATAAGATATGTTTCCTAATCTTTTTCCATTTGTTGTCAGCCTTGAAATGTATTCCAGGGTAGAACTGGATAACTGCAGAATGAACCATTTAAATGTACTATAGACCTGTTGGGATGTGGTGCCGGGAAATGAATGAATACAAAAATATCTCTGAAATGGAATTTTAAAAAGGGGTCTGCCACAATATTCTGGCTGACACATGCTGACCTTTTTCACTTGAAAAACACTGCAGTTTATTGACCTGATTCACATGCACCTATAATAACCCTTATTTTTTCACACCACCACTATTATAAATCAACAGTCCCTGTCTTTATTTATTATTCCAGACCCCTTTGAAAATGGGTCAAAATGTTCTAAGATGTGAAAAGAATATTAAATACAGATTTTAAATCTATAGTGCTGTGCAAAACTCTGAAAACACCAGCTTCTTATATTAACTTTCAATTTCGTCCCCCCCCCCCCCTTCTTCTCAACCAAGACAGCTACACATCCTTTCACACCCACTGTGTTAAGCTGTTGTGTCACAGTGGAAGGGTGGACAGAGTATGGCTTGTAGTATTTTGAGTCTTGGGTTGTCTGCGGGTTTCTTCCTTATGTTCTGAGGGGGGGTTTCCAGCCATTGTTCTCTTGGCTTGCTCATTTTGTTTTTTTCAATTTTGTAAAGTTATACCAGCTGTAATGAGAATAATATAAATTAGGCTGAACTGAACATAGTTGTTGTCCAGAATGCTAACATGTGTAACTACACAGAAACTTGGCTGAAAACCTTTGCCATCGCTGCAAGGCAAGAGTAATAGAACACACTGCTTCCTGGAGGACAAAAATTTAGAATCAATCAGTGCATCAGAAAATCAAATCAATCCATATATAAATAAGCGTAAAAATACACTAATGCATAGACAAATAAATCATTTATTTTTGTTTTTAAGCCACATAGATTTGTTTCTATATTGAATAAATAATACACACGTCTACCACTCAATGATTGATTTCTGTTTTATTTATTCAGTCTTTTATTTTCTTTTTGGGCAAGTTTTATTCTCCATAATGTACTCTTTTAAAATATTATAACAGAAATTATTACTTTGTAAAACTAAAAACCAGGTTTAAGAGAATTAACAAAAAACGATTGTTGTTTATTAATGGACTCAAAAGTGTTCGTAGGTGTGAGTGTGTGAGTGAATGTGTGTGTGTGTCTGTGTTGCCCTGTGAAGGACTGGCACCCCCTCCAGGGTGTATTCCCGCCTTGCGCCCAATGATTCCAGGTAGGCTCTGGACCCACCGCGACCCTGAATTGGATAAGCGCTTACAGATAATGAATGAATGAATGAATGTTTATTAATGCATATAATGCAGAAAATCTTAACTTTTCCAGAAATGCTGTTTGTACATGAGTATATAAATGTAAAAATTCCTTCTTTTGAAAGAACAAATATGATGCACATCATGTTCAGTATAAATCAATATATAAATATCTTTCAGCATTTCTACCCATTTAGCGTTAGCACATTTTACGCATTACATAAACCTCTGCATGTTTCTTTAATATTTAAAAACATTTTGTTTTCTGTCATTACAAAGTATTCTCTTTACTAATCAATGTATGCTTCAGTATGATTATGTTACTGTAATGGAGTGGGTTACTGTTCATTAAAATGCCATTTATAATTTGTGTACATGTAGATCCTTTACCATGTTACATAACAAAAGCTATACAAATATAACAAGTACACAGGATTACAAGAATCATTAATCCAGTTACTGATTAATGGGATCAACTAAATCAAGATCTCATTTGTTCAGAAGTCTGAAAAATAAAAGGGATTTAATGTCGCATGGTACTACACTGTTGTATATATTACAGATGTATGAGGTCCACCATTTTACCTATATTTAGTAGTCTCAGCCCTGTCATCACATTCATTTTAGCATCTGCTTCCTGTAAAACTGTTTTTGGTAAAAGAGCATTCCAAAATGAACATGTCCACTGGCATAATATTGGAGCTAATGAAACAAATGGATTTTGTGAGACACTTCCTTTGTGGCATATTTCTGTCCAGTAGAAATAATGTCACAGCATAGACTGTCCAGGAGTCAAATTCTGGGTTCAGGTCCTCACTTCAGAGTGGACATCCTTCGCAACCTTTTCTTCAGTTATTTGACCTCACATACTGCTGGAGGAAAGGCCAGATGAGCCTCACTCTGCTGATCTCAGAGTTGATGTGAGTTCAAAGAGGCAGAAGATAAGAAACTTTATCCTCTTAATAGCTCATCTGAGACCTGTGTCAAGCAGAAGATTATTTTGAATTTATTGTACATAATACTAAATAATCATGAGTAATATTTAGTGGTGTAACAATACGTTCTGTCCACAATTTGATGTGACTCTAGATAGTGGGTTTACCATTCTCAGTATAGTGAAATATAAAATATATAGAAAACAACTGAATGAAGGAAAAAAAAAACATCTGGTCCGTAAATAATAAAAAGATTACAAACATTACAAAGATAGAACAGGAACATCAGTGGAGTGTATGCAACTAGAGGGCATGAAAATGTACTGAAACTGGGAAAAGTGTTAGACAGCTTTTGGAAATGTTAAAAAAATTTACATAATCTTATCTCACCACAGCAATTGCACCCTAAATACAGAAAAGTATAACTGGTTGGTCAAGCACACCCAGGAAGCCAGTGTGTGATATATTAGGTTGAAGTAATTAAATATTTCAGCTAATATTTACAATACTGGTATTACTAATACTGCATTGTTACACCTCTGTTACTAATTTGTATTCTATGATGTGCATTAGTCAAATTACCAGCAGAACTAGTCTTTCTGTGAAGATGTGTTGTTTTACAGAACTTGTGACATTTTGTGTCATCTTGTTGTGTACAAGTGCAGCGCTGATCCGGGTTTGTGGCCACACCACTAGAACGTCTGACCCTCTGAGAGCTGCGATAGCTGGACATGCCATAAGGAACCATCCGCCTACAGACAGGGAAGTGAAACAAGGTTTAGTATGTTAATGTACTATAATTAAAATACTTTTACAGCCAAAGAGTACACATCTGAAACTGCTTTCTGAATAATTAATTAATTCATTCATTGTCTGTAAGCACTTATCCAGTTCAGGATCCCGGTGGGTTTGGATCCTACCCAGAATTGCTGAACGCAAAGCAAGAACACAACCTGGAGGGGGCGCCAGTCCTTCACAGGGCGACACACACTCAGGGACTTTTGAGTCGCCAATCCACTTACCAATGTGAGTTTTTGGACTGTGGGAGGAAACCGGAGCACCCGGAGGAAACCCACGTGGACACAGGGAGAACCCACCAAACTCCTCAAAGACTGAGCACCCGGAGCAGAGCCCACAACCCCAGGACCCATGACCACGTAGCTTTCTCATCCATACTGGTGCATTCAAAGTAAGTGGCTTGACTCAATTGAAACAATACATGCACAAAGTTCTGGAACGGCCTTAGTTAAAAGAAGGTTTCAAATAAGAACCATGCTGAGCTGTCTTTTTTTGTACATGGAAAAATACTTGGCAAAGACATAGGAATTTGTTTTCAATGATTTGCAAGGTGCAACTAGGATAAAGCTGGGGGGAAAATGATTGACAGAAACCAATTACCAGAGAGAGCAACACATAAAGAGTCACACTGTTCCCACATCTGGGAAATTCCAATAAGCAAGTGATACCAATACCTATTCATATGTGAGCATACTAGCTTTAACTCAGCACAAATGCCTTTTACTGTCTTTAATATCTATAGTTTTTATTTCCTGATACATGATTCATGTTTTACCTCATGAACTTCATGAGGAACTAGGAACAGCATGAAATCTTAAATATATGATGCGATTGTGCCTGGGTAGAAAATAAATAGCAAGGAAATGCCTAGAGGTTTATGAGCAAGGATTGGCCCAAGAAACATTGAGTTGAAAAACTGTTGTCAGTTAATACTTGTAACTGCTTCCACAAACATTCTACCCTTGAGTTCTTCTGAAATAGATTGGTGCACAGTGAAACATGTGTATTGTAGGCTGAGGAGTCAACCTTTAAGATTGTTAAGGGAACTAATGGAAGCTGAATTTTCCAGGTGAAGGTGTAAACGGACCTTTAAGATTGTTGCCTGCATATAGTTCATATAGTAAGGTAGGACCTCTCTTGCAGGACCTCTATGTCCATGCTAATTTCAGTATAACAACACTGAGTCACATTCGGTCCGTGCCTGAAGTCTAGTCCTCTCTTCCACTGAAAATGTGAAGTGCTTTATGAAAAGAAAGACATGTATAAGAATGGCAAAATGTCCTGCTTTTAAAACTAGATCCACTGGTGTCTTCAATCCCCAAATGATAACTAACTGTAAAAAAGGAATGTTTTTGCAACACATTATTAATCATGCTCCCAATTACTTCTGTTACATGATTACACAATTAATAGTCAGTGAAAAAGAATCTATGATTACATTCCGAGGCATTTTCCCCGTTATTAAAATGCTGTTACTACCTTCTTTTGGCCACAAGGAGGTAGCTTGGGTATTGCTATAAATTTGAGACACTGAGAGCTGCTGTCTTGGTACACCACCCCCCTCAAAAATATACAACTGAAGAAACTTTGCTCTATATATTTATAGAAAGCCTTCTGGCATTCTCCATCTGTAGCTTTTACAGCATTTAATCAGTCACTGCAAGATTACTTGTATTAATATAAAACACATTTATAATAGAACACAGTAGGTTTCAGAAGGAGATCAAAAGAAAGATTGGAATATTTCTTTAACAAATAACAAATTGTGAGTCTCACTGCAGCTTGACATTAAAACAAAGAAACTTTTCGTTACACTAATCGTCTACATGGATAGACCATTGCATGGTCTGACCAATGTATGCAAGCTTGCTTTTGCATGACAAGACAAAGCCCTGGCATACATACTGTGTCTGAGGGGAAGAATGTTTCCGTTTTGCCAGGCTCTTTTCAGACTGTATATGAGCGTGGAGAACAAAGGCATAAAGAAAAAGGCCCAAAACGGCCAAGACATGCACAGCTGGGCAATGTGGGGAGGATATGCAACCACATGTTGACAGCAAGACAGAATCGCTGTTTCAGTTTGAACATCCAGCAATATTTAGACATCAGAGCCCCAATGATGATAGAAAATTTGTGAATATGCAAAACAGAAAATAAATTATGGAGTCAGCTTATATGATTTGGTCTGAGCATTTTGACAGTAAATATAATAGATAGGCACTAGTTCTCAAGAGCAGGAACGCATCCGGAGTAAGACTTTAAAGAAAACAACTGTTGCATCCTGCATGAAATAAACAGCCGTAACACCCTGCGGGAGATAAAGCATATGATCCTGTCTTGAACAGTGGTGTAGACATAAGATCCAAAAGCCCTATTGTAGTCTCATCTGGGAGAATTTACATGCTCTTAAGAGAACTTCTCTCTGATCTCTGGCCACCGCGCTTGCTATGTTATGAATGCCTGTAAGTTCAGACCAGTTGCATTCACCCTCATGTTCTCCATTACACAGTACACACACCAACAGAGCTATTTAAAAAGCAGTTCATCTACGTCTCCTGTGAGTTATAAATCACCGTTCAAATAACACTGGCTGCATCTTTAATAACACTCGTATATATATATATATTCCTGCAGAGACCACCAATCTGTTTTATTAAAGAGGTAAGTCTGTTTTAACTCAAGTGGATGACATTGAAGCAGCAATAATACGATTAAAAATGACATGGTATTATTCCCATCACATTTCATGTCTGATTTTCATGAGACAGCACCACATTTTTCAATCAAGGAATCTGGATGTATTTTGCCATTATTCGAATGAGTGCAACCCAAAAGAGTTCCAACTCTGTAAGGTAATGCTGCTGCATCTCTAAAACTCAAACCTTCTTCTTCTTTGTCTTTCAGCTGCTCCCATCCGGGGTCGCCATAGTGGACCAACCACAATCCGCACACCGATCTGGCACAGTTTTTAATGCCGGATGTCCTTCCTGATGCAACCCTCCCTATTTTATCCAGGCTTTGGGATCGGCACTGCAACGTAGCCTTCCAGTAGCTAGTTACACACACTCACACCTATGGACAATCTTCAGAGTCGCCAATCCACCTACCAACGTGTGATTTTGGACTGTGGGAGGAAACCGGAGCATCCGGAGGAAACCCACGTGGACACAGGGAGAACACACCAAATTCCTCACAGACAGTCACAAAAATAAAACTGTGGCGATCACAGATTTATACTTAAACACACTCAAAAAACACATTGAATTACATTTTTATATGTCAAACCATTGCATGAAATTAAGTCATCAACATCCAGAGTTGTAATTTAATATGTGTACATGTTACTCAGATTATATGTAGATTATTTAATTTCCTGCAACCCTCTGATGTAAAAAAAATTAAGCAAATTCAAAGTGTTATTGTATTTTACTTATTTCTTATTTCAGATTTTGTACAGTATTTACAAGATGAAATGTTTAAAAACCAAAGCTTGCAGGCAACTGAATAAATCAGGTGGTCAAACTCTCACAGTCACAAGCAGTTTATATGAAAACTCCAGTCAAAAATAACACAAGCCTTTGGTTACAAAGCCATACAGACTTCTGTCTCAGGGCTCTATACTCCCCTCTCTCTCAGTCTGATCCACCTGGTCATTAAACCTTGTGCTCCTCCCACATATTAATAAGGTCAAACCACATATAAATGGCAGGTAGATATACAGGGTACATGCTCTTTAACAATTTCCCCAAATGCAAGTTAGAATAATGTAGACTATAGAGTCTTTCTACAACCTATCTTTTTATGTATGGTATTTTAACCGCTAAATTCACAGAATGTCCTTCTCTCTTCCATGTAGCTTTAGCCCTTCTCCTGATCCCAGGTTCCCCATGGACCCTACCAGACTCTACAAGAGAGTAGAATGCCCTGCTCTACCACTCTTCCAGGATTGAGGTAAGTGTATACATCATTATTCTCAGTAGGTTTCCTATGTTAAATCTCTTTAGAGGGTCTTTAAATATATACCACTGTCCTGGTGATGTGCCAGGTTCCTTGACATCATCACACATCTAACCAGGCTACATTTATTTAAGAGAGCAGGAGTGGGAAACTCTCGCTATTAAGAAAAGGCAGAGCACTGAGATGGTTCTGAACATCATTAGTTCCAGGCTTTGCCTTGTGTTAACCATAGCAGTTAGTGGTTCTGTCCCAAATTCACACTTCATGGTTGTCTCCAGTAATCATCATCAGTGAATGTTTAATGTTCCTAAGATTCAACATCAGCACCATGGACAGTAACAACCGCTGTAAGAACACTGCAGTAATGTGCTGTTTTTCACACACTACACTACAGTAGTGACAGGGAAAGGCAAACTCTTCTAACAGGCAAAGAGTGTCTAAAAATTCTGCTCCACTCAACCAATTACTGAAAGTGAACCTGAACTTGTCTTTCCTGTGTGAAGATCTCAGCTTTAATCATTAATTCGGCTGCAGACAAGATTAATTGAAATGAGTTCCTTTGACCTGAATACAAGGCTTTATCTCTGCTGTGGAATGTTGTGCTCATCAAATAGTGCAGTACCTCTAAGCCAAACACAAAATGACACTGACAAATGTCGGACTTGTGTTAATTGTAAATCCAGATAAGCAGACTGTAGGGGCATGATGCAGGAACAATGTGGTTTTAATTGGCAGCTGTGCGAACAGTTGTTGTGAGCCATATTCCAAGACTGTGGTCAGAAACTGCTGTAGACCAAATCATTTTTGGTTCCTCCGTTTGGACATGCTGGGACAAACTTTTATTTGAGGTTATGTTAAGAAATAAATCCAATGGTGTTTGCTATTGTTTATGAGTTCTGTAAAAAGCCTAACCCTATTTGGCTAAAATATCGACACAAGTCAGGAATTTAATCCTATAATTACATCTACATTAAAACACCCTTTAACAGGGTTTGCCAGGAGATGTGTGTGTTGCGCAAATTAAGGCCGTCCACTTGCTATGCCTGATGCTTGCAGGCATTTTGGGCCATTTGCTTACACACACAACATTAAGAGGTAGGAATAAAATGAGGCACCACATGGTTTCAATTATGCTAGCAGGCTACAATTTAACAAAACAAACACCAGCATTGGGCTACCACAGTTAAGTAATAAAATATAGAAGAATAGTATTTGCAGACCACAGGTATGATATTAGGGTCTTGTTAACCCCGTCAATCCTAGCCCCCTATCATTTAGTAGCTGTTATAAATCATGAAGTAGCTCTATGGCTTGAACTGGTGATCTTCTGATGAAAAGGCCACTTTGCAGCTCAGTGTGAGAATTTCCTTTCTGCAGTTTGACAGAAATATAGGGTCCAAAAATTTAATCTGATCTGACATCTGATCCAACATTTTTTTTCTGAAATGAAAGGTAGGTAGTTAATAGGTAAATTAATAGGTAGTTTGTCTCCCTTTGAAATGGCTTTATGATGTGGGGTCATTTCTGTGAGAGTTTGATGACATTCAGCCACAAGAGCATTAGTGAGGTCAGGTACTGATACTGGATGATTAGTTCAGGATAATAAAGTTCTACTTCTCTACTGAGCAGTTCTTTTAAATTTTATACCCTTCTAGCCCACACCTGGCATTGACCCTGGGGACCGCAGGCTCATTTGAAACTACTCCAGCATGTCCCATTTTGTGGGACATTTCATGTTTTTCTTATACAACCTGTGCATGCCAAGTCCAATTGGTGGTGGACTGATCCATTACCCTGGAGAATACAACTCCGCAGCCTTGTGCTGGGGGATTTATAACCATCCATCCATCCATTATCTGTAACCGCTTATCCAATTCTAGGGTCGCGGGGGGTCCAGAGCCTACCTGGAATCATTGGGCGCAAGGCGGGAATACACCCTGGAGGGGACGCCAGTCCTTCACAGGGCAACACAGACACACACACATTCACTCACACACTCACACCTACGGACACTTTCAAGTCACCAATCCACCTGCAACGTGTGTTTTTGGACTGTGGGAGGAAACCGGAGCACCCGGAGGAAACCCACGCGGACACGGGGAGAACACACCAACTCCTCACAGACAGTCACCCGGAGCTGGAATCGAACCCACAACCTCCAGACCCCTGGAGCTGTGTGACTGCGACACTACCTGCTGCGCCACCGTGCCGCCGGATTTATAACCTTCTAGCCCATTCTTGGCATTAGGCATTGTGTGACCAATCACAAAAATGTGATCAACAATCTGGACGATTTCACAAAACACTGACTGGCCCACTGCTGACTACAAAAGCATGTTACTTGCGACTGCCATGACATTTCTGAGCTTTCTTGTCAGATTTGACATACTGTAAATACCATGGTAAATTCATTGTAACACATGCTTGAGGATTTATTTTCTAGTCATAAATATTCTGAATGCACAGTACCGGATGTGAATGAATAGGTGTTACAGGGTAAAAGGGGAATTTCATTAGTTATATATAAAGAGTCATTTAGAGAGATTTCATGTATAATGTTTCATTGCAAAGAAACAAATTAAAATCAACGGTCATCATAAAATTAACTCAAATATAGCTAAAATGTGTGGGTTTATTTTAATCACATCATTTAATCATTATATAAGACGTGTAGCTTGTAGGCCTTATTTGCAAAACCATATATTTAAGTTCAGCTGTTATGACGCTCAAGCCCCCGAGCCACAGTTCTAGGCATTTTATTAATTTAGCTTTGAACAGAGTTAAATGTTCATTAACAAAATGGACATTTGGAACTCCATTCATGCTTAAATTATATATCATTTGAGAGGTAAATTTAACCCGTATTTTAAAAATACAGTGTCCCTGAAACCTGAATAACTGAATTAATGTCTTTTTGGTCCCATTCTGCTACTTATTCTATTTCACCTTTTTTTTGTTGTGGTTGTTGTTATTTGTTCTTTGTTATTTTTAAAATTAGAAATAATTATTTGAATGTTAATTAAATTTACTTGTTGACATTTTTGTTGTCATTAGCTGTGGCTATGGTGTTGATTAGAAAAATTTACAAGTCTGTAACTGCGTAAAATGAATGATAATATGGTAGAAGTATCTCATTTACATGATTTTCCACATACTCCAGATGCCAGAGACCAGCAGGGCTGGAATTGACAAAGCTGTCATAAATTAGAGGACTGATCTCAAAAAATTCCTCTGTATTCATGTTAGAAGTCATATGCTGCATATGTTCGCCTCTCAGCGCTGAGATCTTGGGTTCAAGTCCCATCTGGGTGGAGTTTCCATGTTCTTACTGTGTCGGCGTGGGTTTCCTCCAGGGTCTCTGGTTTCCTCCCACAGTCCAAAAACATGGTGGTTAGGTGTATTGGCTTCTCTCATAACAGTCCTGGTGTGTGAATGAATGTCTGTATGTGTGAGTGAATGTGTGTATGTCCAGATATGGATTGGAGCTCTGTCCTGGGTGAAACCCTAGTGCCCGATGCAGACCTCCAGGTGGACGGTCGTTCCTGGTGGAGAGTACGCTGTGTGCGTTTGGCTGCCGCTTCACGCCAGTGTGTGTGTGTGTGTGAATTGAATGTTGAGTGTTGATTGTAAAGCGTCCTTGGGTTTCTAGAAAGGCGCTATATAAGTGTAACGTTAAATAAATAAATAAATATGTTGTGAATAATCTTAATTAAAGGAACAGTTTGGCAAAAAAAATTATTTACATTGTTTCTGTAAAAATCTACCACCAAAACATCTGTTGCCCACAGTATTCAGCTCTTGGTTAGTGTGAATTGTGTAAAAAGCTTTATCCTATCACTGAGTTACATTGGGGAGCTTTAATTCATTACTGGGGGTCTGTGATCCTTGACCAAAGAGTGTTTGCTCTGTCAGACCCCACCTGAAATCCCTGTGACCCTCCACAGTTAATGAAAGGCACTCAGCTGGATACACTTTGACAAATGACCTGGGCATATGCATTAGGTCTGTGGCCAAAGGTTTGTGGAAACCCGCCAATCGAACATTTCTTCTGAAATTATTAGGGGATAAACAGAACAGATCCACTCTATCTCATCACAAAGCAACTGGCTGGAACATCAACACAGTTCCACTGATCCACAGCCCAGTGAATAGTGCATTAAATCTCTCTAGCTCACACTTGTCAGGGATTGGTGATCTTCAGCTCATCTTCAGTGCGCACAACTAAACATCTGTGTCTAAAACAGTACTCACTCTGGCGTATTGATCCAAATGATGTCCAGGTGACAGTAGTAGACGCACTCCTTGTCCTTGTAGGAGAAGCATGTACAGCGTTTGGATCTTTGATGAGTTTGAGCGCCTGTACTTAACAGAACTTTCGCACCTCTGTATCGGCTGTGGCTCTGCTTTGATTCAGCAGTAGTGGATAGTTCAAATGACTGGAGATTGACGTTCTGTTTGTCCCCTGCCTGTGATGACCTGCCTGCAGTAGAATGAAAAAAATCACTGTTAGTCCATGGATGACAATTATTATAAACCCCACTGATTCTGAATGTGATGTATAAGCTGAAACAATAAGAATGTTTCATCATAAAACAAATCAGTTATGCCTATAGCTACTATATTTAATATGACAAAGGAGTTGGATGTTTGACCTGCGAGAAGTTTTCATAAACCTATCACCTCACCTACGAAAGATAAATTGCACTAAATAGGCAAATGTGTGCAGACACCTGCTCATCCCACATTTGTTCGGAGAGCAAGGACATTTATGTGAGGTTTTTCCCTCGTTGCTGCAATAACAACTTCTAATGTTCCTGAGAGGGGTAACGATAGACAGTGGATAGTTCCGTGAGGATTTGGTGTCATTCGACTAGAAGCACAGTCTTTCTGGTCAAGCACTGATGTTGGTTGATTAGTTGTGGATCACAAAATCCTCATCAACTTATCCCAAACATGAGGGATCCCAGGGCTGAGGGGGTAGTAAACTCATGTAGTTGATGATTGGCACTGGGCATGGCGACCTTTATCTCATATGTGGCTGCTCTATAATGTCCTCTGGTTGTATCTTACAGTAAATTAATTCCACAAAAACATAATAAAATTCTATTTCACAAGTGTATTATTTTAGAGCTTCTTCGGTAAGAGACTGGTTGCTACATAAAACAACTCCATTCACATCTGGGATGAAATATTCAGGAATCTTACCTTCAGTGAGAAGGTTGATTAGTCCGAGGATCAACCAAAGCCGGACTCCGAGAAACATATTTACTCAAACGTGTGCGCACAACGCGCAGGTCGTGTAAACAGGGGTTTCCATGCACTTCATACACTCTTCTTTAACAACACGAAAAGTGTCCACGTGGGTTGGGAGTCCTAAACGACCGTAGTTATTCCACGTTCAACTCCGACCTCTGTAGACCAGCTGCTCCTGCCCTGAGGTGCGTCTCGCGCACAAAGTTACACGTACACTGCAGAGAGGGGAAGAGGGGCCCCGCGCGCACAAACACACCATGAAGTGAGACGCTCCGCACGCAGCTGTATTTCGTAGCTCTTCGAGGAAAGAAAAAAAAGGAACAGGTGGTTGAGTCTCCAGATAATTATCTTCCCAAACTACAGCGGACTCTGTCTGCACGAGAACTGAGAGCTGAAGCCGAGGGGCTCGCGCGCAGTTTTTTTTTTATACATTAACACCTCCCGTGAGCCCCTCCCCGGGCGCACAGTCCGCACAGATGTACTTCAGGGTGTTTACCGCACGGAGTCACTGGGACTCGAGTGAAGTGCGGTTCGAACTTCTTGATTTACAAAAAAGTTGGATTCTATAATCACATTCAAACTAAAAACACTTTGTATCGATATGTATCTGTTAGCAGATCAACTGCGAATCAGCCACAACATCTGTCCCAGTAAACAAGGAACGTCCCTGGACGTTCAAAATAGGTCTAAAAGTAGTCTGTCCGTCAAGGACATATTTTAAACGTCGATTTATTAAACATCTTAATAAGTTAGTTAAGTGGTGACCAATCGATAACGTCAGTGGACGTCCAAAACGCGTTTTATACCAGTAATTTATTTCGGGACCAATTATTAACGTCAATGGACGTACAAAATACGTCTAATAGTCGTCTTTTCAATGTCTGTGTTTGGACGTCTTTTCAACTTTCATTTTCAACCTTAAGAGAACGTTGATTAGACGGCAGTCATTACGTTATTTCAACGTTGAATCAACGGCTAATTGTTTACTTGGGTTCAGTGTCAAAGACAAAATGTGAAACAGATGACGTATGCTTTGCTTATGATTCATACAACTGACATTTTCGGGGAAATGTTGTGTTGCTTTATCTAGCAAAATACTTGTTCATTGTCGAATCAGCAGATTCAAAGTACCCCATGGATGTAGCTCACTCATTCACTCATTTTCCCAGTCACTCACTCGCGTTTTCGTCGTGCTCCACCAGGGGCGCTATTCAATACTTTGCATCAATGACACTGGGAATGCTCGTTCAGTTAAAGATTAAAGAGAGTTTATTGTCATTTGCACCGTAAGGAACAGGTTCCGTGTAAAATGAAATTCTTTCTTTGCTCCTCACCAAGAATGCCAAATGGAAGATAAAATACGAGTTATTACGACTACTGAAAAAATGTTGGGTGTTTATCAAACAAATTTATACCATTTTATTTTATTTTCTCAATTAAATCTAACAACAATTTTTTTGTTGAGAAATTTAATAATACAATTTACCTTGGTGTTTAAATTCATTGATTTTTTTGGATTTATAAAATAATTTTATTTATAATAATTATATTAATTTATAATAATTTAAGTTTAATTTGCCAGAAGCCAAGTTAATGAGATGAACAAGGACACGGAAAAATCTCCTATACCTGAACTTATGTCAAGCAATATTTTGAAGATACTATTGCTCTGTTCATCATTAAATATAGGGCAACTTTCATAACCTAAGTATAACCAGGAAAACATGAATATTTAGTGGTAATGTACATCAACACGTGAGGAATTTAAAGTTATATTTAAAAAAAGTATATATATATCTACAACAAACGATCACTGGATTAGGAACACATACATTACATCGGCACTCACTGTCCCACTCTCCCCTGACCATAGAGGAGCACTTCGTTGCTCTACAGTTAAACACTGCAGTCTATCTTTCTCTCTGCTTACTTTTCTATTCCCATTTCACACTGCTCTTCAGTGGTCAGGATGGTCATTATCTTAAGACCAGTATAATTACATGAAAACTACATGAGGAATACACAACATGATTGATCTCCTAATTTCAGCCACTGTACTAGAGATCTCGTGATGAATGACTGGACTAGTGTCCTTAGATAAAAAGAGCACTTAGGGCTGTGGAATCCAGGCAACTCCCATTTATTTCTACTCCCTTCTTCTTGAGTATGAATGTGTAATATACAGTAATGCTCTTCCTGAATCTTACACACCAGCAGCTGCTTCACCTTAAGAGCTGTCAACAGAATTGACTCCCTCTTTGTACATGACTCATTACCTCTTACTTGGTAAGCATGACGGTGTTATAGTTTACTTTAAAGATCTCCTTATATATTTAGTCTTTCATCTTTGATTATAAGAAAGGTAGATGATGTTCCTAATATGTTTAGATTGTAGGGAGACCTTTGTGAATGTTTGCAATAAACAATAAAGACAGTACCTTAACAAAAAAGATATTTTCACAGAGGAAAACCTGTACAACAAATTTGAAATGAACCTTTAAAAATATTTAGTCTAAAAAAACTATTAAAACATGTGTATTGTTACAAGAATTTGTCTCTTACAAAGAACAGTTTATCTGCAAATTTGTATTACTGCACATAACTCAACACATACTTCAGTCACTGAGATGTAAGCAAAGCCATTCTGAATGGTTTTATGTACAATGGTTTATTGTAGAGAAACTTAGACCCAGACATCTTTACCATGGTGGTGATAGCCAGAGGTTATTATGTCTACAGCTTAAATATAGCTATTTTATTTACCACACAAAATGTGTGGAGAACTGTAGAGAGTCTGTGTTGAAAGAAATATACTCTGCAGATGTAAGGTATCTAGGGTTAGAGAGAGAGAGAGAAAGAGAGAGAGAGAGAGAGAGAGAGAGAGAGAGAGAGAGAGCCTAGCATACCAGTCTGAGACTGTTTCTTTTTACTAATTTACAGACCGCTTTTACAATTTAATAAAGATTGTTGTTGTTTTAAACAGATTTTTTTCATTCACTAATGTAGTGTCTGTTGGATGTGAAAAGTATGATTTTAGTTTCATACAGTACCTCACTGACACCGGATCAGATATCTACTTTATTAATAAGTGCAGCTGTTTAGACAATAGACCATAACCCATAATGCAGAATAAATACATCATGGATGGTTGCTTCTGATATATGCTTCTGATGTACTGGTGCAAAATGGTCAGAAATCAGAGTCAGTCCCCTACAGGCTTTAATTCCATGTGCCTGTCTAATCTAATCATCTCAAATCATCCTTAGAGGTGTCAGGGCTGTTGAGAAAAGATTTTGTGTAGAATGTTTGTTCTCCTGACCGGAATGTGTCACCTCTGGAGACACTAGATTTTACAGATTTTTGAGCTTCTTTTAGAACATCAGTAGTGTCTATGTGGGGGAGATGATTTTTTCCCTTCCTGCAGATGAATGGCCTCAAGACCACTTCAAAGAAAATATCCAGATTACCTATGTCTGTGAGCTCATAACCCCAATTTCCTCCACTGTGTGAAGTCTGGTCATATACGTCCATCACATGCACATTCCTTAGACCTTATGTAAAGCCTGCTACACCGTGTACACATAAACATTTTTGCTTTGGGTGAAATATATCACTTGAACAGAAATATTATGAAGGAGTTAAGCACTGAATGCAAAGCCTTATATACCAAGCTTAAGTACTGTATGCAGACTTGGGTGGCAAGTCTTTTGTGGCAAAATGTTTTCAGACATATAGCACTAGTACATTATAGAGTACTATTACCACATGTACACACCCAAGTACACACACAGTATTAATTATTTTGTGTAATAATAGCTCAAGTAAATGTATGTCTCCAAAAACATTCTTGAGCAACAGTTAAAAAAAAGACCTCATATATGTTTGGCTCTGTTGTTCTATTTTCAGTTCCTTTTGGTCTGAAATGAAATTCTAGGTTTAGTGCAAATGTCTGTGGAGAGTCTCTACCACAAAGCAGCTCATATTCTGTCACCAACAAAACAACTAAATTAAATAAAGCAATCACAGAAATCAAAAATACATCAGAATTTGCCTTAAGTGACTGATATAACGTGTCCTCCCACCTCTGTCTTATGCACTGTATTACTTCTGTTGCAACAAAGTCTTACATCTACAAAAAAGTAACTTTAATGACGAAGGAGAAATCAAAGTCAAATTTAAATGGAAAACAATAGAAGAATGTATTATTTCTAAGTAATTTATATATGAAATATTCACACATTATAAAGGGCAGGTTAAATGACAACACAATGCCTTATTCTGATAGTAATGTATAATACGATGTAACACTATTATGACTGACAGACCTCAATTAACCATCGTAGCAATACAAGGCAGGTACTTAGACATACTATGATTTTGATTTTGTATATACTTTCAACCAAGTTTAATGCCAATTTGCATTGTATTTTTCTTCACTCTAATGCGAGGTGGCACATTTATACATCTGCATTACATAAAGGTTCAGTGGTTTTGGTTTTGGTGAAGTGTGCAATGTGATGCCATTATCTCTAACCCTTACTCAAAGCCACAAGCATCTGGAAATTCCATAGCATATCCAGCAGCCTGTTTTACTGATCTGGAAAAGTAACAAATTCCACTCAAACTGCACAAAAAAGGTTCTTCATATCTGATGAAATAAACAAAATTAAAATGAGATTTCCAAATCTCCTTTTGTAACTCAAAGCTTTCAAATTCATAATAATAATTATTCTGCATGAAGACAAACTGATATGATTAAACATGTAGAGGATTCATGATTTTGGCTGAAATAAAATGTGATAAAATCTGTCTCTTTTTTTTATTGATTTAATTGCCAGGTCATTAAATAAAAGTTGCTCAGATTTTTTGAGGGAAATTCAAAAGGCTATCTATCTATCTATCTATCTATCTATCTATCTATCTATCTATCTATCTATCTATCTATCTATCTATCTATCTATCTATCTATCTTATCTTATGAAACACGGGTTTCCAAAATTACTACTAATTAACTAATTTAAAAAAGTAGTGTTAGCGTTACTAACCATCAGCGAAAACTCTTAGCGACGGTTCTAGATCATAGACCTGTCATCAAAAGATAAACAGTACATAAGGCTTTCATCTCTGAGAGAGAACCATGCTCCACACTTGCTTCAGCTACAGCAACACGTCAGAGACTGCTCTTCATTTATTCCTTTACCAGTAAAAACAGCCAGTAAGTTCATTTTTCAGAATCAGGAAAATATCTGAAATATATCTAGCTGTTAAGTAGAAGATTCATTATAAATATTGTACAAATGTTGTGTATTCCATCTTAGCCTTTATTACGAGTTTTATTCTTTCATCTATGTCTCTTTCTGACAAATCTGCTGCTACATTTTCCATACTTTAAAGTTCAGTCATGAAGTAGGGTGCAATTTCAGCCAAGTAATTTCACATGCACATTACTGAAATTGAGGTCAGGGCTCTAGGGAGAACACATGTTTCTTTCTTTCTTTTTTTCTTTCTTTGATCGGTTTGGTTATTTGTTCTTTCATTAATTAATTTATTCTAAGTAATGGTTGTTTCACACATCCTTTCAGACCCACTGTGTTAAAAAAATTACAGAAACAGCTTTGGAAATGGTTGTGGGCAAAATGTTTTGCTCTCCCTTTCTCTGTCTCCCTCTCCCTTCTCTAAATTATTTTAACTCTAGATTTTATCTCTGCTTTTTCCTCCTCCATAGTGATAAAGTATGTATCACAATAACCATCATAATAACAATCACATCAATCATCAAATGTTTAGTCTGAGAAACTGCTGATAGAACTGTGATACAGAACCACAACCTTGTTTCCAACTACAGGTCACATCACACCATGTTGAGTAATTTTACCATAAGTAACATGCGACACCAAAACCATGTTCTACTTCCCATACTGAAGTCGTCTCCCACAAGGTTCTTGGTTTGGCTGTACAGTCCTAGCAGAAATCCTAACTTTATGTGGAGGTTCATTTAATCAGGTTTTGCACATCTAATTAACAAAAACGATCCAGCCATTGAAAGAGCATAAAGAACCTATATTTATTTTCTATTACTCTGAAGAACCTTATTGGTAACTTTTGGTAAGGGTCCGGATTTCCTAATATTATAAATCCAACACCCGCTCTTCAGTGATGTCCTCATTGTTCTTTGCATTGTGTAGAAAATTCATTGACTGATGACTGATCCAACAGAAAAAAATTTGATTTAAAATTATAGTATAATATTTGATTATTAAAATAACAAAAATCTTATTACAATTTCCATTATTTTTTCCCCTTCTTCTGTTACATTTCTGTACATTTCTGATTCATTTCAAACAGAGAGAAAATATAAAACATAGTTTATTAATTAATTTATTTATTTGTTTGTTTAGTTGTTAAGGGTATAGGTCATTTTACAGATTTGTAAAAGTTCATCTCATCTAATGGATGTTAAATAGCTCCATACTTTTTGTTGTTGCTATTTTTAAAAAATTGCAGTACATCTTTGAAAGTTTGGGGTAACTTTGGTTAGGTTACCCTCCCCCTCACCTCAGTGTGGTTTTCAAAGGGAACCCCATTTATTTGGATAGAAAACATTTTGCAGGCACAATCCAGGGGGGTTGTGTCCTCTGGGGTTTGATGGTTGTGGAGATAGGAGGTGGGTGTGTTGGGGGATGTTTGAAGTATATAGTCTTAAAAGTCAACTTGTGCATCTTATGAAAACACACTCACATTCAGAAAGCACGCATGCACGCACGCACACACACACACACACACACACACATACACACACACACACACAAATATATGCTTAACTGTGCAAGAAAATGGCACCCAAGGAAAACAAAAATACCAAAACCTTAATGTTCCTATAATGGAATAACATTTACAGTGCCTCAGTACTTACATGATCTGTTGATTGCTTTTTGAGGAAAAACAAGCAAAGCAGTTCATTAAACAGGCTACAGGGAAAACACAGTATTGGAATAAAGATATATATTTTTGAACCATTATATTTTAATACACTGATTCAGTGAAATGGTATCCATTGCAGCTTACATGTAACTTTACAATGAATCCTTTAACCTAGCTTGGTGCGCAGTTACAAAATTCAGCTCTTTAAATGATGCATGTACAGCCTACTTTTTTTTAATTGTTTTTACAGAATAGTAATAATAGTAGGAATTCAAACAGCACTAATATCAACCATTACTGTTAAATGTTATCAGCTGTCTAGCAGTTAGCAGTTTCAGCTGCTACCAAAGTGCCGTATAAAAAAATAAGACCTCCAAGAAAAGAAACCCACCCCCCCAAAAAATATATATATATAGATCTCCATATCAGTCAGACAGTACATTTGATGGTTACTGTAAAAAGGTGTTATATAACAAGTAAGAAGAATCATTTCAGTGGGGAACTTGCAGAGCTGACATTTCCTAATGATTAATGAGGATTTTAACAATGAATCTTAATTATAAAGAAAATATTTCCAAAGTTTTCACTGAACAACTTGAGTACATTTTGTAAATATAAACACCTTTAGAAATATGATGCCTGTAAGACATTCCAAAAAAGGAACAGAGGCATGTTTACTGCTGTGTGACATGATCATTGCTTTCATTTACGCTATTTAGTCATTTGGGAAATGAAGGTACTAATTTCTATAGTTTTGCAAGTGGAATTCAGGCTTGGCATTTTTGTCTGTAAAGCACATGTACATGACTCTGTTGTCTCATTTATGCTACTCTTAAAACCCATGTGGCTATATCTACAAGTGTAACATGATAGTTTCTTATGTAGTGCTATCTGTGGGCTGAAAAATCATGTTCAAAGGTATCCAGCCTTACCCTATACTGGTATTTCTCTAGATTTCCTGAATAATTTCATAATATTAAGTAAGGGATATGACAAGATACCTACATTTGTTGCAATCTTCAATTGAAAAATTGCAATCTGTCTGAACCTTTTGACAATTCTCTCATAATGAATGTTTTTTAATGCTCCTTTTCTAAAATTTGTTTTTACCTGCTTATAGTTTAATGCTTTAAAACACCATGACATGAATATTTTTACAAACATTTATATATTAATCTTATTTTGCCCCTGTGCCAACTTAATAGTAATGTGTTGCAGGTGTTAAGTTCTATTCTGTTCATATTTATAAATCACAGTGAATATGCCAGTTAATAAATTTCAGTTAATAAATTTTCAGAATAATGAACAAAGAAAGAGTCTTGTTATACTGCATTTTACAAATGTCCCATCTTTTTTGTAAACGGTATTTGTATATAATTCTGAAAAATAAGGCTTATTGAGGGCCTTCAGTGCACAGAAAAGCATGCTGGTAGTAGGGTGGCCACCTCCAGACTGACAAAATGTGGGACATGTAGCAAGTTTAAGTGGGACAATGTGGGACAGATGTAATAACTTTAAACTTAAGATATAATGTTTATCTAATTCACCAAGAAATATTTATACTTGCCTTTCAACCACACTGACCAAAAGTTTAAGGCACTACCTGACCCAAAAGATAGCCCAAAGTTGTATATACAAGAAAAAACACTAATTTTGCAACATCTTGTCTTTATTGAGACTATCAAATTAGTCAAAAAGTCTTTGCTATCTCAGAGTCTGGAAAAATGACTGAGGGTAATTTGTTATTGCTGTCGGTAGAGCGTTATGAATGAGTATGTTGCACTGCATGATAAATGCTCGTCACTTCAGGCTGGGAGTTATTTGGTTTAATGAAAATCGACTGCATCAATTTCATGTTTCTTGTTGTTGTGCTCTTTACCTGTGAAACTCACATGCACCATGTCGCTTTACATCATGGATGGAGTTTTCATGTTCTTCCTGTGTCTGTGTGGGTTTCCTCTGAGGTCTCTGGTTTCCTCCCACAGTCAAAAAAATCTCATTTCTCATAACTGTCCTGGTGTGTGAGTGAATGAATGTGTGAATGTGTGTGTGCCCAGATATGGATTGGCATGTGTCAACATTTGTTGTACATGCAACTAAACTGGTCGACTACCACTTCTATTGCTCTCCTCTGAATAGAGGCAAGATTAAGCCTATCCACAGATGTGTTCGTGATTTTATTTTCATGAAAATGCAGGCCAGAATGCTCAATTTGCATTATAAAGGGTAAAATTGCTGTACAATACAACATAAAAGTCAGGTGGTCACCCTGGTAGACATGAGAGTCTGTACAGGCCAAGGAATGCCTAAAATGGTGGGCTTTCCCCTTTAGTTTGTTTAGCTTTGAAAAATCAGAGCAAGGCCTTATTTCTTCTTTATGTGTGTGATGACAGTCAGGAAGGGTTGACATAACAAGAACTCTTTGAATGGTGCTATAATAAATTAGACGTATTACAAAACATGAACCTTGTGGCAATATTTTGTAGCTCTCATTGTGCTGGTTTAGGTAGGATAAGATGGTAAGCAGATGTGATTTAATGTTTTTTTTTTTAACCCTTACCCTTACATTCTTGGTGGAGCAAGAACCTTCATCCTAAACCTTAGATCAGAGCAACAGTTTTTAAGGCAGTCTCTAGTCTACGGTGGTTGCTTAGCTCTGAGCTAAAAGTAGCTCTCAGCTATTGCATCACACAGAGCCATGAAACAAACTTGATGCGGAACACCTCAAATCAAGTATCTTGTGACATGTAAACGTGCCTTGGTTTTCTCTCCTGCATGGGTCTTGAGGCATCTGCTGTAATTTATCTCTCACAGGTGTAAGCACAGCCTACACTCCCAGACTCAACTTCTTAACCTTCCCCTGTTGGCTTGCAGGAACCCGCTTGACTACAAAAATATTTTATTGTTCATTTGTTCATGTTTGTGTGTTCACTTGTTTGGCCCCATTTATGACATCTTAAAAATCAATAGTTCTTAATTGGCTTGTAATTTGTGGAGAGAATGTATACATTAATATGTGAAAGGGTGTGTTATACCAACATAAATTTACCAAGTTACAGACTATTATAGTTATATAGTATACAGTTAAATAGCTAAACAGGACTAGCACACACATAAAAGCAGATTTAAACATTACATGACATTATATTAGATAATGTATGTATAAAAATTAGAGGTCATTTTCATGTACAGGTTTACCCAAGTCAGCCTTTGCGTAGTTTAAATGAGTTTTAATGAAAGACTAAGCCAGAGCAGTTGTTAGTCTCAGCCAAGGTAACTAGTTTAAATATGTTTAAAAACTGGGATATTGCCCTTGAACAATACAGATTCTTTGGAAATTTACAAAAGTTTGTTTACAAAAGAACTTCAGAGTTTGGGACTATGTTTGAACTGATTCTGAGTTGTGGGTTGCACTCCCGTAATTGGTCTCCAATACTTGGTTGTTATCCTCCTTTGCACATACTTTAATTGTTGCTTGCTTGTTTGCTGCACTGTCTATTTGATATTTATTTGTTTTATCTTCTCTTCACGTATTTATTCTGAATTATCCTGCAACAACCGAAATTCTTATACACCAGACATTTAGCAAGCAAAGATTCTCATTCTTATTCTGATACTTTTTAGCCTGCAGCAAACCCCACCCCCCACCTCACCTCACCTCCTTGCTGTCTTTTCACTTAACTACTACAAAATAAATTTCTAGAAACTGTTGTAATTGAATTGGCAAAGCTTTGCATCTTCTTCTGACAGTGACATGTAGCAGTCCAAACTGATTTGAACATCTGGGGTCACAGCTGTTTGTGTATAGACTTGCTAGTAAATGACCCACTCATGTGTGGTGTTTAACACAGAGGTTGATAAGGCATGTCAGGTGGTTCCTAAGGTATTTCTGGTGGTTGTTACAATCACTATGATATTTTAGGGGCTACCTTAGGCTTTAGTATACAAGTCCCAAGGTGTAGCTAAGGTCCTTCTATGTGGTTGCTAAGGAATCCCTGTTTGTTACTGGGGGTCGGGGGTGGGGCTAAGTTATGCCAAGTAGTTACTAAAGTGGTGCTGGCTGGGTGCTGTTTCACTAGTTAAAACACAGTTTTTGTCTGCTAAAAATTAGAGCCAATAAGATTAAAACATGAACAAGATTGGGCTCAATGGCCACTATTAGTAACCACAAATGTATTGTAGAACACCTTTAAATTGTGTTAGGAAACCATTAAACGTTTCTAGAATCATTTACTGACTATTGGACACATTAGGAGCCCACACAATCTGTGTTTTTTTTCCAGCACTCTTCCAGTAGGCTTCAGTGCGCACTCTTATTCACAAAATGCTGATGCTGCAGGTTTTTATACTAAGCACATCAGGCTCTGCTTTTTTTATTGTGTCTGCTTCTGACTGAAATCTGTTTACTGTTTTACCTGATGCTAAAAGTGAACCCAGTGACCATTCTGAGTGGAGTTATGCAACATTAAATAAATGAACGTGTGGTCCCTGAATTGTACAGCATTTCTATAAAGTGTTTTTGTTGAATTATGCTTAACCCACAAAAATGATCAGAATCAGCCTGGGCTTGTGGTCCCTTGGAACAGTTCACAATGTGAAATATGTCACAAAGTCCACAGAAATGCAATGATGTACTGTGAAAATTTCCAGAAAATTTTTGACTTTGGCCCTGCCTTAGCTTGTGTCTTCACAACCAATCTTGGTCAAGGTCTTGGTTATATTTATAAAAAGTTATTATTTTACTATAAAATGAGTCATGGTTCAATTTTAAAGTTGGACAAAAATGCTATTTGATGACTTACATGATTTGATTATTATATACTTTATTTTTAAAAATATAAAAAACAAATAAGGTTGTTTAGGGCCCTTAAACAGCAAAGAAAAACTAAAGTGCACAACAAACTGCAGTATACTACGTATAGGCACGTGGAAAAAAATGAAATGTATTCACTTTAGATTTATTGTTGCCACACAGAGGGTTACTCATTGTCCGTGTCTGGATTTTAACTGTTGAGATCCTGACCACAGCAGTGATTTAGTGTGATTTAGTTGTGATGGCTGAGGTCATTGGTGCTTCTGGGGTCAACGTGAGCCACCTTCGGGGACTCCATGTCAGCGCTATGTCTGAAGTGAATGCTCCAAGGGGTCAGAAGGGACACACTTTTCTTGACTCCTGCTGTGGAGCCGCCCTGCTCTCCACATTTCGTCTCACACTCACACTCACACACACACACACACACACACACACACACATTCTCACTCCTATTTTTATAAAATGTTAGAATGTTGTGTCATGTCCACATATGTATCAGTTTTACTAATACATTTTAAGTTGTATTTATCGAACGTTTAAGTGTAATTCACATTTGAAACATGTTCCCAGTCTTTTGCCATTTTATGTTTTAACTGTTGTGTAGAATTAAAAATGGCAATTTTATTTGAAAAAAAAATCCCTAAAAAATGTTCTAATGCGATATAATCAATCACTAACATTAAAATCACTCACGCATACTTTTGGATATGACATTATCCACAAAAACAGAACAAATTTTGCAGTGCTTTTTTCTTGATGGAACTCAAAATGAATGCAGCAAATAAGAAATATCCTATGACTTAATTTTTAGGTTATTTTTTGTTGAATAATATGACAATGGTCTTTTTTAAAGCTACGCTCTAGATTGTGTTACACACACACAATTGTTTTTTAATAAATATATATTAGCGTAGCTGTCACAGCTTCATATCTCCGAAATATTTCATTTTAAAGCAGAAGGAAAATTAATGATGTGTGATATCACTCAAATTCATTTTAGACTAATTTTAAAACTTGCTTTCCATTAAATGTTCACAAAATACAAACGTACATTTTCAAATCATGTAAAGATGTTGGCTGACATTATATATCTCAGGGGAAGATCACCTCACACACCCAGCTTGGATTAAGCGAGTCTTAGGCAATGGATAGGATTCGAAATTACTAAACTGTAGTGAAAATTAGGATAAATTCATGAAAAAATGAATGGTATTTGGGAAAGAAAGTGTGCAATTTGGTCTAATGTACTGTGCTTGGAGAAACACATTCAAATATGTTCTGGAAAGCACAAGATCATGCACACACACCAACTCTGAGACATGGAGAGTATGTTCAAAGAGAAGATGTAGGATCAATATATGTGCTCTACAAGAACAATCGATGCAGAGGCTACATAAGCAGAACATAACTGTTATGTCATTCTCACACAGCTAAAATACCTTTGAATATGGCTCAGCCGTTAACCATCAAACAAGGATTAAGAAGACTCCCCTGTCTGGAATCTGAGGTGAGGTCATAACCTTTTCTTGCAGGATGACTGTGGGGTGAGGAATAAAATCTAACTAGGGCCAAGTGCTACTATGCATAATTACTACCATCCCTCAGTACTGTTTGACTGTGTGTTCATTACACATTTCATGCCTGCAACACATTCCATATAAAGTTGGGATAGAAGGTGTTCTTCACTTTTGCTTTTAACACATTAAAAAGTGTTTGATCCAGTTATGAAGGCAGACTTTTCACATTTAGATCTGTAGATTGCTTAATCATGTTAGTCACAGTGATTCTGCAATGCTGAAGTGTGACCTGATCATTGTTTATTCTGTAAGATACTCCACTCTCCCTCCCCCTGTCCAAACCTTTGACCACTACCTGACCAGTCACGCTAACCTTCCACATTCCTGCTAATGAGGCACTTTGTTGTGTTCGTGGCCCATCTGAGCTGTCGTTAGGCTGAGATTGAGTGCTGGTCAGGGACCGCACATCTATATTTTGATTGAGCACGGCTAAACATCTTATCATAAACACTTCACTACTTTAGGGCTTTACTCACAAAAGAGATAAGCCAAGCTAAGCATGTCAACTGAGGCTGAGGAATCACACAAAGGACACTAACTTACATTGCTAAAGGTTCCCAGATGGCTCATGGCTTGGATGTTCAGTCCTACAAGAATTCTTTCCAAAAGTTTTTATACACTACTCTTACTTAAATCATTAAGATGTAAACAATGTTATTCGAGTGATTTATTCGCAATGGTGCATCGCAGAAAAATATATAGACTGGTTTCTTTACAATGATGGTGAAAGGCACAAAGTGACTGAAGTGTTAACATATTTAAAGCTGACATAAACGTGAACTTTCCTGACATTTACTATGCTCACCTTGGTCAATCATGTGATTTCTCAGTGCTTTTGTATTTATTGATTTGTAAAGAACAAAAAAAGTAGAAAATGTGATAGATTTTGATTTTGCATCACAAATTACCTGTTTGAATATAAAAACACAATATAATAAATAGGAACATATTTGTCTGGATGACCTGGGGAAAGTCCCAGGAGGCCTTGTGCATCGTTTATGCTGTTCCAAAAACTCAGTAACAAATACAAAAGTCTGATTACATTTGCCGATTCATTTCACAACAATGTAAAGGTGTGAATGGTATTATTTCTCTCTTGCGGCATAACCATTATATAAAGGCTCTAAACACAAGAGTAGGCTCACTGGTAGTTATGTGCAGTAAATAATATATTTATGTTCTACACATTTTCTGAGAGCAAGGAGATGACAGACCACTGTTGGCCCACTGAGGGCAAGGTTGGAGGTCCACTAGTATTTTGCACAGCGTTTTCTGGGCGGACCGCTGGTGATTAAACAGAATTTTAGACAAAATGCCACATTTAAGCACTTTTCTATTCACAGTCCAATTTACAGGTTTTTCCTTCATTAGGTTCTTTTGTTATCCTTTAAAAATAAGATTAGCAAATAATTTGAATCCAGCACAGTGTCAACATTTTTAGCATAATCATTTAATATCAGACATACTCATTATTATATCTCTCATAGTTGTTGGTAATATTTGTGTTAGTTCGTTTTCCAGAATAAGAGTCTCTGTAAATGTAAAGTCTGTGTGAGGAGATTATACATGAGTTATATCCTGTACAGGACAGTAATCTGAGTGGTCCAAAGGTGGACCAGCAGTGGTCTACAGTCAGTTGTGTGACAGCATTTTTATGACAGTGGACCGATATATATGCTCGCTGTCTGGATTGTAATCCCTTGTTTCTATCACCTTCAGTGTATATAAATATTCTTGTAGTATAACCAGGCTTTTATATGTTATTTCAATATGGTGATGTCTCATCCTACTGGCGATTCTGGAATGTCCAAATGACCAAAGCATACACAGCTTAAATTTTAAACAAAATTATGGGCCACATCAATGTCAAAATTGAGGGCCCAAAACTACATGGTGGAAAATATAAACCTGCAAGTTTTAATATTTCCCGTGTTTAAATATCCCTCTCGCGAGAGCAAACGTGAATCTCACGAGCACTGAGAAAGGAATTGCGCGTGCACTAATCACAATCTTGCGCTTCAGATGTCTTTTTTTCGCATACCCGAATGGTTAGTCGATTTAAAAATTTGTGACGCCATACAAATGGGACGATTCTGAGTAGCGGCACATAAGCCTACAGTCATCCTGATAAATGCCAACAGTGGGTTAGAGGGCTGTAACAGTAGCAAATTCTCACATAAATATTCCAACATATTGTCTAAAGTCATCCCATCTACTATAGAAAAATGGGTTATAATTCCTATTAGTACACTTCATCTAAGAAAAAAAAACGTTAGAAGTGAACAGGTGTTCTCATTCTAGTCTTGTAGGGAATTATTAAATATGTGGTTTAAATTTAGCAGCAGACAACGTTTAACGTAAAAATGTGGCACAAAAATAAATATAATATTCATCAATTATTTGCTTGGAGGTGGTTAGAGAAAGAAGAAGAAGCAGTCAGATCATCACAGAAGCCTTTGCCTCCACTAAACTGACCCTGCTCACCACTCAGGAATTCAGACAGTGGACACAAACAAATTTTACTAAAACAGATATTAAGTACCAGCAAATGTATGGAGTAGCTTTGCTTTTTTAATAACTCACAAACAATGACAATTTCAGCATTCATGCTTAGTAGTTAATAGTCCATACTGGTCTATGAAGAGGATAAGGGCTCTGGAACCAGTAAACCAAATAGGATAGAGCGTGTGTTGAATCACTGCCACCTTGTGGGAAAAAGAAAACCAAACTATTTTGAGGAAATTACATTTTTTTCCCTATTGCATGTGTTGTTATGATGGCTTTTATTAATGGTAACGATACATAATTAAAAATACACTTTTCTCTGTAAAGCACAAATCAGAGTAGAAAGGTAGAAAGGATGTAAGTCCCCATAGAGTTATGATTTACACCTGTGCCTTTTTAATGTTATTGGGGCTTCTTTTTTTTCTTTGTACATTCTGAGCATTCTGGTCTTTCATGTTTGGCAAGAACTGCCCACTGTCATGGCTGTGCAGAATGTCCTTTAAGACAATATACAGAGGAGTAACAAATGAAAGTCAGCCCTAAATCAATGACTAGAGAAACATTGGGATGTGCTGCATGACACAGCAAATAAGCTCCTGCAAGGCTCTGTGGCTTGTGAACTTGCTTCTGGATCAGTATCACAAGAGGTCAAAATCTAATTTACACTGTCCTTTCACTGGGGTTAAAATGGCAGGAAATCACAATGACTGCGCACTGGCTAGTGTTTCAGTAGGAACAGTAATTAAAGTGACATCTAAATTAAGATCCATGGAAAACACATAAGTAAATAAGGCTAGTAAATGAGTGCACATTTGATCACATTACTGTGACACATAGAGAACACTTTTCCTCCAGTGACTAAGAATGTCAATGCAGGAAGTAATCAGACGGTGTCAGCAAGGACAGTCCATCCACAACCAGAGTGGGATATTATAGCAGAGTTGCAGTAAATAAATAAACACTTCTTTATAAAGCTGAATATATAAAAATGAATGCATGTGAGAGATTAGAGGTGTGAAATTCATGGAGTCTGGTCTACGGGGATGTGCAAAAAGTGTTCACCATTCACCGTATTCTGCAGAGGTTAACAAGTGCATATGTGCATATGGACTACACCATGAGACTGCTGCAAATGAAGGGGTCCAAGGGCTATATTATGTGGTGGGGGCTGTTTTGCTGGCATGGTCTGTGTCTGCTTGTACCCTTCAGGGGGAGGGTCACTGCAAACCAGTCCAGGGTTATTGTGATTTCGTCCTGATGTGTGTAATCTAATCCAGAATGGCCCCATTCTTCACTGCAGTTTTTTGATAAGTATAAAAGTGATCAAAAACCATATCGTTTGCAGTATGTATAATTGGTTTGATATCTAGGGCTGTCTAAGGAACAGGAGCTGTCTATGTACAGGGGATTTTTGGATCAGTTTCTTAGCACTCCTATTTACAAAGACACAAACTGGGGAACATATTTTGGAAGCAAAGTGATCTACCTCTGCAGTGCAGTTTCAAAGACTATATGGCAATGCACAGAAGATTTTCTGGTGGCTTGTAGACTTCTAAGTACATCAACACGTTATGTTGGTGTGTCACATGTTAAAAATAAGTGATGTATGCTTTTCAGCTTGGCTCAGAGTGTTGTAGAGTGTGAAGTGGTAGACCTTGGGTACTATTCAGCCTGTCAACTACATTGGAGTGTAAGAATCCTGTACTGCCTCTGTTCTAAAGCCTGAAACAGTATAATTGCACCATGAAATCTCTCCCATCATGTTTGTGTTTCTGTTAATCTTTGCTTGTCATCTTGATTTGTGAATAATATCATAATTATATAATGTTGTATAATTATTTTATAAATCTACTAGACAGTTTAATATTAATTAATATATGTTATTAATGCATACCTTTAGAACGCATTTGGACTGAAGCAAAATATTATGTTTAATAAAATGTTTTAGTGAGCAAAAAAGAAATTCTGCTTAATATTTCTGTAAAGAAATATACGTGGTGAAATATTTTCAAAGATCTTTACTCTGCCCTGTATGTCCTTGGGAATAAAATATTCTCTACTAAATGTTCACAGAGCTCTAAACAGGTCAAAAGGTCTACTCAAATGCTCTATACACTACTGAGTGCAAGGTATATACTGTAACGATTTATTATTCACTTAATAACTCTGAAACATTTGGGAAAAGCAGCAATACATTTTTTAAATTATTTTTTGTTCTGTATTGCATAAAAAATACAACAACACATTATTTTATTCACAAATTTTCACTTAAGTATTTGTTGTTATTTTCCATCTGAGATCACCACAATTCAGGTAACAAAGGTCTTCAGGCGGCAGTTGCATATTAGAGCTGGGTGTGTTGGATCTGACCTCTTTCCATTTGTAGGTTCCATTTGTAAGCCTGGGTCCTCTCAAGGTTTCCGCTTATTAACATTTGGGCTTGCTCCAATCAGGGCTTGGATAGCAGTCTGTCCCCTGAAAAACAAGCAGCAACATACAGGACCATCTCCAAGGCCTAATATGATTATGGTGACACAGAAAAATAACGGATAAATCTTGAGCCATTTTGCTGAAGGCAGTTATCAGGATACATTGCTGTGTAAGGAGGACTTCTGTTGGACTGTATGCGCTTAGACAAGCTGTCTGAGCGAGGTGTTAGTAACCTCTTCTTATTATAGTCAATGCATGGCTGGTCTATGCAGCATAAATTTGCACACAGGCCGGTAAACTTGTCTGTCCATCCATTCCTACATATCCTCTCATAGATTTGAGAAAACTTTTTTCTCATATGAAGAAAAAATGAAGATGTTTTTTTGACATATGAAGACTGATTGTGTGTGGAGGAGAACACAGTGAAATAAGAACATGTTTTTAGCATAAACCAAGCTGTTGTAGCAGCCAAACTGAAGAACTTCGGGGTCATTAGAGTTGAATCTCAAGATATTAGACACTATATATATATATATACACAGTTGTGGGTTCAAGTCCCACTCCGGGTGACTGTCTGTGAGGAGTTTGGTGTGTTCTCTCTGTGTCCATGTGGGTTTCCTCTGGGTGCTCCGGGTTCCTCCCACAGTCCAAAAACACATGTTGGTAGGTGGATTGGCAAGTCAAAAGTGTGAGTGAATGTGTGTTTGTGTCATCCTGTGAAGGACTGGCGCCCCCTCCAGGGCGTTTTCCCACCTTGTGCCGGTGCTCTAGACCCACACCTACAAACAATGGATGAATATATATATATATATTCATTCATTCATTCATTATCTGTAACCGCTAATCCAATTTAGGGTCGCGGGGGTCCAGAGCCTACCTGGAATCATTGGGCACATGAATATATATATATATATATATATATATATATATATAAATTTACTATTATGATAAAGTCGTGTATTTGATCAGTCTGATTTACATATGATATACATTTAAGTATAATTAGCTGAGAGCAGAGTGAGAAAGTAGTGGGATTTTAACGCTCCACTTCTGATTTCATTTAACCTTTTTGCAGTCGTGAGATTTCAATTTTTTCAGTTCATATCTTTTTTCTTTCTTTTTTTCTTGTTCCACTCCTTTACTTTTCTTCCCTGAATTTAAAAATCTTTGTTTTTGTGCATTTTATGCTGAAAATGATCTTTTAAATGTGACTCCTGGTTTACTTTTGCTCCTTCTGGAGGTTTTTACTGTCATTCTTTTTGGGCTCATTTAGTTTTAAATTGATCTTAGTTTGGTAAATCGCCTAAAAACAACAAAAACCAGAAACAAGGAAAACTCACTAAGTCACTTAGGAAACACTGCTCAGAAATGTGGAAATCCCATGCAATACTTTTGCACCTGACAAATGTAAAAGGAAATCTATATGATTCCCCAGAGCTAACAAGACACATGACAGTGACAAGGGGAATTCTGTGACAATGTTGCAATTCCTTGCTGCCTTGAGTGTTGTTATCGTACGAAGTATCATGCCAGGTACAGTGAACATGTTTTGATCAAACATACAACACTGAGAATGGTACTTTACGAGTGAACTGGGTGCATTAAGGAAACTTGGAATATAAAAACAAATCAAAGCTACATAGCAATGAATTAGTGTGTTGGGTTTTTAAAAACTATGCATTTGAATTGTAGTGCAGTACACTGACATTTCAGTAGCAGAGTTAATCAGAACCTATTCTACTGCAAGTGCATGTAATACATTCTCAGTATAATATACAGCCTCTTATAGCCTAAGTACCAGCAACTGCTATGTAAAATAAATGAGTGTGTTTTTATTAGCTATTTCCCTGTCCTACAAATACTAAAAAGGGGGAAAAAAAAGCTTTAGACAGCATTAGGAATGTAATTCTAAAGAAGTAGGTTGGTCCTTGACCTAGTTATATGAATCCAGCATATACATATACACACAGCCATTTATAATCAAAACAAACAACAACAACCAACAAATCTGAGCATTTAATCAAAGTAGGGGAAAAAAGTACTGAACCACTTTGTAAGCAGTTGGTGACCTGTCACTCTTGTGGTAGCCCAGGAAGTAAATTTGAAATCTCATGATGTGTTTTCACTGCTATAACTGATCATGTTGCAATGTGGTTGCAAGCTGCTAAGCATTTGAACAATGATTTTTAGTTCAGGATTTTGAGTCCCTAGATATTTCACAGCTGTCTTTTTATAAAATAGTAGGAAAATATATATATATAAAGCAGATTTTAAAATGACATTCATGATTTAATTAAAAAACAAACAAAAAGAAAAAACACTTTTTATAAAATTCTGATGATGTTTCCTCACCATTTGCTAGCTCTCCAGTCTTAATCTAGGCTTTCTTTCTCTCTGCTCACAGCAGAGCAAAGGCATCTGGAATTTTTTTTAACAACTGAGAGAACTCTCAAAGTTGAAAAGCAAGAACTGAGATGAGGATGTTGCTCTGTTCCGGCTCCATAGGTGGGTAATATAGACATATTAGCTGTTTCAGATCAATTAAGATGGAGATGTCTCCAAAATCAGGAGATGACTAACTGCATTGGGTGGCACGGTGGCGCAGCAGGTAGTGTCACAGTCACACAGCTCCAGGGGCCTGGAGGTTGTGGGTTCGATTCCAGCTCCGGGTGACTGTCTGTGAGGAGTTGGTGTGTTCTCCCCGTGTCCGCGTGGGTTTCCTCCGGGTGCTCCAGTTTCCTCCCACAGTCCAAAAACACACGTTGCAGGTGGATTGGCGACTCGAAAGTGTCCATAGGTGTGAGTGTGTGAGTGAATGTGTGTGTGTGTGTGTGTGTGTCTGTGTTGCCCTGTGAAGGACTGGCGTCCCCTCCAGGGTGTATTCCCGCCTTGCGCCCGATGATTCCAGGTAGGCTCTGGACCCCCGCGACCCTGAATTGGATAAGCGGTTACAGATAATGGATGGATGGATGGACTAACTGCATTACCAAAAGTGCTGCAAAACTAAACAACTTGAGTTACAAGTGAGTTTTGGTGGTATTTCAAACAGTAAATAGAACCTTAGAGACCAGTTCAACTTCATTCTGATACAACTGATATGCATGCTCATTTTCTCTATTTAGTTAATTAATAGTGGGCCTATATCCTTAACAAGTTACAAGAAATATACCTAAACCACTTAAAATGTCTTTATTATGCAAAAACAAAAAGTTCTAATCTAGCAACAAACAAACAAACAAATAAACAAACCCAAAACTGGGAAATTGGGGGGATTATAGTCTATGAGGGTTTACTTGTGTCATGTGCAAATTCTAATACAATTAAAAATGTTTCTAAAACATGTGTTTCTAAAACTTAAATCTTAAGCATCTCTTTTTGCATGACAGGACTTACAGGTTCGACACAATATTTCACACAATGACAGTCAAATGCCTACAAGAATATTCCTTTAATTACACAACCACTGCACTGATAAGCAACACATCGTGGTGATTCATTGTCTTATGGATGAATGGATACAGGATGAAGTAATTTTGAATAGATAATGAAGTTTGTTTAAACAATTGCTGAGCTTTAAGTTGGCTAAACAGGCACTTTGCCTCCTGGTGAGCAAAAGACAAAAACAGGCAAGAGGTTTTCAACACAAAAACTGCAGCCTGACACTACATCAACTGTTTGATGATACTTTCATTAAGAATCATAACGACAATTTTGCTTTCGGCAGCACCGTATTTAAATTAGATTGACTTTTCATTTTGTTCAGCAATGAATGAAATGGACAAGTGATCAAAACTGTCAGGTCCTCATGCTTTAAAATTAATTGTGAGCAACTCTGTAGCACAGGCCTGGGAAACCTCTGCTGAAGTACAACATTTGTTCTGATTACTGACAAAATAATTTATTAACATGACATATGACTGGCTATTTCAGGTTTTAGACACCAAACTTAACTGTTAGTTTTTTTAAAGTAAAAAGCCCTGTGGAGTTATATGGATTTCAGTATGAACGGCTTCTAAAATGTGATCTCCATCAAACTTAACAGAATAATAATAAAAAATACTGTTTGTAATGATATGTGACATAAAACTTAAAAAACTGATAAGTGACAGTTGATACTCTTCCGAGAAACTGGTGTCCTGCAAAGATCAGTGTAAGTCAGACTGGACAATGATAAGAACCATATTGGCTAAGGATTTTAGGGAACTGAACCCTCCTACACGTGGTAAGGTAATTATGGACAACACTGAATAACAGTGGCATATCTTAGAGGAAATGGAAAGACATTGCTTCTGCCTGCGTGTTTGCTGTAGACCTCTTGGATATTCCATATCACATCTGGAACAAAAAAAGGAGAATTTGTGCTCTTCTTCAAAGTCTTTAGACTGGACTTCTTAATAAAGCTATGAAGATTTGATGGCCTTTAGCCAGTTAGTTCAGGTACTGATGCTGTATGATTTTTTTTCTTTTTGTGCAGAGTAGCAGAGAAGCTGTGTTTCTTTGTCCACAGTGGGGGCCTGTAAGCATCTGACTCACACTCATGTTGAGGCATGTCTAAAACTTTAGGACATAAATATGTTTAAAAAATGAAATCAAAGTGTTAAATGATTGGTAAAAGGTAGTGGAGCCAGGTTAGTGGTCAGACTTAGCATAAGCCTGTGTTCTCTCTCTCTCTCTCTCTCTCTCTCTGTGGGAGTTCCGCCCCTTCAGCACCTCTCATCACTGCTTTTCCTCTCCTTTCTCCAGCTCTCTTTCTGTCTCTCATCCTCCTCTTGGACAAATTTTGCCTCTCCTCCGTGAGGAACGAGCAGCATCAGGGCGGTGTCTCTGTCGTTCGCTGGCTCACGAAGCCCTAAATGGTCGACATTTGGACGGAAACCCGACAGTGGAACCTGTAAACACAGGTAACGTTACGGGTGTATTGTGTGTGTTCTCGCGTGCCGCTCTCCTATCTAGATAACGTGTTCACTGCTGGACCGTTGGCTGCACGGATCGGTTTTAAACCGGCGTCTAGCGCACGTCCTTTACTCGAGTTTTCGGAGATATTTCTGGATTGGCGGCACAAATTCTGAATTTTCGTAGACATTTGACATTTTCTTGTTTGTTCACCAGGCCGGAGCCTCGCCCCGAGGGTCTGTTTTACTGCTGTGGTCAGCGTCCAGTCTTTCTCCGTGTTATTAAAGAACACTGCTTTATTCAACCGCTAAAAGAAACACGTCCGCACGTTATATTTTGTTTGTGACTTTGTGTCGGACAACACAAGATTAGCCAGCCTTCTTAAGACAGTTATATCTAGCGTTAACCCAATTCACCTCAGCTCTCAGTAACATTACAATGACACAGGACGAGGGTTAAACCGACCACAAAGGCTAGTTTTCTGTTTAACCATCTCCATGATTGTTTGTTCTGCCTTTTCTGCAGCCTAGCACTTGAAAGGTCATGTAAAACGGTTTTAATGTGAGTTTTACTATTTATTAATGATAAACACGAGAGAATCCGTGCTGTTAACGGCAGGCAGGGTCTTAGAAAGTGACCGTTAGCTGGTAGTGCTTTTCATGTTTAATGAAAGAGAGGGTGTGGCACCGAAGGCACAGACACGAACCAATTAAATGTTTAATATTTCTGACACTACTAATCAGCTGTAAACCTGAACAAAACTAATATTATTTTAATAACAAGTCGAATGCCCCGATTGTACATTTAGTTCTAGTCAACATGTCAGGAGTAAAGAGAGAAAGTGAAATATCATAGCGGATATACAGAATAATTAAACGAACTGAGCCCTGAAGACTACATTTCCCAGCATTCATTGCTTCTTTTGATATCAGTTTGCTTATCTGTTTTGTGAAAAGCCATTCCTTTGTTAAAATATTAGGGCGCCAGATTAATTGCTAAAAGCACACACAAACACACAACACGAAGGTACATTTAATATCCTGCTTTACCTTTTCTATCTTTTGTTGGTTATACATTTTGGCAATATATTTCATTGACAAAGACCTCCCAATTTTCATAGTCTACATTAAGTTCTAGCACCCTTTTTTGTTACAGTCCTATTGGTTAACCTGCTTATAGTTACTTTCAAAGTAGCTGTGCTACTCTAAACACAGCATTGCAACCTTTACTGTCTGCTCAGAAATATAACACACCAAAAGCTGTAGAAATATCAAACAAACCTGAGACCACCCTTTGAGAGTGAAACCAGACCTTCTCAGCATCTCTAAAAAATATTGTTGATGAACGTGCAATGTCTTACTAAAAATCAGTCACTTTGCTTTCAGTGTTAAAGATATCAATATGGTGCAGTTAAAAATATCATAGCACATTTTAATTATTACTATTAGCTCACCTGTTTCTAATGCATGTATTCCTCTTGTTTTAATATGTTTTAAACCTGACAAGAGCTGTTTTTGTCCCGAACAGAACATTTGATAATTTAATTTCCATTGGCCCAAATGAGCAGATTTACTAATGAAGTAAGTTTTTATTTTACTAATGAACTTTATGAAGTAAGTTATTATTACACAATGGACTAGAGCTGAATCTCATTTAGACATTCATCTTTCACTCAGTCTGTAAAGCAAACAAGCATTCAGGCATACAACCTAAAGTTTTAAGATAAGGCAAAGTCCTTGAGCATCACCAGTCCTTTATTCTTCAGTTATCTATGCGTTCGTCATCTGTTCTCTGTATCAATGTTATTTGCCAGCAACTATTATTTTTTCACTATGGGGCCTTGTCTTTTCAGTCTTATCTATTTGTTGAGCGTGGCAATTGAGATTGAGGGCTTTCTGTGATTTTCCAAGTAGTTTCCAGTGCATCAAGCTTTGATTTGTTTCTCACAGGCATGCCCCTGTAAATCACTGCACTTAGAGCTTTTGTTTTACAATATATCTCAAATGAACAAATCTCATATTTTGCTTAAATTTAGAAGGTTCTAAAAAAGAAAACACACAGGTAAGTGTCAGAATGTCATGTTAGATAATTGAAAGCAATGTGCCTTAAAAATACAAGATGTACAAAAATCAAACCCAAACAAACAACAAAAAAAAAAAGCAATAAAAAACAAAAGGTTGAAACAGGTGTCAGTGTTGGTAACAGAACTGAATTATGTGGGTGTACTTATCCCAAGAAACCAAAGGAAATCCAGGACTAATACCTTTACAGAAGAAAACAAGGTTACACTAGGCTAAAGAGAGGCCGTTGTGGCATGTGAATGATTGGATGAAGATGATATTCAGGGATGAATCACACATCTGCTTTGGCCAAGGAGATAACTTTGGACATTTTGACGGGTGCCCTTCTAATGATTTCACCATTCATTCCTTTACATATCAAGTAAAGGACAAGGGGAAATGTCAATCATTTCATTGACAAGTGTCCCATGGTATGGTGAATTCATAAGATTTTGTAAGTTATTTTTCAAGATGATAATGCATCTTGCCAGGGAACAAAGTGTTAAAGCTTTTCTTCAGGAATGGCATCAGCTGAATTGGCTTAATATAGAATATATTTTTAGTCAATATTGAAATCAATGCCTCAAATAATTCAGACCATGGAGGAGCAAAAATGAGTCATTTATTTCTTAAAATGTTTATTATATATATTTAACTTGATCTGGAAAATCCATTAAAATAATATAGGAATATTTTATAAAGGCACCATGTTCAGGTGTTTAACAAAAACAGTTTTGTACAAGGGCTCAATTTGAGCAAGCCCTTTTTTGGATATAATTTTTCACAAGTTTCATGGTTTTTTTTATTTAACTTGCACTTTATGGTCTGTCTCATCCTCATTGTCTTGTTTATAATGCTGTAATGAAGGTCTGCCGGCATGCTCTGTAAACTCTTATTTGCCAGCAAGCCTGAAATATGCTAAGAAATACTCCACCATCGCCCTCTAACTCTCTGTGGACTGTGCAACTGAACATCACTCTTCACTGATGTGTACAGTGTCCTTTGTCCTGAATGAGTTGACCCAGGAGATGACAACTTGGAATGGAGAACGTGTGTGAATTAGATATGGGTTGAGCCTGGAGAGGTGTTTGATCTACTCTTCTGCCTTATGGATGGAGGGAAATCTCTTATGAGGGCTTTGACAGTGGTTGGTGATGGATTCGTTACAAGTTAATTTCTCTCAGCCTTTTTTTTCCCCCTTCCCTTGGCACAGCAATACAGAGAAAAACAAAATATGAATTCCTGCAGTGACAAAAGCTGAGAACCCATGCATTATTCAACTGGCAGTTCAGTTCTGTGGTCTTCAGGATGACAGCATGACTTGGCTTGATTGTACTGAGTCAGTGTAATTTTCTTGCACGGCACTATCAAACAGCTTCTCAAATTCAAAGGCTTTGTGTGCATCTTTCATGTGGCAACTGAAAGCGAAGGGAGCTTTGTTAGAGGAGAATATGGTGAGAATTCAGAGCTTGAGCTGGTTTGCTTCTTTCAAAATCAGATTTAGGTTTATCTCTCTAAGGTAATATCCCTGCAAGTGTCCTCCATCAGTTACTATGCTCCTTAGGTGTGGGAAACCATTGCCTCCGGGCTTCTCACCTATTACCAGGCTTAGAGCCAGTTATGAACATGATAGTGATGCATGGCCGGGTTCTCCTTTCTCCTAACCAAGTGGGCACTTATTTCTGTATCACAGGCAGTAATACTATGCCTCCATTAGCATGTGGTTCAGCAGACTGTAGACTCTAGTGAAAATGGTTTGGTGGCACTTTTCCTGTAAAAGATTTTTAAATGTATAATTATTGGTATTTAAAAGTTGTAATAACATAAATTAGTGGAGACTCAAATATCAAATAATAATTTAACAATCAAATAAGGAGTAGCTTCTGCTATATTAAATTCAAAGCTACATATTTTTACATCTTCAGCAATAATTACACCACCTTTAACTGTAAATTGCAGAGTTTTTATTTAAATAACGGTAAAAATGTGACTGTAAATACATTATTGTATTACTTATTACTAATTAATTATAAAGCATAATACCTAATACTTATAGGGGGTGGTGCTGGAGAGGGTAGCACATGCTGGATAAGATCTAAGGAAGGAAAGAAATCTCTGATTTAATCCTGTAAGTAATCCAGCCTGAAAAATCACTCATTCACACAGTGACGTTGTGGGATTTTTAAAAATGTATTTACTTTATTTATTTAATTTTAGAATGTGAAATATTTGTTGCAAAATATTTTGCTTAATAAATATTGCTTATAAAGTCATGTTTAATGAAAATCTGAACTTGTATTCGCATATACCTAAGGCTCCAATAATAGTATCAGAGAAGAAAAAGTGGTCAAGAAGTGGTATTCGTGTCGATATAATACCCTTCAAAGAACAGTATCATATTTCCGTTTCCGTCCACCTCTGGAATAAATACAGTTCATCCCCTGCTGAATTATTTTGTTATTAGTTACTTGAAGAAAAGAAAAAGTATTCAGGGCATATTGAAATGGCTGGCCATTGTATTTGGCAGTAGAGATTAATGAATTTTGGAGCTAAGCCTTTATTAAGGGGATCTGGGGACATGCTATTATTTTTCCGTATAATGGAAATAGTTTTTCCCTAAAACGTTAGTTAGTAATTATGAGCAAAATACATATTAATATCGCTTTTAAAAATATTGTCAGGACCTGAAAAAAGTGGTCTCATGTTGTCTTCAGATTTAAAGAGTGTTTGCTATTACTGAGGCAGTAGAGGGGTAGACATCTTGTCATCAGTAAATGTGTTGGCTCCTGTACCCATGATGGTTGGATGTGTCCTCAGCTGCAAATTCATTGTCTCAGTACTTGTACTTTGCAATGGAAGCCAAGGGTAATCCATGCGTTGCAGCCTATGCCAACAATACAGTCACCAGTCACGCTGGAAAATTTGCTTCGAACTGACATCTTGCTGTAATTGAATAAATTATATTTTATTACATAATGACAGTTATGTGTGATTTAAATTATTACAAAGCACTGAGAAATAGCATAAAATATAGCTTTCATTTTCTACTAAAGAAGCAAATGGAATGGCTAATTAAATTGATTCTATTGTAATGATGCTGTCCTAATTGTTCAAAAATTTTCTTAGAAAAGACAGCTCTCAGGAAATGTATTAGATGAATATGTAGATCTGAATTTGGATTTTTTTTGTCATTTAGTTTAGTTTTACTCATTCTATCAGAGCAGAATTTACACATGCATGTTTCACTTAGTCTGGGGTTACAATGATCTTTATATTTTATTTCATCTGAAGCCCTTAATGATGCTTGGAATGTTTTATTTTTTAACGTTATAACGTGTGTCTACAAACTTTAAGAAATATAGTGTATCTTGAAGTCCAGTGGTTTCTCAGTCATGGAGCCCCCATGCCTTAGTGTAAATTCACACATTATGTGCTGTAGTGCTACAAAAATACACAGTGCTGTCTATCTTCAGCAGATGAAGCCTGTGCACATTAGACTTATAACGGGCTGGATAACTGCCAACAGGTGAGCCGAATCTAATAAGCTTTATAGCCTGAGCAGTAGCAAAAAGCTGGCACTGTCCCGATTAGCTTTTGATTGTAGCTCCCAGGCCTTGGCCAATGTCAATCATTAGTAAAATTTTTCATTAGGGAGGTCTTTCTGTTATTGTATTACAAAGACTAGTTTCAAATCAAATAGGATGTAATTAATTTAATCACATTTATAAACATAATTGAAAAACTTTTTAAGTCAAATAAGTAGCCATCCCCTCAGACTTCCATTAATTATGCTAAGACGTTCACACCAGGGGGTCATTGTTGGCAAAAGAAGCACAAAAAACTCTCTTGACTAGGACTCTAAAGCTTGCATTCCTAAACAGTCTGTGTGTGGATCTGTGTGTGCTGTTCAGTCTTAATATGCACACCGATATGGCTGAAGTTTGGCAGGAAATGAACAAGATGAGTTTGAATGTAGCAGGCATTTCTGCGGAAATTTGCATGGCTGTCATTAGATTGCATGGCGGCAATTCCTGTTTGCTAGATCTTACGCTATTTCTTGTCTGCACACATGCGGGATAATAGTAAATAAATAAATAAACACACACACACACACACACACATACACACACACACACACAGGAAATTGTGATCAAAATAAATGAAAAATTTATTATGAGTGTACTAAAGTATTTGAATAAATTAAGGTTGATCTAACGTAAACTGGTTCAAATAACTGTATTTAAAAAACTGCCTGATTGCGTGGTTGCTGCACTCTTAGCCGATTCTGATCTAGCATTCCTAATATTTATTCTTTTTGTAACCAAAACTGGTTCCTGAATTCGAGCTTAAACTATTTTCCTCAGGATCCAGTTTTATTCTCAGAGGCTCATGATGCCGGCTGTGTGTCAGCGTTGGAGAGAGATAAATCAGATGTAAGAAGTTGCTCTTATGTCAGTCAGAGCTGAAATGTCCCTTGGCTGAAATTTCAAATATTTTTTATGGAAGTTATGCATTGACAGTTCATTGTGTCACTATGGCAACTGTGTTTGAGAAAGAGAATTTCACTTTTGTTTAATGCCACATTATCCCGTCAGTTCGGAGAGTATGCAGCTTTTTGCTGTCATATCCCACTCTTTGGAAGTGTCACACTGAAAGCCTGTCATGGTGTTAGGCCTGAAGTTTAGGGATGACTTTATGACAGTGACATCCGTGAAGACAGCCAAGAAAGTAAACACAATTTTTTTGCCATTAAATATGTTGCCACCATCAGGAAGACGATTTTCTGTAGAAAGATGAAGCAGCAGTGCTTTCTTTGATCAGAGTGGCTAAGTGCTAGTCATCAGTGACATTGGTAATTTTCATAATGAGGAAAATTATCAGGCATTCTCATTATTTGTGAGTCTAACTCTGCAAATGCTTGTGGGGTGACTTATTCTCTGAGAGATTTATGGGGCATCCTTAAATGATGTGCATTTTAAGCAGTTATCTGAATGTCCTTGAAGTGCTCTCAGTTAGGGGATGCTTGACCGCATGTTCTTAAAGGACCACATCCTTATCTTTACTCCTGCATTAAAGCTATGTTTAGACTAATCAAATTTGCTTTTTTTCCTCAGCTGATTGGATTTAGGTTTTCAGTTGAGCCATTAGCACAAACCATTAGCAGTCTTTTGCTGAATTGGTTATGATAATATGATGTGTCCAAAATTAGAAAGAGCAGCATCAGAGCCTTGCCAGTAGGACTCCATGGACAAGATAATGTATATGTTTCTTTATATGTATGTATAAAGTGTGCGTGTGTGTTGTAGTGTGAAATACAAGCAATGCAAATATGTCATTTAAAAGCTATACAGCACATTAGCTGTCTAAAATGCCTAACCTCTAGAAGCTGACACAGCCTCAGAAATGCAGATTCCCAGTATATTTCAATTAGGATGCTGCATTAGCTTTGTCTGACTTCATGTGAAAGATGTGAAAATTACAGCAGGATATAAATGGTTTTAGAATCCAGCATACAGCATACTCTGCTTGTAGAAATGGATATGTTTTGACCTATAATATGCACTACATAGAATGGAGGGAGATATTGTGAAAACCTCAACCAACATCTGACATTTTGGCAGGACAAGGAGCACTGTATTATTCAACTTTAAGCTAAACAGTGAAATAATTTACACAGACAGTCATGGTAAAACATCCGAGAATCAGTTATACTGTTGGAGAAACATATTCCAAAATGGTGGTACGAGGCAATAAAATACTGTTAAATATGTGTTTAAATAAATGTCTCAGAGATTTTTAGAAGATGGGGTTCTCCATTATAGGAAATACTGCATGGTTTAGGGTCTTTCATGAATCACATTTCTCAATATAGGATTTCATCATCTATGTTAAAAGATTTAAAGAATCCAGAGAAATCTCTATATGCAAGGGATAAGTCCCAAAACCCATTCTGGCTGGCAGTTGTATGCTTCTATCACCCTTTCCTTGCATTGTCTGTAGTTTTTGGCTAGCCTAATGTATCATGTGTGGTGTTGAGGCATTGATTAGATGCTCATTAATGCAACTGCGTTAGTCTTTATAGGAGAATAAATAACATTAAACACAGAATGAATTTGTTCCTTCTGTACTACATTCGTTCTTCGCTAAAACAGGTGCATGGATACATAAAACCACACAAAAATGGACTTTGTAGTTCTGTTTGCAGTTACTACCATTTTTAGCTGCTTGGCTAGGTCTGCTGCTCACTATCAGGCCATAGATTCAATCTCTAGTATATATACATCCAGCTAGAATGAACCCCTTACAGAATAAAAGATTATGCCAGGTTCAGTCATTTTGCTTTAATTTCAGGGCTGGATTTGGCAGTGCAATGTGTGAAAAATGGAAGCATCGTATTCACTACTTATCGAAATGAAACGCAAGTGATTTTACAGGGTAAAATATGCTTTCTCCTGCTGATTATAAACAGGGATGACCCTGTGAAAGAGCAGCGAGGTGGAACGTTGGTGTTCTGGTGGGACTTGTGACTCATGACTGTGAACACTACTGACTGTGTTTTCAGTCAGTCGGCAAGAAGGAGCCTTCATTCCACTTTCCCAAAGCAATGTACCAGATAGCTGGGTGTTAAAGAAATCCTACAGCCGAGTCAAGCACTTTGAGCTGCTCCTGAGAGTGTGCCGATGTACTCAACATTGCTTTAGGTCAGGAGAGGCTGCAGTAAGCTACTACTATTCATCAGTGGAGGTTGACTTAGAAATGGGAAGATAATTGACATTGAAAGAAAGGGCAAGATTCAGAAAAGTGGTTTAAGAAATGGTAACCGTGAGGTCAAAACTGATGCACTATGCATAATCTTTTTTTTATGCCATTAACATCATATCTTTCTGGAGCAGAGTGTAGTCCTTTGCCAGCTTGGTTTGATGCTAATATGGATTAGCATGGTAGAGAGCTCTCCTCATACTGCTTCCTCTTTTTTCCAGACATGCCTCAGGACTGCATTTGTATTATATTGAACCATGCAATGTAAGGGAAAGTCTCTGTGGTTTAAGGCTCTCTCATGGAAAACCTTACATAGTGGACGGCTCTTTGATTTAACTCCCTCATGCAGTGTTTTTCAGCACAGGCCATGTCCTGTAATTGATGTCGGTGGGTTTGAATCCTACACTTATTCTGGAAAAGTTTCTATTGACAGCAGCATTTCCTCAGAGGATCTCCACCCACCAGCTTTATGACAGCAGCCAAACTCCAGTCAAGGGAGATTGATTGATCTAATGAAAGCAGCATTAATATAAATGCTTCAATTAATTTGAGCCAGGCTTTGCATGGACATGCATACTAACCAGGAAGGACTGTACACTCTGGTTCTGGAGAAGTCTCTCTCCTTTCTTCTCTTTCTCTGATGTTTATTATGGTCAGTGAGATGAGGTCATAATTTACTTCTTTTTAACAAGTCTTTGAAGATTGATGTGTTTATATTCGTGAAGGAAAATGGGTAGATCCTATATTGGTGTCAGCTGTATTAGGCTGCTGTATATTTCCCTATGTTATGTTGGCCAGTATGGTTAAAAGTATATTGTGGTATTATTCAGCCTTGGTGATGAGTGAGCCGCACCTGCTTCTTCCACTGCCATGCCTTTGTAATGTGTATAAAGTTTGGTTTTTTCATTGTGTTGTTGAACGAGTGGAAAAGATGTCGTCTTGATGGCAGCATATGTTGTTGTATGTTTCTTATAGACAATAAGACTAAAATATGGATTCAGCATTGGATACATCTCCAGTGTTTGATGGCCCATCTATCCTGCATAGCACATAATGAATCCTGTATTGTGTTCAGTGAATTTAGGATGCCTCAGCACTGTCTGTGTCCTTGATAGGGATGAAGATGTTACAAAGTTGAATGAATGAATAAAAGATGGTCCATCCTGGATACCATAAAGCCTAGAAAAGTTGACAGCACTTTTGGACACAATTAACATAAGGTTTCCTTTTGGCAGTGTAGAGTTTTAATATGCCTACCTAGAGGTAAATATACTGCAATGATTGACAAATGTTTGCCAGAGTAATCCTGAGCCAAATGGAACCAATTGATGCAGAACAATTTGAGAGATCAGAAATCATGGCTATTCATCTTAGGTTGGCACCTTTGCTTTTCATGCAATAAAATATGTCTAGACTCTCTAACTACTTTCCTACATTCTCAGAACTAAAAAAGGTATGGTAGAGGTACATTACTGTCACTAAAAGTACCTTTAAAGGTACAGCAGTGGTTTTAAAGTCCAGATGTGTTCTATAAAGATAAATTACATACTCCACTCCAAAAGGAGGAGAGAATATTTGAAGATTACATTAAAACTGTGTAAAATAAAACAAAAAAATGGTTGGAGTGGTACAGTGGTAACACCATTGGCTCACATGTGAGAGACCTGGGTTCAATTTCAGGTCTGTGCAACCAGTCTTTGCTACACCAATAAGTGTCCTTGGACAAGACTCCTAACACTGTGTTGGCCTACCTGTAATACCAGTAACCTTGTAAATCGCTTTGGATAAGAGCATGTGCTGGGCGATATGAGCGCAAACCACTATCATGATTAATTGGACATTTTACCATGATTACAATTAATGAACGATTATTTTGTTGTTGCATTTTTAACCCTCATAGTTCAGTGATGAGGATTGTACTGTAAATATGCTCCAGTATTAAAGCTGGGATATTTTTTCTAATGTTGCTGGTAGCTTGTTCCTTTTGCTTTTTGAGCACTGTTTATATTTGGTGTGTGATTGTGCTTTGGTATTTTTCTCAGCGTTTACATTTGACTTTTTTACAGTGTCGTATTAAATAGTCAAAATAAAGCACGTCCAAATCACAGACACTGTGTTTTTCTTTGGTACTAGATGCTCAAGTTGTTTGGTCTGCCTCTGCGTTTAGGTTGCTTCCATGTGGCAGATAGGGGCAGAATCACGTGATTACAGCTTGGTAGTATGGTATTAAAGGGACAGTACAGGAACACACAGTGGGGATATAAGAAAAAAAAGTAAAAATAATTGATATAATCGATATAAACAAGATTATGTTGATTAGAAGTTCTGAATATCGATTTTGATTAATTTTCGATTCATTGCCCAGCCCTAGTGTCTGCCAAAATTCCATAAATGTAAATCAACACACATAAAATCTACAGTTATAATAGGATAAGGTACAGTTATGTTCTTTAACTAAAATCCTAAATGGAAGGAATGAATGTATGGTATATTTAAGAAAGCATGAAATATCTTATTTTCTTACTGTATGCAAATAAGAACATTTCCTGCGACATATTTGCTGACCAAATTTGCCAGTCAAGCTCAGTTACTGTGTGTTTACAAAACCAGGCTGTTGCAGCACATACAACTGCAACAGTTTTTGAAGTGCTCTTGAGCTCATGTGGCTATATTTCTTCTCACAACACAATGGTTTCTCATGCAGTGCTCTCTGAGGGCCCACAGGTCATGCCCATTCAGCAGTGGTGTCCAGCCTTGGCCTACACTGACAGCCATGTCTCTGGATTTCTTGAATCTTTTCACTATATTATGTACAATAGATGATGTAAGACCTAATTGTTATTTTGAATATTTGACAATTGTCTAAAAATCTGGCACAAAATTGTGAGCCCCAACCCCTGCCTGAGCTTTTGGATGCTCCATTTGTACTTTTTGTAGTCACGTCCATAAAGAGGGCAGCTTGAGTATTCTACAAACCTTTCATTTTGTGCCTCTTCCAATGTTTTTGTAGTATGTTGCATGCATCCAGTTTTAAATGTCAAATGCAATTTTTTTAATTACTATTATTCGTATTGTCCATACCATTCCAAATTTTTCTAATTGTGTTTGTTAAATCCATTGAAAACCTTGAGTACAAACCAATACCGGAACAATGTGATATTTCTTTAAAAATCCTCTAAGATTGTACACTTAAAGGACTAATAAAACACTGTCAGTTTCTTCTTAGATGTCAGCTTCTTCTTAGACTAATGTGAATGTAATGTGCATAATGTGTTTTAGCATCCATCATGAAAATGTCTTCAGAAATTCTAAGATAATTTTTGGCATATTATGCACCCCCACCCTCATTTTTATGCTTGGTAAGTTACCAACCTAACAGAAGCCACACTATCGCCAGTAAGAAAGGGAATTAGCCTGTAAGAATCAGCCAGCATTTCTGCAATCAAGCACTGTATTACAGCTGACTACTGTGAAGCTTTCTGGGAGAGGAACAGTGCCATATTTGTGCCCAATGAAAGACCACCACAGAGGCTTTCAGACATGCAGTGCACTCCGCAGAAATAACTTTCCCTCTCACACCCCACTTCCTTGCAAGAGAAGACAAAAGGAGTCGTTGCATTATTGCTTTTCCCCATGGTCATTTTTATTCTTCTGAAATCTTTTTTTTTTTTCGTGAACTGCTGGCATGTTTGACTCAAGTCATTACAGGCGCTGTCCTGTGGCTTCCCCCCTCAGCTGTCGTGACTTTGTGCCATGAATGATGGATTTCTGTAACAGATTGCAGCACAGATGAGTGATTGTGCTCAGAGCTAGAGAACCGTTCACAAGCATGGTTCCCACTTTTTTCCAACAGCAACGCTGTAGGCAGAAAATGCAGGGGAAGATAGTTGATGACAAATGGCATAGCATGGCCATCATTTCGCAAGAAATTATTTCCCGTCATCCCACTGGTTTTGGGGCATTTATTTAAGAGCTCAGAATCTTCGACTGCATTGTTCTAATGCTGGTGGCAAAGCCATGATGGGCCCATTGTGTACAATTATTAAAAACAAATACGTACATAACTAGAGGAATATTCTGACCATATTAAACAAAAAACAATTGATGAAGCAATAGAGGAGAGATATCTGGAGTGGTGGAATGATCATTGGGTTTGTTGTGTATATAGTAGAATTAACTGGAAAAGCATTGTGAATTTTCCTACAGTGAAAAGTTACATCCTGGCCAATATACATTTTAGTTTATTGCATATGATTATATTTGCCACCATCATACCTTGATGAGCCCAGCATCACACATTTGATGTGACTGAAGTGTAATTCTGGACGCTCTTGATTCTGAGGACAATGCTGCTCCAGAATGTACTGCTCCAGTAGTGCTGTCCATCATGTTGCTCTAAGCCCCCAGTGGACATAGGACATCACTCTGCATTGCATCACCTTTCCTGTGCAAGCTATAGCTTTCAGTCTTCAGAAGGGTACTGCTCCTTTGGCTCCGGAATGAAAGAGGAAAATTGGCTGCTTCACTGGTCACATGAAGTTTCTTTGCAGTATGTCCATATGGGCTTGCCACATGCCAGAAAGCTGACTGTGCCCTCATTTCCAGAGCTCTGTTCTATAAATCCTGCGCCTGATAATCCCCTGTCCACTGTAGAGACCATAAAGGTGATGTTTTGTGTTTTCGATTTGTGATAAATCCTTCCCAAGGCAGCTTTGCATGCACTTAAATAAGCTCACAATTGCCTCTTATAAGCCATCCTTGGCTGGGTTCTTTGTCATCTCATTTGCAATCAGCATTCAGAGCGTGATGCCTCTTTGCAAGATTATCCATGATCAAACTGACTTTTGACGAGAAGATAATAGACGAAGCTCCATGAGGAGCAGGCCAGGGGCAATCTGATCTCAGAACAGCAATCATATCTCAGAGCAGCACTTTTGGCCCATGAAGCCAGCTTGATCTTCCTATTGACATTTTAATGACCTCCTGTCTCATGTGTCAAATGCAATTTTGATCATGGCGAGAATGCCAGAATTGACCCTGGACTTGTCTGCGGACTTGTTAACATGCAGCATCATGCACTCACATGAAATTCACGGACCACACAGAGGGCAGAAGGACCACATGGACAGATCAGCTTTAGATGCTGAAGTCATTCTGGCCACTCACCGCTGACTGAGCATGTAGAATAACCTATGGCTTTCGAAGTGCCCTTGTCTTTTAAACAGATTTTGCTTCAAACCTTTTTAAAGCTTCAAAGCTTCTTGCAGGGAAAATATGTCAAGTATTCTTTATTGAGTCTCTTAGTAGATATGAGTGTTCAATCACTGTAAGACAGTGCAGATTAAATCCTTCTATACTCTAACTTTGGTCTCAGTGATGCATAAATATAACCACATAGGCATATGTAACTAATATGCCTGTAGAGATAATAACTAACTCTGACAACACAGCATCATTCTGTTCTGTTGTACATTTGTGTTTATGATTAATTGATTTCTCAAGCTCTGGTGTTAAACCTTCTCACAGATGAAAAGCCTATGTGAAATCCTCTTATGGTAAATGAAGAGAAGCATTTAGAGCAAAAAAAAAATATAAATAAATAAATAAGAAGGGTATTTTACAGAAGATAAGAGCAGACTAGCCTGTATCTGATTGCCTATTATCTCACGCAGACAGCTGATTACGTCTAGATGGACCAGAAAAAGCATTCAGCTCCAGTGATTGAGTAGTGCTGCAGATAACATTAATGAAGTGTACTGGTGGGCTTTATGATAACCCTGAGCATTCTGGCATGATGTTCAGTAATTCACAACGAGGAACACAAGTAGCAAGATTGTTTGAAATATTGAAGAATACAGTTTTATTTAAGAATATTTCTCAATCACTTTTATTTATTTATTTTTTTACGAAGTAGTTTATAAATATTAGGCAAAGGACATCAGAAGCCGTCCAAAATAATTATAATAATAGCAGCAAGAAATCAAGCATTTAATGTGAAGATTAGAACATTTCTATACTCATTTGTAATTATTTAAATTGTTCTCTTAGTTATATGTTAGAAAGTCAACTTAAATTTGAAAAAATGTTTTATTTTTTTTTCTTAGTCTGACATAGTGAAACTGGCTATTTGGGTAAAAAAATTATAGAAGAGATTAGCAATTAATAAGCAAATAAAAAACAAAAAATGTAATATGTAAACAAATTAACATATAAAATCAAATTAGAACAGAAATATTTCCACCAGCTAAACTGCACTGTGCAAAAAAATGTTACCTTAAATGCTATTTTACTAAAAGAAGAAGTGTAAAAGTCTGATAAACTACATGGACTGAAAAATCTAAATTCTAAAGAGAGTACAGAGAGTGGTGAAGCATTTAGTGATGTCATTGTGTAATTTGAATTTTTACTTGTCCCTTGTGCAGATTGATATTTTGAAAAATTGGTGGGCACACAGGGGCTGGAAACTAACAAAAAACAGAGAAAGAAGAATTTTGCCCTTTAAATTATATCACACAAGGATGAAACATGACTAAGGACATAAGTTTTCAATGTAAATACATCTCTATTTTGATTTCAGGTTTAATAAAGAGGCGTCAGGTTAATAAAGTGTAAAGTTTAATAAAGCCACTATAACAAGTAAAGAAACAGGAAGGAAAGGGAAAAAAAAGCAAAAAGAGAAGAAAGACTTGACAAAATTGACAACAAGAGGGCTATTAATAGACAACAGGAGAAAAAACTAGGAAGAGACAAAAGCTATTCACAGGTGGAAAAATAATGACAGGAGGCAGGACATACATTTTAAAGAGAAGATTTCAGTAAAGAGGCACTTTAAGCAACAGCATCAGCAGGGAAGTTATAACAGTGTTAAAACAAAAGAATTCTAATCTTACACAAATTTGACTTGTTTCCCAGTGTAACTTGTTTATTAACTACAGCAAAAACAGCAGCTTGAACATTTTATTCTGATTTAAAGTAATAATTTGACATGATTGTAGATTTTAGTGAGTTCAGCGTCAAAAAAAAAAGTCAAAACACAAGTTTGTTTACTAATTTTCTTGAAATTACTTTATGAGACAAGCAAAGACTATTAAATACTGTTCTGTTGTTTTTTGAGATGTTGCTCAGTGACCTTGTTTACCACAGCGATGCTGTTAGCATGTATTTAAGAATATTGTGACCATTGCTACAGATGCTGGAGCTTAAAGTCCCTAATTTTAACACAGGGGAGGCAATGTGCAACACATTATTTCATTCACACCAGTGTAGAATTCCTAATAATGCATATGCAAATGACACTTTTCAACTGGAGGTGCTAAAGTATCCACATGCAGTGGCCGCAGGTTGTGCCAATTGTTCAAACAACAGTTGCAGGTGGATGCTTTGAAAGCAGAGTTATTATGCTCACCTGAGTCTTGGCTTTTGTACAGTGTAGAAAATGGACTTTCTCTTCTGGGAACGGGGTGATCTGACCAGATGCCCTGCTGCTTCTTTTTCAAATCCTATTGGAAGCCACATTTTCTAAAATGCCTCTACCATTTCCTTCTTGGAGAGGAGGGGCTTTGAAACTCATCTGTATCTAGACTGTTCCATCTCCTTAAGTGCTCAGTTATTGCCCTTTTTTAATCTCCCTTGTTTATGCAAAGATATGATTCTTGTTGTTTAAATGCCACATGTGTGTGGTTCTGAAGGTTTAAGTGCTAAACCCTAGGACAAGCAGCTGTTTGTGGAAATGTTAAGCACAGATTTCCCACTCCACAGTTACTAATACCATATTATCCTTCATCTGCTTATAATTATTCTGCTCTAATTAATGTTTTTAGTAAGTGAAGCATTTTTTCATGAGCTCATTTACACAAACATGCCATCTATTCCTTCACTTACTATCTACTCTATCTGGAGGATTTCTAAGAAAATACATGCAGTTACTCTTTTTTTTAGACCACATATCATACAACCTGTATTCTTCTCAAATAAAAGCTTTACTAAGGCTGCTTTTGCACTTAGTTTGTTTAAATTCCAAAGCATTGTTTTACAATTTATTTATTTACATATTTAAAAAAAAAATTGTCAGCAGCTAAATGGCACTGTGTCCCCTCCCCCGTCAAAAAAAGAAAAAAAAAAAGTCCACAAGTGTTTAGTCATACAGTCTATGCTCTGCAGTCTGTGTGCCATAATCAAATGACTCGCTATAGCTCTTGTTCTTTTAGCAGCAGGATCGGTATCAGTGTCCCTACACAGACAAGTGTAAAGGCAGTTAGACTGTGTGGATAGTACAGGACATGTATGCTGCTTGATGAAAATGAAGACTGAATAGCCTTTCCAGTCCTTTGCTTTGCTTTGAGACAAATATATATGTTTCTTACTATATGTAGGTAAATTGGTCAACACCAATCAATTAATGTGCAAATGTGCCCTAAAATGCAGTGGGTTCATGCCAACATCAGTAATTTTCCTACAGTATATAGGACACAGAACAGTGTTAGAAAAATATCAAAGGCTATTCAATAAGTTTGCTTTTGAAAAACTTGCTTTCCACAGAGATCTTTCTTTAAGGGAACAGGTAAAAATCACTTATGGCCAAGTTTATGCTGTAGGGTGGATTACTAATGTCTTGGAATTAATAATCACACACTGTACAATGCACCTTATGAAACTGGCTTTTAACTTACTCACTCACTCACTCACTCACTCACTCACTCACTCACTCACTCACTCACACATGTCTAACAATATGCTCCACATGATGCAATATTCAGTGCTTCGCATCAATGACAGTGTTATGTTATGAAAATAACTACCTATAGTTACAGTGGAATCATTTCTGCAGTTTGAGACCACAGCTTAAAAGTGTTGCTTAAATTTTCATACAGATGGGGATGACAAGCTGTAATCTGCACAAAAAACACATTTCCAGGAGAAATACCATTTCTGCAAACTATTATACTGAAGCAAACCCTAAAAGTACTTATATATGATTGAGGCACAATTGTTAAGGAAAGGTAATCTGAATCAATAGCAATATTTGTGCACCACTGTCAGTATGAAATAACCCTATGTTTTTTTTTCTTTGCATGATGCAGAGTTAATCTCAAAACAGAAAAGAAAAGCCTTGTGAACAGGGATGGGTATATGGGCATAATCATAAATAACAAAGAAAAGAATTACTTGGGTGGGGTATCATATTCAGGGCTGAAATAGTGATTCAGAGTTTAAGTGTATAGCACTGATAAACATGGATGAGAAACTGTTGAACTACTGGAGTTTTCAAGCACCTAAATAATACTGTGGGGGTCTTAAACATTGAAGAACAACGTGAAGGGGGGCTAACAGTATTCAAAGCAACATTATACAGGACTACAGCCCGTAGTTGTAGAACTACAAAAAGTTCACCTGTGTGATCAGTAGAGCTGTGAAAATGGACAACGTGGAAGTAAATTGAACGTTCCTGTTGATGGTGATACATTGAATTTCTGCACATTGTACTTTGTATAAGAATTATGCTTAGGTGATGTTAGTTTCTCTTTACTGGATTATTACCCTGTTCAAATAAACGTTATATTTTCTGTAATGCTGATCTTGCACAGTATAAATATATTGGCATTGGTGGATACATTCCATATGTCAAAAGTCTCTTATAGTTAGTGAATTCAGCTAATGTAAGATCCACCCATTACGGACACAAACCTACAGTTGTATTTACACACCCTGTATAACCTCTAAAATTATAACCTCTTAAAATAAAATGTTATTCTCTGGAGCAGCTATTCAGTGCTAAGCATGGGCTAGAGGTGTAAAATGTAGTTAAATTGATTTGCCTGGAGTGATGGAGCATCATCCAATACCTTTGGGATGCATTGAAGTGGGGGTTGTAATTCATCCAACATCAGGATCTCACTAATGCTTTTGTGGCTTAATGCCATCAAAGTCTTGCAGAAAACATCCAGTGTCAACATGTGGTTGCTGCAGTAAACATGACTACTACCTATTTATATATTCAATATCAGATAATGTTGGGCGGCCCAATATCCATATTCATTTAGCCATGTAGTGTAGTGCACATGAATATATCCCATATTGGCATCAATCCAATATTCCATATATATTCTAAATATTCCATATATATTCTATTCCATATATTTCCATATATTCTATATATTCTATAGCGCCAATAATCTATGGTTCTATCTGTACTTGTTTTTATTGCTTGTAATTGCTGCAAACTGGAAGGTATATTTTTATAACCTGTTAGTTTTATACTATGTAAAGAACAGGTAACAGAATACAATCACACCTGCTGTTGTTAGGAGCACTAGGGGGAGCTTGAAATGGTTAAAGATTTAGATGCAGTAGAGAATGTGCAGTATAGTGCTTTTTTGTCACATTTGTTGCATTTTGTGAGATTTCCAATTATGTTGCAGCTAATATCTTTTTTTTTTTGGTGATAAAGAGTGGAGCCTTGTATTTATTACTTTTCTTACCATTTCTTACAACCAACATTGCTGATTGTGGTATTAGGGGCAGAGAACTCTCCCCCAAACATTTAGTCTCTGGCCATAGTTCTGTGTTGCTCACCATTAATCCATATTTGTTGAATTATTCTCTGTTACCACTGAAGAGAGAATTGATCATTTAAAGCTGCTTATTGTTTCAAACAGAAAATATGCCTTTACACCAGGAAAATCAACTATTCTTTTATATTAACAGACAAACACTATTATGTTATATCAACTAATTTTAGTAGGCTAGTCACACTATAACTTATTTCACCTGGTATATTTTAGATTTAGTGAGAGAGTTCTGACACCAGATTTACTTCAAAAATAATGATGAAGATTCTGCTTTTTTTCTTTAAAGCTTTCATTATTATTTTTTTATAGAAAGTTTTTAAGAACCCAAATGTTGCCCTGTTTTTAAGAGTGTATGCTTTAACATATAATTCCAAATATTGTCTCTTTTGTTTGACTGAATATGGCTGGCGTGTCCAGTCAATAAATAGACGGATCTGCCCAGTGATTGATGGTGGACAAATTGCTCCATCAGTATTCTGCTTTCTCATTTCTAATAGATGTGATATTACCCCAGTGCTTTGAAGTCATGACTTCTTTTAGATTAACAAGATGCCGAGTGCTTTCATTTCAGGTGCTGGTTTTCTGCAGTGATCATTTTCATCATTTTGTATTATTCTTTCAAGTCTTTTTTGTTTTTCCACTTTACAGAATTCAGAGATCCTTCTGAGATCCTTCATTTTCAGTTCTGTAATGTAACAGGAAAAAAAGGAAAAAAAAACATTAACTTGGTTTGTAGAGTGTATTACGGAAGTCCTCAGCACAGCTGAGATAAATAAAAATGTAATTTATATACCAGCGGCTCCCAGCCTCCATTGTACAGCTACACAACCAGTCCTTGGGCAAAAGAGGCTAGTCAGCAAGTGGAGTTAATCAGTATGGATCGGTGGTGAATTTAATGAAGCGCAGGAGACATTTGTCTTCAACCTGACATATGGCTAAGCTTTTGGTTGGTAGTTACTGAATGCTAAGCAGTGATATTTTAGCGTGAATAAGTCTGTAATTTGCACTGGTGTTTATACTTATCCACATTTTTTTCTCTCAGGGTTTGCGCCTGTTTCCCTCCACATGATGTCAGTAAATGGTATGGAAATGAGGATGATTAGCATACACAGAGCAGTGTCATACTGTGACTATAACTCCATTAAACACCAGAAGTTTACAGACTAAAATCCTCTTGTATGCTTGAAGGGTACGAAGAAGGTTCAAAGGCATATTTGGGGAACTGGAATATGTATTTTAATAATTGCTGGTATTGATCTTGACACAATACCAAATTTTATTAAATTTGCATTATATATCTGACTCCTAAAATAGTTTTAATTGTTTGGTTACTGATTAAAATTCTTCTTAAGTTTCCTTTTTGCACATTTTTAAGAGTAAATACAAATATGTTGTTTGAATCAAAAGCAGACATGTCATGGTTGTAAGGCACTACGCTCACCTCTGCTGAACTAATTATAATTGTGAGATGTAAAAAAGTGAATTGTAACGTCATTTATGTATGGCATTTTCATGTGTCTTGAAGGTCACATTAATTTTGTCCATTTATTTTTGTGCTTTTTGTCAAAACCAAAATTTATGTTAATGCTACATTTAAATGAGGGAAGACATAGTCACAATTATTATCGTTGTAATGATCTGATCACAGTTGTCAGACCTGAAACAAAACTGTCAATTGGTCAAAAGTTAATTGTGTTCAAAATGAGCAAAAGTTCTTATTCTGTGCTTTAATGCAGCTACAGTTTGCAGTTAGTTACTTACATACAATGAGCAAAAAAAAAGAATGAGTATGTCAGGTCTAAACTGGGCTTTAATTCATATTTGGACAGGATCTCTGGCTACTGAGATTTTTTTCTTCCTCCTGCCTTAAGGAAATAACTAGTCTAAATGCCTATGGATTTTCACAGAATTCAGTGAGAATCTGGAGAGTCTGATCATGTGATTCTCTGTGATTTACAGTCACCTCACATGAAAATAGGGTTAAGACTTCTGTTATTCAAAATAATTGTCAGACATAATGAATGCATGTGTTTGTTTCAAATACCTCCCTGTTTTTTCAAATGACAGTTTTATGTATTGATTTTAGTCATACATCTTAGACTGCTTACACGTCTTACACAGTTTACAGCAAATTCATTAAACCATTAGCAGGTCATCATGTTTTTGTACCACAAACAGACATCCCTTGATTGGGATTGCAACATTTGCTTTACTGGAGTCCATATGCTGTGGGGATACACAAACGGGGAGGCTGGCAGGGCTAAGCTTTAACATTTCCCCACCAGAGAGAGTTTGTCCATTACTGAGTCTGTAGAAATGCTTGTTATTTCTGGGTGGGGTAATATGTAGGCATAATGAAAAATACAGGCAGAAGTTCTTTCACTCTCCTTCTGCTTGTTTTTGTATTTCACTCTTATTTTCTCTCCTGTTCTATAGAACAGAAGGCTCTTTCCTTGCACTCTCATTCATGCAGGCATCTGCCACACCAGAGGGCTTTGAGCTAATGTAATTTATGGCATTATTTCTAATAGAGAGAGAGAGAGAGAGAGAGAGAGAGAGAGAGAGAGAGAGAGAGAGAGAGAGAGAGAGAGAATGCCTTAAAACACTGCTCATGCTGAAAGCCGATGGGTTAGCATTCTGTGAACCATTCTCTCTCCACAGCATTCCATTGTGCTGTGTGCTTCACTAGATGGATGAGGGCTTTAGTGACTGCCTCCTTAATTAAAGCAGCCGGGCTATCCATTTCTACATGTGGATATTAGTAGCTTACTTGCTTGTGTAGATAAGTTTTAATTTGTAGACTAACATTAATATCAACGAGAGCACAATGTTGTGCCCTTTGGATTAGAATTAGAGAGAAGGTCAAAAAGTAAAATTCAAAAATGTTGACATTCCTATCACAATATTAGCACAATATTAAATAAATAATGCTGCTTTAGTTGTTGCTGTTTTTGTGGGATGCATAAGCCTGTCACCATCCACATTTACCATCATGTCATCAATTAACTGCCATATACGTTTATGTCATAATAAATGTATTCATTCATTAATTCATTGTAAGAGCTTATCCACTTCAGGGTCGCGGTGGGTCCGGAGCCTACCCAGAATCATTAGCTGCAAGGCAGGAACACACCCTGGAGGGGGCATAATAAATTCATTATCTGTAACTGCTTATCCAGTTCAGGGTCGCGGTGGGTCCAGAGCCTACCTGGAATCATTGGGCGCAAGGCGGGAATACACCCTGGAGGGGGCGCCAGTCCTTCACAGGGCAACACAGACACACACACACCTTTACTCACACCTACAGACACTTTTGAGTCACCAATCCACCTACCAATGTGTGTTTTTGGACTGTGGGAGGAAACCGGAGCACCCGGAGGAAACCCACGCTGACACGGGGAAAACACACCAACTCCTCACAGACAGTCACACGGAGCGGGAATCGAACCCACAACCTCTAGGTCTCTGGAGCTGTGTGACTGCGACACTACCTGCTGCACCACTGTGCCACCCATAATAAATTAATTTCCTTTTCAAAAACAGAGGAAATAATAATGGTTAGTGTAAACAGATGTGATTTTCTTCAGTATCTTTGTTCAGGCTGTTAAGAAATAATTGTGAGGGGAATAGTTATTGATGGTATGTTTTGCAGCAGGCAAACTAGTATCATTAATATTAGATAAGGGATGCAAATACTAAATGAGTATTAAATGAATTAAACTTTTAGCACCTTTAAAAAGGCAACAAAATTATTATGACTTCGGCTCTAGCATGAAGGATGTACACCCTCAGGGAATATACAAAAATTACTTAAACAAAGTGGATATGTTGTGAATTTTAGGCACAATAGTAATTCTAAGGCTTATTATTAACTAGAAATAGTAGATTATAGAAAATTAACTAGAAAATTAGATATTTTTAAAATGTCAAATTTAAATTTAAACATACCCTTATACTCATGAAGCTCACATGCAGCTGTTTCAGACTTTTCCATTTAACTGTATGATTTTCCCTGGAGATTTTACAGGCTGTGCCCAACTGAATATCTGCGTCCACAATGAGTGCATCTTGAAGGATCTGAAGTTGCTATTTAGAAGAAATGTCCCCAGACATTTGTTTGATCTTATAGTGTACCGCAGTGTATATTAGAGTGCACATTCTGTATGTGTACACAGTAAATTTTAAAGCAATTGATTTTTTATTTTTTTTATTTTTTTTTGTAAACTGTCTGTATTGCCAAGGTCTTTTCTTCTTTCCAGTTAGGATACTGTTGACAGCCTTGCATTTAAGGGGATTTTATTGATCCAGCAGAGAAAACTGGAAATGTGGTGACTGTGTGTGTGTGTGTGTATGTGTGTGAGTGTGGGTGTGTATGAGAGAGAGAGAGAGAGAGAGAGACAGAGAGAGAGAGAGAGAGAGAGAGAGAGACAGAGAGACAGAGGGAGAGAGAGAGAGGAGAATTAACCTTCACATCTTACCAGTTCTTTCGTCACTGTCCAGGATTGTGAGTGCTCAGAATGTCGGAGAAGGGGTCTGCTTCTGATGTGAAGAATGCCATGGAGGGAGACAGCAAAAGAACCAATCAGGTAGGGCTACTTATGCCAGAATGCAGTGTAGTGCTATCTAGAACAGTGTGATATGATGAATCTTTCTGGCAAAATTTCATGAAACGTGGTTGTAAGTAGCATTACCTTATGCGTTTCTTGATGTTACTGAGGTATCTTTTTGATACTAACTCATCGTCTAGCTGGGTAATGTAGTCTGCCATTTGACAAACAAAATCATATAGTGAGCAGTAACATTGACAATGTTTTTCATAATTATCACAGTACATCATAATTATGCTTTTCTCATGATGAGATCATATAACTTCGCTTCTCATTCCTTCTCATTATTTATAAGATAGTAAGTCTTTTTAATGAAATATTATGTCAGAATTATAAGACATTTTGTCATTATCATATGAAGAATATAAGTCCTTATTTTCAGATGGTAAGGTGTAGGCTTTTACAGGGGTGTGTCTGCCCAGACAATTCTTCTGGCCACCCAACAAAAAACACAGAATTTAAACTAAAATTGAAACAGAACTCTTGCACAGTGTCTTAGCTCAGATTTGGAAGTGTTTTGTATTATTCAGTGGGAAACAGCATTATATTGTTTTATTCTCTTTAACATGAGTGTGAAATGAAGCTCTAAAGTCTATTCAGATACAGCCTGTTCAGCCAATGGGAAGCTGGGTCACTTGAGTCCCATGGTAACAACACATGTTATTGAGTTATTTGTGTGGATTTTTTATTTATGTGAAAGCAGCAGAACTCTCATAGTCACTAATGTTTATTTTAAGAAAAGTGGCAATGTAAGTTATGTATATTAATTTTATTAAGTCGATGCTTGTTTGTTTTTAAATCTTCATACAAAATATAAAGTTTATATAGCCACAAAAGGCTTTTAAGAATAAAAGTGTTATTAAATTAAAGCATTTCAAAAATCCCATATTTTTAAATATATTATATGAGAGTAACAGACATTTAAGGACATTTCTGGCCATTTCCAGGCCTAGATTTCTGCCATTCATAGGCAAGTGGTTTCTAGTGTATCTTACTCATCTATTGGGCCTAGATTTTTTTTATACGTAAATTGTTCTAGTTCATTACCCAATGCTCAAAATAAAATGTACAATTTAGAGGTGAATTCATTTGTACAGGGTAATGGCTTTAAAACCCCCTACAAAAATCTGAAGCACACTTTCCTTCACATAATTTAACTTTATCCTTGTTTACATCACGTATAAATGACTTGGAATATTTTTGACTTTGCCCACCAAAATGATTTAAATGCCACCCATGGATGACATCTTAGCAACACATCTGGGACCTCTGTATAATCAGTTGGCATGTTTCTATCTTCATTATGACTTAATGAACGGCTATATTTCCCATTGCATAAACAGGAAGTCATAAAAAGAACGCTAAACAAAAATGACTTTTACCATTACAACCATCTGTTGTAAACACATTACTCATATTCTCATATATTTTCAAGGCCAGGCAGTTCCTCTCTGTTTCTTAAAGATGGTAGAGATTTTTGAAAAACTTAGATAGCTAATGTTACTGCTATTGAAGCAAATATATGATCTGCAGTAGAGGAGAGAGAATGGATAACTCGTATGACAGAAATCACCACAACACGTAGATATCTTACATCAATTTGCTGCCTTTATATATGTATCTCTCTCTCTCTCTCTCTATATATATATATATATATATATATATATGTATATATATATATATATATATATATATATATATATATATATATATATATAGAGAGAGAGAGAGAGAGAGAGAGAGAGAGAGAGAGAGAGAGAGAGAGAGAGAGAGGTTAGCATTTCACCATTTTAGTAGAGATAGGTTTTGTTAACAGCTACAATATACTCTTGAAACGATATATTCTTGAAATACTTTCTTTTGTTCCTAGGATCATGACTCAAAGATGTCAGATGAGCTCAGAGACACAGACGACTCTTCAGAGAAAACGCCCAGCAGGGTGTCCAGATCCCCGCAGAAATCCTCCAAAAGACCAAAGACAGTGCCTGTTAAAGTCATGCTGTTGGATGGATCTGAATATGACTCTGGAGTGGAGGTAAGACAGCTGTGGCTTATGTGTTAAGTGTGTGCTGGAAGTGTCATGGGGATTTCTGAGGACTTTAATCTTAATCCTTAGTGGTCATACAGCTACTGCATATAATCTTGTCATTACAGGCATCCTGAATAAATGCTTTTGTTTATTGCATGTGTCAGTCGATTAAAATCTTTACAGCTGTTAATTAAGCTCCTTGAAGTATCTCTTAATTTTTTTTTTATTGTTATTGTTTTGATTGGAAAAAAGTAAAGGAGAAGTGTTCATTTCTACAGTTCACAAGTCAAGTCCGGTCAAGTGGATCTTATTGTCATTTCAACTATATACCGTATGCACAGTACAGTTAAACAAAACAACATTTATCCAGGACAAAGGTTCTATTTAAAACCACTCAAACAGGACAGAAGTGCACGAGTGCAAACTATTTACTGTATGTAAATGTCCATTAGGAGACACTGTATCACAAACATGTAAGAGCCTTAAACCCATAAAGACTAAATATATCATTGCATACATGGTCATTGTATATCAACTTTAAAACTCATTAATTGAATTTACAGCTGTCTGTACTGTCTGGCCACTAGATCCCAGACAACATAGATCCAGGGGAGTATTTTTGGACATTTTTTGTCATTTGTAATTTTTCAATACTTCACAAACAGTCAAGGGCTTAATACACCATTCTGCCATTTAAATCAAAGCACTGTGTTTGTTTTCACACTCTACATTTATCTGTTATTCCCAAATACTTCTGTTTAATTACATGCCTAACCCAAATGAAAGGAGTTTGAATACATCATACAACCAATGAAAATCCCTGAGGTGACACCCAGTCCCGAATGCTACCTTAGCCACAGTAGGTTAATAAAAACAAACAAGCTAGCATTAATGCACCTCTTAGCATGAACAAAGTCATACTTTTCATTCATCACACAATAGAATTTATTTTACCCCTTAAGCCAGAGAAAAGCACAAAGATATCTGTACCTTACTAACTCATTACTTTACCTTGTCTTCTGCATTTGTTGAATTATTACTGGTGTTGGAGAAATCCATTCTCTCCATTTTAACAATGGTTTGAATGTTATAAGCTATTGCAAGTTATTGCAAGAAGTACTACCTTGTTCTTTCTGTATAAACTCGATAAAATGAGCGGTGAATATTTTTTTTGTGAATAGGTTTTCATAGCCTTTAAATCTGAAATATCACTTGAGACTCCTAAAGCAGAGAATTTGTTTACAACAAATGCAGTGATTGTTCAGTTGTTGTTTTTTTATTTGACCATAGTGGCCCTTTAGAAAGTTCCCACATACACACACCTTTGAGAGCACCTAAAAGCAGCCTATGCTTAAATCTGTTTAACACACTACAAAACTCTGAAAGAAATACAAAGCTAAAAAACGTATATCACACAACAAGACTGTGTGCTAATTCAGGCTTTTAGTTCTCTCCAATACCCTGTCTAGCATTTTATGTGATTCAGGAGTGGCCACATTTTGGCATGAAGCTTTATGCACATGTAAAGCGTATATACAGCTCAGCCAGAATTAATGTCAAAGATGTTCTTGTGTAAATGGATCCTCTGACCAATGTTCTTCAGTACTGTACAACGCTGTTCCACTTCTCCTCCTATAGAGGGGATGTGGAGATGACAGATGACTGCATGTGTCATGCTCTGTGCAGTAGCTGTAGGGGATTGTTCTGGGGGAGGGGTGGCACACATTGATAGGTGGAGAGCTCTCATACACTACTCCATTTCTAGGGAGCTCCACATATTCGTCATAGATCATAGCCATGGCAGCCTGCCTGCCCTCAGGGTTCCCTTAGCTGATTGATTATCATGGCCTATAGAGATGCAGCACGTATATGGAACCTTCTTCAGAGACCTATACTCTGGCCTTCCCATTAACCCTCACTGCTGATGACCCGCCCATTGAGAGTGACTTACTGTCTGGTCAAATGGTCAGAGGTCATCTGTAATCATAGCTTTCACACACACTGCTGAAATGAGGCAGAAGTTGGGAAATCATCACACAGATTACACATACGGTAGAGGCATATTATTGGTCACTAAAGGCACACACATTTTAAATGTACCTTTAAAGGTACAAAAGTGGTTTTAAAGTGCACTTTTGTGCCCTAAAGATCTGAAGGTTGTCTTCTTCAGACAGTGAGGTGAATAGTTGTAATTTGTCTTTATGGAGCTGTGTAAAATAAAAGAACCTAATATATGTCTTGGGGGATGAAATGGGGCGTATGAAATCTACACCATTTTCAAATCTACAGATGTAATAAAAGGTCGAATTATGATCTCTAACTAAAGATACAGAGAGTACCACCACAGTGACTGCAAAAGGTACGGCAGTGACCGTTGTACAAATGTTTGTTTATATAATCAGCTTCTTATTTATATGTAATTCTTTTTTACACGATTTAACACTTTGTTATGGAAAGTTTACGGAGGGTAATGTACTTGGAATAAAATCTTTTCGTACTACCTAACTTTATTTTTTTAACCCAGTTGTCTATGCCAGATAAACCTGCTAGCTAACTGGTTTCTGTCTCTAAGAAATAAATCAAGCTGAGAGAATGAAGGCTAGTTTTGCCTCCTTTAGAAAGATAAGGCCAAATATAGCAATACTAATAAATATCTCAAAATGAGAACACTAATTTTGTTTTTATAAGCTATCAGAAACCCACATTAGTTGGAATTGTGCTAAGTGATGGGGGAGAGAAGTTTTGGGCAAGAGATAGTGAGGCCAATTATGCCCTCTTGGACTCACATGGACAGATGGCTGTGGGATCACCAGGGATTGATCAATCATAAGGCCCTGTTAACCTACATTTAAAGTTAATAAAGTTTTCTTTCTCATATAACAGAGATATGAGGTTTGGACCATGACTGTGCTGTCACATAACACATCACAATCACCAAAACCTATTATCAACTTCTAAATTGGAATAGTGTGCAAATCCTGTTTAAAAAGGTAACAGAGAATTAGGGGCTGTTTGTTTGGGCTTGTGTCGATGTGCACGAAGTGTGGCCGCACCTCTGGTGAACAAACTGACAGGAGCATTGAAGCAGCAGCTCATTCACATTCTGATAACCTTGATCAAAATGCACTGAATGAGATACAGTATTTGAAGCGATAAATTAAGTGCCTGTGGAAAAAGATCCCCCACTGGTAATTGACTCCTCATTCTAGATTGATTCCTGAGCTCACACACCATCAATAATGAACTACAGGGGTTTCTGGCAGAATTAATATTTTTATGCTTCTATAAATCCTTACACACCCTTTATATCTATATACACAAATGGACCATGTCCTTTAGGGTTGACCCAAACAGCATTTTACAGGATTTAAATACTTGTTTGTATTTCTGAAGGGTTTTGTAGCAAACAATTAGCTACAACACCACAGTCCAGCTCAGTAGAATAGTATCCTAAATCTGTTTTATTGAAAGCAATATTGTAAAGCTTGCCCAACCTCAACAAAAACCTTTAATTCAAAAGCAGATTTGTGAGCAAAGCATGGATAGCTGACTCTGTCCACTTACTAACTTTGCTTTCAGTTAAGAAGATATAACTGGTGTTTAGTTATGATTCCATAATTAGCATTTGATTTGGATAAGTGGACAGACTAGGCTCTGAAATATTTATTTTTAGTATAACTGCATGTATTTATTTTAAATTTAGCATTGACATTACTGCTGGCAGATATAGACACGGAGAACACTGATCATTTGGCACTAGTGTGTAATTCTCATATTGTCACATGCATATTTATGCTCTACTCTTTTTAAGAAGATGGCCTATTTCACTTGCTTACTGATTAGCTGTTGAATTCCCTTCCATGAATCACCCTTGGCAACAAGTGTGGCAGAGTCTCTAGTGTAGAGACTGCAATGAGGGTGGTTTTGGATGGGTTTCAGTGCTTGGGGAGCCATCAGAATCCACTGCCTCCATTTCATTATTTTGGTGAGAAATATTAAACTTCCTCAAAATCCCACTCTAATATGCATGGGTAATTGAGGGCCTCCCTTGCTAGCTCATGCATATCTGTCACATTTGTAAGAGCTCTTTCTGTCTTTCTTTTTTATTTTTTTAAGATTCTGTCTGCTGTGGTCACTGCTGAACACCCTCTCCCACCCACCCAAATTCCCTCTTTTACTTTATTATAACAAAAAAGAAAAAAAAATCCGGAAGCCTTCTGCCACAGCTATTAGAGATTGGGAGGAGACTCATACACACAAAAAAGGGGGAAAAAAAGCCTTTACCACTTCTGTTGCCATGGAAACAGCTGCTCTGTCTCCCTGTCGCCGCGGGAACTAGACTCCCTGGGAGGCGAATGCTCCTCGTTTTTGTAGACGGGTACTGCCAAAACCAGCGTCTTAATCACCTTGCCTCTGCCACTCTTTTGTTCAGAATAGCCGGGTGTGGCCTTGAGGTGGTCTGCATGCTGGGCCCCCACCACACAATATACAAGTATAATATGCAAAACCTCAAAGTGCAGTTTTATTCATGATGCATGCCTCTATTTAAGCTTACTGCTTTTGCTTCTATATATCATATTTGTCTTTACATTCCTGTGCAAATATATTTTTGTTGAGTTTAACATCATGTAATACAAAAACAAACAATTATTCATTCATTGTCTGAAACCGCTTATCTAGTTCAGGGTCGCGGTGGGTCCAGAGCCTACCTGGAATCACTGGGTGCCAGGCGGGAGCAGACCCTGGAGGGGGCGCCAGTCCTTCACAGGGCGACACACACACTCACTCACACCTATGGACACTTTTTGAGTCGCCAATCCACCTGTGTTTTTGGACTGTGGGAGGAAACCAGAGCACCCGGAGGAAACCCACGCGGACACGGGGAGAACACACCAAACTCCTCACAGACAGTCACCCGGAGCGGGAATCAAACCCACAACCTCCAGGCCCCTGGAGCTGTGTGACTGTGACACTACCTGCTGCGCCACCGTGCTGCCCATGTACCATGGAAAAAAATATAAATTATCCCCTCACACCCCACCCCAAGTGAATTTGAAATTGTAACCAATTGAATTGTGGTCTCTGCAGAGGATATTTACTTGTTATTTTGAATATCAAATTCACAGCTTCGCCTTTTAAAAAGAAATTTGACTGTACGATAGGGCATGGAAATGCTGTACTATTTTCACACATAGTATGTGTCTATTCCTGACCATTCACTCTCACATTGCAAATTAGCTGTTAAATGACATGTTTCCAAAGGAGGAAAACAGAGTAGCACTTAATTAGGAGTGTGTTAAAGGGGGAGGCTCATCTCTTATGCTGTCAGGACCTCTCAACCTCTCTATTTTTCTCTCTCTCTCTCTGTGTGTGTGTGTGTGTGTGTGTGTGCTGACACAGAAATCCTGTAAAGGACAGTTTTTGCTGGACATGGTATGTGAGCACCTGAACCTGTTGGAGAAAGACTACTTTGGTCTGACCTTCTGTGACTCAGACAGCCAAAAGGTACATTTAAAAGTATCATCAGTTTTACTAACAATTTTCTCATGAATTTTAAGTACTTTTGTGTATTTTTTGGTGTTGCATTTCACATCAGTTTTTCAATTATATCTGTTTGAATTCATTGCTTTATTTATAGTAAATCCATATGAGTCACAATTACCAGCAGTTGTAACAAAAGCACAGTATAACTATAAAATCAAAGAAATTATTTCACAAACATGTTCAAAACTACCTCTATTAAGCTCCCAATTAGAAAGTTTCAAATTACTGTTATGTTTATTGAATAAAATATAATTGAAGTATTGTTAAATTAATTAATTAATTAATTATTTCACTATTTCAAAATTTTTTGCATGCATACCAACTACCACCAAATCTTTCCCCTAAGATTCCCTCCTTCATATACTGCCTGCACTCTATAAATAACTGGAGCTCTGCTGGTTGTGTCATGTACATAGATTACCACTGTTGGATATAGCAGATCTTGCAGAGAGCCCTGAGTGGCCCTGTGTAGATCCAGGGCTCCACAGTGAGAGTTGAACTGATGGTGGTCTATTATGCTGTGTTCCAGGAGAACCCCTGCTCCAGTTAAACACTAATGATGGCTCTCCCTTAAGGGGCAGACTTTACCATTTTGCCCAACAGAGGTTTCTTTACACTTTGCTACAGTTAAAAGTCTGTGTGAAAACACAGAGAGAGAGTGAGAGAGAGGAGAAGTGAGCAAAGTACTGACTACCAGAAAGATAAGGAAGGAAAGGTGTTTCTTCTTTTGAGAGTAAAAATGCAGCAGGTTACTTCTAACGGAGAAAAGCATTTTTGCTTGGCCACACTTTCAACAACAAACAGTTCGTGACGAGACCATAAGAGATCTAGCTTCTCCAGACATTCTTATTACCATATTTTTACCACTACAACGTCTGTTGTTAGTTTAGCCATATTTCACATTCCAGTTGGTGAACTAAATTTGGAACCGTTCAGCGGCGACCAGAGGTCCTCTTTTCCCTGGACAGATACTCTTTTTGGGACCTAAAAAATGTGTGTTCAAGGGGTCAGAGAGTTCAAAGCTGAATTGGGACACACTCGCACCTCTTCAGTGCTGTAGGTCCAGTGTTTTACCGGAGCCTCACATAATTTTTGCTTCCAGCTCATAAAACCCACGAAAACAGGATTTCAAAAAATTAGAATCCTGTTTTTGTGGGTTTTATGAGCTGGAAGCCCAAATTATGTGAAAATAAACAAATAAATACTTGAAATCTTTTAAATTGTTATCCCTGAATCTATAATCTATGAAAGTTTAACTTTTTTAATGGAATTATGGAAATTAATCAACTTTTCCATGATATTCAAAAATTTTAGAATGGGTCTGTAGATCACTTGTTTGATAAAATGTTAAGGGGCTTGGTTTTAGAAATGTTCAAAAACTTAAATGTTACCTTGTTGCTTTCTGGTAAACGAGTTGCTTTTATATCATCTTAACATAATGCTTCAGTTTTGTAGCTTTTTATGAACAGAAAATAACAGGCTTTCCATGATCATACACACACTGTCAGCAACTGAGAGGATAAACTATTTTTAGAGTTTGTTATTATTTGTTATTATTGTAAACAAAGACATTGATATGAAGCACCAAAGCTTCCCCAAACCTTCCAATGACAAGGGTATGTATTTTGGTCTTTCCTGTTTTTGAAATGCCAGAAAAACCTTTGTGACAATGGCTATATGCCTAATGGTGGTCCAGCTAAACTAGGCTTGTCTAGTGTCTCTTTGTTTTTATAGATTCCTTTTCCCTGTTTTTCTTATATTTTTTTTGTGTGATATTTACACAGTTCAAAATAACATTACAAACCTTGTTACTACACTCACTGTCCCCTCTCTTGGTTCTCATTGACTATACAGGAGCACTTTTAATTACAAACTATAGTCCGTTTGTTGCTCTGTATACTTATTTTCCCACTTTCACCCTATTCTCCAGTAGTCAGGACCCACACAGGACAACCACAGCGCAGGTATGATTTGGGTGGGGGTGTCACTCTCAGCTTTGCAGTGACATTAATCTCACATTGCCAGACTCTCTAGGGAGAGTCTGGTGCTTTTCGCCACTTAACATGGCCATGAAACAGCTACTACTGCAGGAAAATAAATTTGACTGACACGAAAGACCAGAAAGAGCCAATACAAAATGATACATGACCAAGTGCGTTTGTGCAGATGTACAGCGAGCCAGTCAGAATGCAGCTGGCAGGATCCTGACAGTGAGGCCAGGTTAGTACACTGAGAGTATCAGATTCTCCCTCAACTTATGGGCAGAGCATCTGTGGCTAAGACTGCAGTGACACTGACATGGTGGTGATGTGTTAGTTTGTGTTGTGCTGATATGGGTGGATCAGACATGGCAGTTCTACTAGAGTTATATATATGCTGTGTCCACTCACTATCCACTCTTTTAGACACACCAACCTCATTGGTCCTCCTTGTAGATGTAAAGTCAGATAGTATCTGTTGCTGCACAGTTTGTGTTCATCTTCTGGTCCTTCATCAGTGGACACAGGACGGCTGGTGGACACTGCAGGGTTCCTGTGGACATCCTGACCATTGAAGCACAGGGTGGAAGGGGCCAAATGTATGCAGAGCAACAGATGGATTCCAGTCTGTAACTGTAGAACTACAAAGTGCTCCTGTGAACTTTGCAGCTGAGGGAATGGAGAGTGAGTGTAGAAACTAGATAGTGGTCATAATGTTATGGTTGATCTGTGTATCTTAGAATGATCTTTGCATTGTTTGGCTACGATTTAAAAAGTGGCTTAGGTTGAAATGTACTGAACAAAATTCCTCTCTGTTGTCTTGTGACATCACAACCATAATTAACCAATTTGCAAGCTTAATTTTCATATATGAACCAGAGAGTACAGAATAGTTTAATACTTGAACAATGTTTACATAGTGCATTTAACATTTATTGATGATTTTAAGTTAGAATATTGGATATTAAGGGTGTACAGTCTGTACAGATGAAACAGTGCTGCTTTTTTAAATTAGGGTAAGTGTGTTTGTGTGTATTTGGATGGATCAGTTTGGATGTTAGGCAAACACCTTGAAAACTCAGACAGATTTGGGTGACCTTAAGCCAGAATGGTGGGCCTGAGATGACATTTATCTATTCCCTGATGCTTAAGCTCCTGCTGAATATTAATAATGCACTGACCATTTAGTGGAATGTCTATAGGATTATTGCTTCGGCCAAAGCAGAGGCACATTGTGAATACTGATGAAATAGTTCAGCAGTGCTTCTCAGTCTGCTCTTCTGTAGTGCTTGAACGAGCTTCAACCTCATGGGAATGTTGCTTTCTTTTTTTTTTTCAGAACTGGCTGGACCCTTCCAAAGAAATAAAAAAGCAAATCAGGGGTAAGTGTAACAAGCTTAATACTTACTATCAGTTCTCTAAATACACATTAGATTGGCACAACATGCTATATATATGCAATTAATGCACCCATTGTTGACAGAGGCACAGTGTGCACCCACTCATTAGAAGCCCCTCCAACAAAAAAAACATATACAAGCCATTTCCACTCAAATAGTAGCACTACTTGCTTAAACATGAGCCTTTGCAAAAAGTTACATATAAAAAAACGAATATAAAAAAACAGAAGTAGTGGCACTTTATTGAGTGATAAAAGGCATCAGAATAAAACGAAAAGTAAAAAAGCCACTATGACAAAGCATGAAGTAAAAACAATGCTTCTTTTCTTCTTCTTTGTCTTCTGAAATTATAGGTTTTAATAAAGTTTTACATTAAATATTGGAACATTTCTGTGAGGATTTGTTAACATTTAACAATGAGAACTTTAGTCTGTAGGTAGCCACTGTACAGTGGAGCCCAACATATATGTTACAATACTGTACTGAACTAAATGTTTTTATATTGTGTTTTATTGTCAATATTGTTTCAAATAAAGCACTATGTGCAAATTGTCTAAATTGCACATCAGCAACAATGATGAATCAGGGAGGAGTCATTCTTCATTAAGCAAAAAGTATTTTGTTGCTGGAAATGTTTAGGAAATCTGGAGAAATACCTGTCAATATAGGGTATGGAGTGACACCATTGTTATATTAAAATTAACTTCTAGGCCTTGAATGGCACTGCATAAGAAACTGTCATTCTACTCTGATGAATATAGCCAGATGGCCTTGGGAGTACCTCAAAAACCTGTTGTCACTTACCAGAGTTTTAGGTCAGGCATGTTTTGGATTTAAAAAGACATAAGCTGCCATCTATTTCTGGGAAGCCCATGATAATTTCAGCAAGAAAATACTAGCCCTCTTGCACAAGTTAAAACATTGTAACTTCATAGACATAGAGTGTGTGCTTGACTGGCCTACCTACATCATTAATGTGTGGTGCATCATGAGGAGAAGAATCAGACAGCCATGACCACAGGCTGTGTACAGCTCAAGTCTTATATACAGCAAGAATGGGCAATACGTCCACACATATTAAATTCCCAAACAATAAAAAAGTTAAATTAAAAGGAAAGTAATGTGCCCCCTTGGTAAACATGCTTCTTTTCCAATGTTTTTGAACATGTTGCAGACACCAATTTCTCAAAAACCCAGGACAGTAGTTAACTCATTTATTGTTGTGTTTTTTTTTTATGCATGGCATGTTGCAATGGTAAATGTGGAAATATAATGTAAATATAATACTATATTGCATATCAAGCATTTGTACATTCTAAACATTTGTGCATCAATGATTAAAGTATAAGTGTATATTCATGGTCCATTTCCTAACCCATTGTTGTTGCAGTGGGCTCCTGGCAGTGTTCTTTCGCTGTCAAATTCTATCCACCTGATCCATCTCAGCTGATAGAAGACATCACTCGGTGAGTGCAGTGGACCTTGGCTAAAAACCTCCCACTCCCAGTTTACCAAAGCAGTTCTTTCATCTCTCTTCTGCCACTTATGCACAAGATTGAAAAAGGGCATCCACTCAGCATCTTTACACCCAGTTTGGAAACTCATACCTGTTTTTAACCAAAGCAGGGTCCATTTGCTGCCATTGATATTTTCTATGAAACATGACTGGGTAAATTTTAAAGCATATTGAAAATACTTTGCTTCCCATTGTCTGTTCTGAAAAGGCTGTACCAACCCCAAGCATTTGCCTCTGCAGCTGAGTAATCCTGAGCTTGTGGATTTTGCTTCAGTTCCATCTTTCATAATGCCCCGTGTCCCTACCATATGTTGTGTTCTTAGGCACACTCTCAAAAGCAAACATTTTGTAACTCAGCATTTCGAGTAACAGACTCCAGAAAGAGCCTGGACTTTGGTTGCCATATGAACAAGTTTGTTGTTGGTGTTGTGTGTGTGTGTGTGTGTGTGTGTGTCTGTGTAGGTATTACCTCTGTCTCCAGCTAAGAGAGGACATGCTGTCTGGGAGGTTGCCCTGCTCATTCGTCACTCACGCTCTGCTGGGCTCCTATGCAGTGCAGGCCGAGCTGGGGGATTACGATCCTGATGAACATGGACCCGACTACGTCAGCGAATTCCATTTTGCCCCCAACCAGACACGTGAGCTTGAGGAGAGGGTGATGGAGCTCCACCGCACATACAGGCAAGCAAAGCCTTTGTCAGCATAGCCAGCTGACCCTAAAGGCTAATATATACATTACTGTCTAGATGAAATGGTACACTTTTAAAATAGGGTTTTTCAGACACTTAACTGTGGATTACATTGGGGATGCAAAGCAAACTTCTTGGGCAGCCTATACTAAAGCAATTAGTACTCTGTAATAATATAAATGATATATTATTTATATAAAAAAAACCTGTGTGCCTTTATGCATTCTTGTGGTTAACTGTTGGATCTTGACATGGAACAGGCTGAGAAGCCCAGTTCCAGAATAGTCCTTGTGATCTTTCTAGATTTGGACCGTTGGAAGCCAGTGGAATAATCTACTATGTACTTTATACGCTTCCCGAATGTTACTTCTGTGTTGGGCAAACTCGCTTCACTGAGTTTTTGCTATTCCTATGATTGACCTTGAATCGGATGCTCTTCTGCTTTTGGCCTTGTGTCTGCTGACCCTCTGCCTCATGTTTGAAGTGGCATTCAGCCTTCATTTTGCCTACTTACCCTGCTGCTCCGGCTGCTCCAAGCTCTTAAGCTCATTTTGATCTTTCCCACACCGTTAGATCAGTACACAGCTACTGTTCATCCCTGCCCACATGTGCACCCTGCCCAACCTTACGTCTATTTCACCTTTCCATTTCCTTCACGACTCTGCTCCTCCTGTTCTCTCTCCCCTCTCTTCTCCCTTCTTCCTCTTCCTGTTTTCTTCTCCATCTCTATTCATCATCCCACCCCTCTCCCCTCTTCATCCCCTCATCATCTTCATTAACCCCACCCCTCTTCACCACACCATCCCTGCCCCCCGCTTGTGGCTATTTTCAACTTTTCAGCTTGCACTTTCTGAAAGGCTGCCATGGATCTGCCTCATGCCCGGTTTTCTATGTGTGCCCGACGCCACCTCTTTGCTGTGTGGCATCCTTGTCATTGATTCGCCCTGCTCCTCTCAGTCATGCACCAGTCTATTAAAGGCAGTATGTTCTTGGACTCATTAACCACTTTCCACTCACTTACTCAGGATCCAGGATACCAATCATACCTTTGACCAATGGGTCTCTCAAACCGTTGTACTCTTGTCTATGACCATCCTGCAGCACCCAAAGCATGCCTGTAATTTTTTGGTGGTTCGGTTTTACACACATTCCGAAGCCACCCCAAAGACCTGCCCCAAAGTTATATCTGAGTTCCCTTCCCAATTTCAGCTTTCATGGGTGTGACCCCTACTAGCATATGCATATATAAAATAAATCATGCTACTTCACTCACTGTTCCTTAGCTTTCCTTTTCGGTTATGGGAGGATTTGCTAAGTTCATTTATTTAATATACTTCATGAATAACCTGATTAAACAGTAATATTAAATACAGACACTGGGGCTTATTAGACCTTTAACATATTAGACCTGTTTTGAGCATGCAGGCAGATGGGAGAGCTAGGAAATAATGAAGAATTTTATAAAAAGTGTTTTTGATTACAACTGTGAACTTCACCTTAATGGGTAAACTCTTTTAGAATCATTTGACCAAAATACATCTACTGATGAACTGAACAGGGTCTCTCAACACTTGAGGGCTAAGCAAATTGTGAGAACAGTCTGATTGATGCAGCATATAATGCTGGCTTTCAAGTCCCTATTGCGGTCCTGTAGTATGGTGCAAGTATTTTGTTGCATAAAGGATACTACACTCTAGAGAATCATAAAATATGTACCAGTCTATTACTTATTATATGGCTGTCAGGGACATTTATATGTTGAAATGCCTGTGGTCAGGCACTACCCATAATAACAGAACAGTGAGAAGATAAAGTAAAGTAAGGGAGCTTTAAAATAAAGGAATGTAGTAGATTCATTAATACAGAAATACACTATATGGCCAAATACATATGTGGACACCTGCTCAATCATTCCTAAAATCAAGGGATTAATAAGTGGTTGTCCTGTTTTGTTGCAGTAAAAACCTCTATTCTTCTGGGAAGACTAGATTCTGGAAAATTGCTGTGATTTGATGTCATTCAGCCAGGAGTACATTAGTGAAATCAGGTACTGATACTGGATTAGGTCTAGATGACAAACACCAGTTCTGCTCATCCTAAATGTTATGGTTGTTTTATCACTTAATTGAACATAATTCCACTGCTTCATGGCCTAATTCCTTCTGGCTATATAGTCCTGATTTGCCAGACACTCTAGGGAGACTCTGGTTCCTTTCGCCACTTAACATGGCCAAAAACGGCATACTACTACAGGAAAAGAAATTTTACTGACAATCACAAAGGACCAATCACAAGTCTGGTATTTTGGCATAACGTGCTGAAAGAGGCGATTCACCTTGGACCAATACCAGAGTCAGTACACAGAAGTACATATAAGCGGAAGTACTTGAGTATCAATCAGCCTGCAAGTGGCAGAATCCTGAAAGTGAGGCCAGGTTTGAAAGTATCATATTCTCTGTCAATTTGTGGATGGAGCGTCTGTGGCTAAGACTAGGGGCTATATACCATTCTAGCTTGCATATATTAATACAGATAATCAATGTGCCCAAGAGAGCAGCTATGTTTCAGATGTTTTTTGAGAATTGCATAATTTTGTGCTTGACCAATTATGATGTTTACATTGAAAAAGCTCATAACACTTGACAACAAGGTTTGGCAGAGGAGATTTGAGCTGTACTTCAGCATGCCCTTAAGAAAAACTGGAGGGCATAACACCAGAAATGTTTAGAAAAGTATTTGTGTCTTCCCCTTCTTCTCTTTTAATATGCGCACCAGTGGGTGGGTAGCAGTTTTAATCCATGGTGATACCTCAGCCACTGAGGTGATACTCAGTTTTCATTCATTTTTTCATTATCTGTAACCGCTAATTCAGTTCAGAGCAACACACACTCACACCTACAAACACTTCTGAGTCGCCAATCCACCTACCAACGTGTGTTTTTGGACCATGCGAGGAAACCGGAGCACCCGGAGGAAACCCATGCGGACACGAGGAGAACACATCAAACTCCTCACAGACAGTCACCCGGAGCGGGACTTGAATGCACAACCTCCAGGTCCCTGGAGCTATGTGACTGCGACACTACCTGCTGCGTCACCCTGCTGACCCTCAGTTTTCAGAGAAAAAATGGTTGGGTAGAATGGCTCCACTTCTCCAGTAATCACAAGAACGCTGCTAACCAACATGGTTATAGCATAGCAGATAGACCATTAGCACTCTTCTCCAAGCATATTGAGCAGTCCAGTGACATTTTGTTAGCAGTAGTTTGAGAAGAGGTAAATGTTTTTACATGACTTGGAGGAATGAAGTATTTGCCCTCACCCTCCCAGGTTGGTGGCATTGTGTGTGATTGGGAGTCCTAGCTAACAGGTGGAACTGGCACACACAAACTTGTTAAACTATTTTTATATTTATCAAAAAGCCAGAAGATAATGGCAAATAGAAAACAATAAATGTTATACTACATACAACAACAGAAGAGGAAGACTATAAAGTAGCAAACGATGATTTACACAAAGAGAAAGATTTGTCTCTACTTTTGATAAAGTTGATAAAACTGAGTGTGACATCAGTCACTCACCACAGAGAAGAGAGCTGAGAATCAGGCTAAATCCCAAATAATTCTCTGCCCTGTAAATATTGCACTGCACACTACACCTGTGATTTCATGACCTGTATAATTCACTACATTGTGCAGTGGTGAACAGGATTTGTTAACTATGAAACACAGTAAAATGACCATATTCATTACAGTATTGCAATAATGGATCCTCTGGATTACTTCACTAACCTTTTCTAAGCCTTTGCTAGACACTAGACAGATGGTGAGAGAAATGGTAAATCATTGTATCTAAACAAGTGCCAAACTTTCACACCAAGCTGTACAAAAAATGTTTTACTCAGTGCCACTGACTTGGAGGACTATCTTCATTTTAGGAATCATGTATTAACAATGAAATATGACCGTTTCAAAATGTTAAATTGTAGCTTGCTCTGTATGAGGCATGATCGTTTTGCACGTTCTTTGACCACGCAACCCAAACTCATTCTGAATGCTAACATCTGAGTTGAAGCCAGCTCACAAATCACAGTGGGATGGGAATTGATGCCAGTGACCAGACTGAGCAGAAAGGCTGTTAAAATCAGAAGCATCCTGAAACAGACGTGTTGGCGGTCCTAAATGTAGAAGGCAAACTTTTAGTGTCATGCGGTTCAGCGTAAACTGGTTTTGAGTTTTTATAATGAGATTGTGGTGATGATGATGATAATGATAACTGTAAGGTTGGTGTGTTCTGCTTTAGGGGCATGAGTCCTGCTGAGGCTGAAATGAATTTTCTAGAGAATGCTAAGAAGCTTTCTATGTATGGAGTTGATCTTCATCATGCCAAGGTACAACTATAAACACATTTTCAATTAAATACATTTATTTTAATAGCATTTTTAAATGTGTTTTTTTGTGGAGGATACACACAAACACAAACACATTCACAAACACACTAACACACACACACAAACACACACACACACACACACATATCTGGCCCATTATTTTGTGATCTATTAATATGAAAAATTTAACTTTTTCTCTATGTGTGTTTTTTACAGGACTCAGAGGGCATTGACATAATGCTGGGCGTGTGTGCTAGTGGTCTTCTGATCTACAGAGATCGCTTGCGCATTAATCGCTTTGCCTGGCCCAAGATTCTCAAAATCTCCTACAAGAGAAGCAACTTTTACATCAAAATCCGCCCTGGAGAGGTAGAGAAAAAGGTCTTTTGAATTTTCAAGGTTTTCTCCTGATATAATGTTCATAATGGCATGTTTAATGATTAACTCATTAGAGATACTGATAATGGGATTAGACATAAAATCTTGGACAAATCTAATACCTTTATTATGCATGTCAGTATATGTGTTTAATCTGAGCAGATGGTTAATTTTTATTTACAGTGTTGTGAAGGCTAAGATGCCCTATAAAGGGTTAAAGAAACAAATTTGCAGGCTTTTACAATTAAAAGCAGTGAGAAATGAATTAATCATATTTTAATTGTGTAATTATCCAGATACAGACACCCACAATGCCTTAACAAATTACATTTATTACAGCCCAGTGTCTGCTTTTTAGAGCTTGTGAAGGTATAAAAATAGGGAAATAGGTCTGTAACTTAAGGCTAAATCAGAAAAAAAGATGAAAATGTACATTTTACAAAGAAAACACTTACTTGTGCTAAATATTTAATATATTTTTTATAATTACTATATCCCACGTTGTTGGTTGCTCAGCAGTATTATTTTTCATGACTAAGATAAAGAATATATCACTGCAGTGCTCTTCGAATTTAGTTCCACTTAAAATAGTGTAAACATTAATATCAAATGTTAATGTCAACGGTTTTGATCCAGTTTCTCCGTAGAATTTATTCACAAATTACACAACAAAATAACTTATGGTTATCTATGCTGCAAGTCTGAAGTCTTTTCTTAGTGTGATTATCTTCAGTAGCACTTGTAGGATGTTTTATTCCTTTCACATTCTGCCTTGATGGAGACAAGACTACTGAAACAAGACTATTTGTGCAGATTTTTTCACTTGTCATATTAAATTATATTTCTTCATATATCTACTTCAATATGGTATCATGGTACAGAGGGTGAAATAAAAATATTGTACACTGTCAAGGGAAAAATAAACCCTAATGTTTCATTATTTTGGGGAAAAATAAACACTTCTAACTTTGGATGGCAGTTAAAGGAACAGGATATTTTGCATGCCACTTAGGAGCATATCTGTTGTTTAGCACTTGTAATTTTTAATTCTGAAAATATGTGCTAAACTTGTATTGTACTTAGTGTCATAAAGACAAATTCTGTGCATGCCTTAGCCTAATTTACAGTTGAAGAAAAGTGTGTATGCACTTTTGCATGTATCCACAATATGAGTGTGAGTCAGCTGGGTATTCAGTCATGTCTGTCTCTTATATTCTAACATGTAGCTCAATGGAGCATATCCCATGTTTCAGTAATCTAAACTGCACCATTTCCACCATCTTGCCTGTAGTAACACACTGCCCTTCTCCCCTCACTCCCTCCTACACACACACACATACACACTCCCCTGCACCCCCCAGTATGAACAATTTGAGAGCACCATTGGCTTCAAGCTGCCCAATCATCGAGCTTCCAAGCGCTTGTGGAAAGTCTGCATTGAACACCACACATTTTTCAGGTAGGCCCTCACTAACTCACCTGTCACTCAGCACTAGAGCATATTCCCTATATAGATTTTGGCACAAATTCTAAAGAGCTAAAATTGTTCCCAGGATAATGATAATATTGAGTTATAATTTTATATGGTCTAAAATAAAGGCCTACAGTTTTAAAGCCTATTTGGCCTGGCTTAGTTTTAGCTGAGGAGCTTTCAATTTACGCTGCAAAAAACAACAAGTGTTCAGTCTTAAATTGTTATTCTTAAATTTGTAGAAATTTTGTTAGTTTGTTATTATGACTTTATTTTACATGCTTTGATCATTGTAGCAGGTATTGTGCATAGGTGAATAGGTAAGTGTCAAAAGTTCTTGCAAAGAGTAGCGTAAGGATGACTCCCCTCATATTTTATATGTCTGTTCATTCAAGTGTAGGACAAGACTCTTAATACCATTATTAGCAGTGATATATTTGCCAATACTAATAATTTGCATAACCTTCATATCAGCCAAGGAATAATGGGTAATATTTAAACACATAATAGTATAGAGTAATTAATAAAACAAGTAGTCTGAGGTGTGTGTATTGTGAGGCAACTTATATGTGCAGCAATCTCATTTTATTTGGATAATTGAAGGCTGAGAAGACACAGTTCTTCATAAAATAACACAGTTTTAAAGAAGACGACTCTGCCTGAGTAAAATCTTTTTGGACTGACTGGTCTTTTCTCACAGGTTGGTCTCTCCTGAACCTCCGCCCAAAGGTTTTCTCGTGATTGGCTCCAAGTTCCGCTACAGTGGACGAACTCAGGCCCAGACTCGTCAGGCCAGTGCACTGATCGACAGGCCGGCACCACAGTTTGAGCGCTCAGTTAGCCGGAGGTACTTGCTGTCACGCAGTCTAGATGGTGGTAGGTATTATGAGTTCCTTTCAAAGTCGGAATTACATGGTCAAATATCTTATCATGGAATTTGAATTTGGTATGCAAATACTGGCTGACATTTTAGAATAGAATTTTAACTGGGTAAATGAAATAGGTGTAACTTGGAGCATAGTGTGGATGTGGCTGGTGTTACATAAATCTGCATATCTCTGTAACATTTTGTCTTATTGAGAAATGGAGAAGAAAGATGGACTCCGTAGACTGACCAGAGCAGACTACAGTACAGACTACAGAACACGCACACACACATAAAGCGCCTGTCTGTGTAAACAAATTGTTCTGCAGTGCTAAATAACTAAGACGAAGCCCTGAAGGGCCCAATGAAAAAAATGTTCTAGGGGTGAAAAATTTGCATGCAGTTCCAGGTTTGGCCAGCAGATCAAATTATAAATTCATAACTTACATATTTATATTTAAGATAAAAACAAAATTTCTCATACCCCTCCAGGCTGAACAGGGGGTGAAGAAGGAGTTGAGAATTAGCATGCTGACCACAAATTAGATTTGACCACAAAGGAGCAGTCCAAGTAGAAGTCCCACACTGCCCATGGCCAAAACATGAGCAAACTGGCTGTCATACAGCTCAGGGGTGATACAGTTTCAGCTGTTTTTAATTATAAATATATAAATTATAAATGTATAATTCGACCTACTGGTCAAAGCTGGATGTTTAGCACTTAGATCCTCAGATTTATTTTCTCTCTCTTGTTTCATTGAATCCCTGAGGGGTAACGAAAATATATATCTGCCTCCATTTTCTGGTCAAAACTGATATGACATGGTAAGTGTTGGCCATTAAAATGTTTTTACCCTTCAGGCTAACCTCACTAGTAGGAAAAAAACATTTATATTTTGATGGTTACAATTGTACAAGTGGTAGTAGAAATATTCATCTGGTATAGTGTGTGTATAACAGGCAGAAAAAATAATAATGTGAAAAGGTTTTTTTATGTCGTGCACTTTAAGGCTATTATAAAGACCACCTTTGTTTAGATTGAAATTATTGTATATAACTTCACTTTTTTGATGCTGATCACATTCAGAAATTTCAGATTCTTCAAATGTTTTTATGACATATCTACCAGAGGCAGATTATATTTGAGTATAATTTAAGTATAATATTGGGTAAGCAGATTTGGTGGCAAGTTGTTTTGAGTGACAAGCACTTGTGCAGTGTATAGCCACTCTTATTTGAGTAAGTTTACTAATGTAAAATGATTTCATTGTGAAATAAATGTTACATTAATTTTTTATATATATATTTACACTTGTAATGCACCTTTCTAGACACCTAAGGACACTTTAAAATCAACACTTCACCGAACCCCATTCCATTCAACACTCAGTCAACACCCACAAGCAAGAAGCGGCAGCCAAATGCACACAGCATCCTCTCAACTTGGAGACTATTTATGTTAATTCCCTAATGTGATATTGATGCTTTCTTAGCTTAAATCTCTGTTACATAGATGTTGCTTCCTGCAAATGTCCTGTAAACCTTCTTTATTCACAGACGTGCCCCTTATTTAGGGTATGAAACAAGGTTTATTATTATTATATGTTATTACTGAAACAATGATTTGACATTGACGTGAATTATGGTAAAAATCTCTGCATATTTTAATATTGCTACATATTTGAGCCCTATTACTGATCATTTGGTGCCTCCTCAAATGAATATGTGCTTTTAATGTAATATATAGTATATATAAGGCTATACTGTTTAATAATATGATATTCCCACTGTCAGCCTCTGCTCTTGGGGACACGGACAGACTGTCTCAGCACACGCCCAGTGAACCTCCAACAGGCCTGTCTAGAGATGATCTGGATCGGGACTATATGGACACTAATCTGGAGCAGGATCTAGATCAAGACCAGGACCTCACTGAAGATAGAGCATTAGAATTTGATGCCACTCCCTCAAGGGCTATGGAGCTGAAGGTAAGCTAGAACTGTTGATAATTTAAATGAATTCTAATGCTGATTATTCTGAAGCAGAACAGTGTCTAATACAATTGAATGGCATTTAGGAAATGTAATGAATGTGAAATAGAAACTTAAATAGACCTAGACACTGTCAGATTACATCTCTTTACACCTCCCCATGTAATGAACATCAGGACAAATAAAATTAAACAGTATTAGTGGTGACATGCACATAATGACCTCTAACAGAATCAGGCTTTTTGTTTCAGAAATCCAAAGCTTTCTGCTATTTTATGCAGAGTGTATGAATATTGAACAGATATTTAAACTGAGCTGGAGGAGTCCACACACACATTATGTTAACACCTGATTAACACTCACCTCTGGCCTTGCTTCTCCTGCAATTCAAAATGTAATCCAGCTACTCTTAGACCACTTGTCCCTGTCCCTACTGCCCTATCTCCACCATCCAGCCAGTTCTCTTTTCACTTCTCTCTCACTCGGTTTCTCTCACTCTATCTCTGTCTTCTTTTTGCCTTTACTACTGAATTCAGGAAAAAAAATGTATTATTTCTGTTTTCTGTACCTATCCTCTCTGCATAACTTGCATCTTTCTGACTTTATCCTGATCTGTCACTATACTTTTCTGCCTTTACTATGTTGCCTTGCAGTGAATTTCTCAGTCTAATCCAACCTGGATGATCTTCTCTGCTAGCTTTTAATCCCACTCCTGCTTTCTACTAAATGCTATTTCCTCCATTCCCTTGCTTGCAGAGGGAGGAGCCAGGGTCTCCTCTAGACTCTAAGGCAGAGGTATTTTATGTTGTGTAGCATATGTTTGTCTATCCAATTTGTCTGTATGTGTGTCTGTCTACATCTTTTTGAACGTGACAGCATGGCTGTGAAGTTCATTAAGAACAAGTGATGAAATCACCATTACGTTAGCCGTGCTTTTAATGCCAGGCTTTTAATGCCACTCAAACCAGTCTGAGTGCAGAAATGTTTTAGTAGGTTTTTTTTAACTACAAGGTTTGTAGCAAATGTTGTGAGGTTTCTGCTCACAAAAAAAGTCACATTTAACCTTATGAAGTGAGATTGTGGATTTTGAAATTGGATTGAAAGTTATAATAATTTTCCGTTATGCTTTTGCATTACATGACTAAAAATATGTGAATGTGCTTGAGTTCTCTTAACTTTGGACCAGTAATTAAACATTTAAACTATCATCTGAATACTTATATAAACTTATGTAAAAATGGAGAAAGTATATAGGCCTGTAACTGATTAAAATACTAGGTAAGATTAAAGTGTAACAGTTTTGCTTGTATTTTCAGTTACTGAAAATGTTGTTGCCATGCTTTAAACTGAGCAATATGGTGTGATTGGAAGGCAGAATTAAAACAGCTGTAACTAGATGAACTATTCTGCATCAGCTTGAAAAAATGCAACAAAAGATGTTTCTCTTTTTAATTTTTCCTTGACATACTGTTTGCAGTACTGTTTCTTCTAAAGGGACCGAATAGTATTTTTGCCAGGATTCTATGAAGCTGGTCCAAACCCACAACAGTGGCTATAATTAAATGCATTTGTGGGTGGTGCCTAGACGTTTCATAACACTAAAGTAATATTAGAATCGCTGCACTTTTTAAATCAGAGACTTTGTTTTTTGCTCGCTTAACAAGCACAGTCTACAACATCTGTATCACCTTGAAGCTCATTACTTCACGGAATACTCTCAGTCCTAGTGTGTGCTTTGTGAGTTTAATGGACAAGAAGAGCTGAAACAGATGGTACAGAAATAGCAGAGCGGTTTGAGCATATTGCCAAATGAGTTCATTTGAATACCATGTTGACTCGGATGGATCAAAGAGTGGCACACATTGCTTCCTACTTTACATTCCCTTCACAAGTTTTATAGGATTAGGGGTGACATCGTTGCAGCATTTCGTCTTGCTTTTAGGCCTTTCACTTTCTATGTTTCAAAATCTCCTTCATAAGAAAGCTGAAGTCATTTGTGTCAGTGGCATGGGTACATTATATTGAAATCTGTTTTGAGGATTTCATTGAGAAAACAATATTCAGAAGTGTGTATCTAGGACACTGACACAACCTTGCCTCACTCACTGTGGCCCCATGCCTGACTTTAGGCTGTGTTTATAAAAGACTTGCTCTGTCTGTTTGGCTGCCTGCCTTGCCCTCTAAACTCGACCATGCTCTGCCTCCCTGTCTTCACTCTTGCCACTGTCTTCCCCTGCCGCTTCCTCGCTGTGCCTCGCCCTGCCTCGCCTCGCACCATATCTCACACCCTCACCCCTCTCCCCAGTCGGACCAGGATTTGGCCCCTCGCCCTAAACAGGAGGTACTACTTCTGGCACATTCATGCCTCAGCTATTTCTCTCTGATATGATCCTTTCAATAGTTTCTGTCCTCATACCTTTCCCTGAATGATGGAGAAAATGGTGACAATATATTTCACATGTTCATATGTGTTGTTTTTTATATTTTAGTTATATATTTCTTCATCTGATCATGTCCAAGGCTTCAATTTGTAACTTAGATTTAGCTTCACTACTACATGTTAGAATAGTCCAGCTTTTATTATTTAATACATCAGATTTATATTTGGTTTGTTGATTTTATATGCTCAATAAACACAGGCTATATTTTCAGTATGTTTTAATCTTAATAAAGAAGCAATGGTGAGTAGTAAATTCTGTTTGACATGTGTTACATCGAAAAGAGTACAAAGCACTTATTCTGAAATTGATCCCAAGATGCACCAATACGGCTGGCGCATCATTTGACAAATGAACTGAAGTTTGTAGAAACCCATAGGTCATTGTTTAGAATTGAAAACACCTGTGTTTCTTTATGAAATACTGTGGTGGAAAAATGTGCGGTGTTTCTTGTCCAACCTAAATGTACTTTAGGAAATAAGCATGTATACACAAAGCATGTACATATACAGATATCTATTTGCAGTGAAAAGAATGTAAACAGCTGTCAGTCTGTAATCTGTACCCATGTAATATATGTGGTTTCACACATTGTAGTAAGGAAGTTTGCTTTGTGACGGGGTTGTATTGCAGCAGTTTCTGGATAAGCCAGAAGATGTACTACAAAAGCATCAGGCCAGCATCAACGAGCTGAAGAGAGCACTGAGGGAACCCAACAGCAAACTTGTCCACAGAGAGAAACGCCTATCTGCAGCCTCTTCTGGTAGCACTCCAGAGAAAAAAGCTGTAAGTATAAAAGGCTTAAGCAGCCTGCAGTGTGAAGTAGGATGTTTGAATAATCAAGTCTGTACAATATGTATATTGCTTGTCCCATTATCTTGGGACTGAAGGAGTAGTTTTTACAGTTCTTTAAGCTTTACTCTCACTGGGCAAAACAGTCTTACATTGGAACAGATTATAATATTATATTAATGACTTTCTTTGGTTAATGTCTTTCTTCAAGAGGTGATTGTTGGTCTCTTATGTCCTGTGATTGGCTAAGTATAAGCTAAAACTTTTGAAATTGCAACAAAAATATTTCTTTTTTTTTTTTTTTTTTGGTGCGTTTTCAAATGATGAATATGATTACATGCAACAATTGGAATATAGCCAGTTCTTTCAAATACATTCAGTGGATATAAATCCATTCCTTTAATTTAACCTAATTCTTACATTTTGTAACATACCCACACCAGGCTTTTGCATTATAACAAAAAGCACATTTTAGTTACAGTAATAGAGTGTACAGACGTCACTCGCAAGCAATTGAAACTGTTCACTCTATATTGATATATAGGCCTCTGAGGAACCCTTATTGATTGAGAAGCCAGACGGTTGTCAAAGAGACCTGACCCTCAGTTCAAAAGAGGAAAAGAACAAGAGCCCTGCTAGAATAGATCCATCACTTACTGGTTCTCAGCATGAAGGAGAGGAACCGATGAGAGAGCAGATCCATATGCCTCATGGTAGCATTATGAGAAACTATGCCCCAACAAGGAAAGCAAAGGACTCCATCCCTTCACCAGAGAAGCCTCAAAGAAACAGAGCAAAAAGTTCTGTACTGAAGAAAAAACATATCCAGGATTCACAGTCTGTTTTGGACAGTAATAATGGAACTTCACATGAGAGACATGTAGAGAACAGTGTTCATGCAAATGGCTATGATGAATATCCAGTAGAGGGGCACTGGACTGAAAGTAAGTACGTAGGCACTGACCATACAGAAGACGCTGTGAACTCAGACTTTTGGAATTATGAAGAGAGAAGCTGGGGTGAGGCTTCTCCCAATGCAGCAATAGACAAACATATGAGAGATCAGTACAATGGAAGCAGATGGCACAGGCAAAGCATGGAAGCTGCAAAAGACAAAACAAGAACTTCCACAAGGGCCCAAACAATTGGGGACTCAGTTAAGAGCAATGTTGCTCAATCAGAGGTCAAACGAGTCGTACCCTTGAAGCCTGAGAGGTCAAAGAAGTTGAAAGGAAATAAGGGAGTCAAGCCACACGACCACACTGAAAGTAACAGATCACTTAATGAGATTGAGGCAGCAAAGTCAAATGAGGATTCATCAGGAAGTGAAAAGGTACTGGATTTTTTCACACAGATGAGTAGGCCTGTAGTCATGGGTATCAATACAGCAGTTGCTAAAAGAAATCCGCCTGCTAATGGCCACAGTAGGGAGGCCAGAGCATTCAACCAGACACTGCGACCAGACAGGCAGCTATTTCCGAATCCGGCAGACAGTATTAATCAGAGACTTAGAGCTGGGGATGACCAGATCTGTTGTGAAGATCTTTCCCCACTCTCCGATTTACCATCAATCTTAACATTTTCTGATTTTGATCAAATGACCCCTTGGTGTCCTCTTGTAAAATCCCAGAGGACGAGAGAGACACGAAACAAACAGACTGCCTCTATTGACTCCAGCCACATCCTTCTCAAGAGTTCCAGCTTAGAGTCCGCCAAGAGGAAACCAGTGGTAACAATTGCTTGGCACCTCTGCTTGTCACTCACAGGAATTGTAGGCATCGCATGAACCTGCACATCCATATCTTATAGTTGTTGTTATTTTTAAATTTTTATTATTTTTTAATTTCTTTAAAAAACCTCCAACTACACACTACTGTAGAACATAAGCACCTGTATCTGAGGAGAGATGGGTGAAATGCCCAGTTTGGCATCTAATCTTATCCATTGGCTGATTGAAGTGTTAGGTTTTCTAGCCGCTGGCTGATTGGATGAAGATGTGCTTTCTCCTTTCCCTTTCACTCCTCTCCACAGCAAAACATCTGCTTGCACATTTGAGACAAACCTTAGGATCCTCCATGTAATTTTCATTGCTTAAGCTTCAAGCTTGCGTTCCTCTTAATTCCCACTGTGCCTATGGCCTTTCCTGTCAACAGCCTTTCTCTGGTCTCATTTTGTCAGTCAGAAAGGGAATGGTTGTTGCTCGGAATCAAAGGCACCATGCTATTATGCTAAAATGCCATTTTTGCAAATTTGGGGGCTTTTGCAAGAAAGACTTTCAAAAATGGCCATGTAATTGCTTATGAGCAGGGCACAGAGGTAATCTGATAAGTAATTGTTTGAAATAAGCTATAATCCTGGGAAGAAATGATATGCTGTCATAGACTGAAAGCCTTATATTCAAGGGCAGGGAATAGTTTGAGTACTTATCTGATTTTTATCTTGCACAGCCTAAATATAACCCTATGAATGACTGGTTAATAACATTTTGGAACAGTTGACCTGTGTGCTGACTAAGCATTGCTTTGAAAGTTAAGGACACGAAACTCTTAAATTGTACCTCTTTTTTTCCGCTTAGTTCTATATTGCTGTGCCATGTCAATAATAAGAATTAGCAGAATACCTTCAAGGCCCTTAAAGTGGCACCACAGTAACCTTGAAAGTATGTTAGCTGCCAGTTCTTAAGTTTTCTTGTGCAATGCTGCTGACGAACCTTGGAGAATAAATGTGTTCTGACCTTTTTGGGTGGCTGAGATTTGTTTTGTGTGTCCAGCTGGTGAACTGCGGGCATTATGGTGTCCTGCTCCTTTTTCTTAAGACCACCGAGCTCTAACTCTGCATTACTCTTCCTATTATTTCATCTCACCAGGAGCCCCTCCCTACTCCAGCTATTCATGCGGAACCTCAGGAGGAAGCCCAGGTGCCTCATTTTTCCACTCATCTTGCTAATCCATAAGTTTAAACTTTGGTGTTTCTTTAATGAATAAAAGCTAAGAAGCCATCTTTGCTTCCATTCCACAGTAGCATGAAGTCAACTGCATGCTCCCCTACGTTCCTACCTAATCATACATGTAACTTGTCAGATTGTGTCTCGTGATTCAATAAGGCAAGTGGTTTTGTCTCACTGCATGTAAAGGTGTCCCAATGTGGTCAGGAAATCATTCATGGTGGTCATTCACACATTCCAGCAGCAGTTATGAATTGCCTTAAACAACAAGCCAAGGCTTTTCTTTGTGTTCCAACTTCTTAAAGTTCTGTCATATAAGGCAGATGATTTCTGCAGGAATACATTATTTGGGGCCAATCTCCACACAAAAGTGGCATGCCACAAATGTCAAATCCCCTAATTAATCCTCCCTCAGAGACAAGTACAAGCTGCGAACCTGAAGTCACACCATCTCTTGTGTTTTTTGTAACATGTAGATTTTCACTACCCTTGTTTACTTTGCTGTGACCTAAACATCATTGTCTGAAATTATTTGTTTTTTAAGACATTGTCTTTCTAACCCTTGCCTCATCTTGCCACAATCCATTTCCTTGTTTCTACAAGCATAGTTTGATTCACTTGCCTCATATAAAAGCTTTCCTCCTCTGATTTATATTCTTCCTCTGTCGCTAAAGAGGGAACCATGGGAGAGACGCCTAGGATCTGTGTCCGAGGATGACCCTGACCCAGAAACTCTGTATCTCAAAGAGACCCACCTGGGCATTGAACGGAAATGTTCCAGCATCACAGTCAGCTCCACTTCCAGTCTGGAGGCTGAGGTGGACTTCACTGTCCTTATGGACCTTCAGACAGGGATGGAGGAGTTTTCCAGAGGTATGTCTGAGCTTGGGGAGAAGGACTACTCATCTGAATTTAGCCTTTCAGATCGGCCAACACATCCAGCCTTCATACTAGGGGCTGACCCCATCATCCTACCAGAGGAAAGACCTGCAGACATTTGGAGAACTGTGGAAGAACCAAAGCCTATTGCAGAGCAGAAGCCAGTGGAAGAGCGCAAACCTGAGGTAATGTGGGAACTGGTTCGTCACCTGATGAAGCGGTGCATATCTGCATCTGTCTTAATGTTTTTGATCATATCATTTTTATTTTCTCTTGCATCCTACAGGGCATCAAAACAAAGCATGACTTTACATGGGAATTTCAGTTCATGATTGATGCTAATTCTGTTCCATATGATGCTGCCTTCCATAGTCGAATATCAGTCCGTTGAAGGTTTGGTTGCTTTAATGTCAAACTTTTGTTTAGTTTCTCACAGCTTCTTCTTTTCTTTTGAACCATGCCTCATTTTATGCTCTTAAGTTCTTGCAACTGACAAAGCCTTCCAAAATTCCCGCAATCTTGTTCTTAGTCAAGACTTGTGCTGTTGTCTCATTGTCTTTAAAGCCTTTTGTGCCAAAAAAAGCTCCACGGTCAGTGAAAGCGGCTCAGGCTTTGAAGAAGGAATCTTCAGAGCTTGCAGCAAGACGAGAAGGTTCAGAGACTGCATCCTTCCCACCACACAGCAGAGAGAGCAGTGAAATCATCGCCTCGCAAGCTCTGAGGAGGACTGAAGTTAAGATAGAGACACAACCAAATGGATCAGAAGTCACTACGACCATTATGGAGATTGCAGATCAGGTACTGACACTTTGACACTTAGCTAAAAAAAATTGTCCCATTATTACTATTATTATTGTTGTACATTCCCTTAATTAATCTTGTGCTAAATATATTGAAGTCACTGCTGCCAGTTGTTCATTCAGCTTATGAATTAAACATGTTCATACAGCACATGGATTTATATTGTAATGTATGCAATTTTTTTATTGGCAACAATAATCAAAATACACAAATACACATACAACTACTTGCATTGAAACTGAGCAAACATCTCAGTTAACGTCTTATAACAAATGAGCAGTATAAATGTTTGCATGCCAGTTATTTCCAAGAACAATGGTGATTTATAGACATTGATCTCAATTAAGCTCAATAATATTTTAATGTTACAGGACCATGGTATGAGGGGTTTACGAGAAGCCTCCTTCACGATGGCTGAGAGGATCTCTCCTGTATGTATGCTCCAAGCTCAAACCATGTTATTCTTGTGTAATCCAGGGTATTAATAGGGAGATTTTCCTTTTCCTTTAGGGAAGTAACAGCTTCTACTCTTTTGAGAAAGATTTACACTAGATGTTGGAACATTTTCCCATGATCCCAACAGTATGGGATGCTGATGCATCACTCCTTATAACACAAGTCCCCTGCTCCAGAGCTGAATGCTGGGCTGCTGTATAACACTATAGCCAATATGTGGCACTGAACATGTTTGGACATACGTTTTCTAAGTTCATTTCACCTCTTACACTGAATGGAAGACTATATTTTAGTCTGTTTTAGTCTATTTTATTTGTTTTTGACAGGTCAGCTTTGGATCTTTGGCAAGAGAAGGCTCTGGGTCTCCTCTGATGGTAACAGAGAATTTGACATCAACTACCACGACCCATGTTACTAAGGTAGGAAAGACAATAATGAGGCAATAGGGTGAGGCTTAACCTGGTGAGGTCTAACAAGGAAGAGTATAATTTTATTTATTTTTTTGCTTTAGACTGTGAAAGGGGGATACTCAGAAACAAGGATTGAGAAGAGGATCATAATTACTGGAGATGATGATGTTGACCAAGATCAAGTAAGTTCTGAGACTTTTAACCAAATTGCTGATCATTTAAAACCAGTTTAAATCCTTTGGAATATCCGAAAAGCTATAGTTTTTCTTTCTGACTTCAGACTTTGCTTTTTCACAGGCGCTTGCTATGGCAATAAAAGAAGCCAAGCAGCAGCATCCTGACATGTTGGTTACCAAGGCCATTGTTGTCAGGGAAACAGAATCTTCCACACACGACCCACATGAGGAGTCCAAGGTATTTGTCATATTAACTCCCAAAGAGCACAATTAATCCTCTCTCTGTGAAAATAAATAGTTGTGCTTCTACTAAAGCGTTTTATCTGTCACATTGGTCTTTTTAATTGGGGCATAGGTGGTGTCTTGACAGGGTCATTAAGGCATGTCAGTAATAGTATAGTGAACTTCCTGTGCCTTGTTTCTAGTGGCAGATTGTGCTGACAAGCAAAACATTACTGTGAATGTGCTGAAAGACACCGGGAAATCTCACATTGTTATTTACAGCAACAGGAACATGTTTTAATGAGAATGTTAATATAAATGCTTCTCAAAGTCTAGTTGGAATTTAAACTGTAAGTTGCAAGTTTTTAATACTGTAACTTTTATAACACTAATATTCACGAAGAATGAATGATTGATTTTTTTTGCAATATACACTCCACTTTTGCAAATGATGGTAACCTTCTCTCCCATTATTTGTGATAATGAAGATACCTCATGCTCCATAGCCCTAAGACAGTTATGCAAAATCAAGTAAATGCAAAACCATTTCAAAATTGTTTCAAAATTAGTTTTATGAGACAATAGTTTATAATACATTACAACTGTTACTTTATTGGTGTTCATGGCCTCTGTTTGTTTTCAGTCCTGATCCCCTAGGTTCTCTGGACTGTGTACAGGAGAAATTCTGCATTTCAAACCCTCCAGGACCCAAGGACCTTCCCGGTTTGCTTACGGATACACATATACGCTCCGTCAGAACTCATAACTTACCATATATGCCCTCATCTTTGTTCTTTTATGTTTGCTGTGGTTGTGAAAATTTGAATGGGAGCTTTGGACTCAGACCCTGGTTTTTGGATCTGGGTCTGTACTGTCTCCAGGGCCAAAGACTTTGGCGAAGTGCTCTGCAGCACTGAAGTGCTTCAAGGGAATACCACTCTGTCACCTTCATAGTCCGAGTAAACTTTCCTCTCAGCTCACTGGGCATGATGCACTAGGCCATTTGACTTTGGAGCTGATGACTTGTCTCGGTGTAAGGACAGTATGGACAGTTGAGCAGCGAACCTATCTAGGTGCAGGGACAGAAAAGTAACTTGTCTCTGTTTACATAAGCCCATATTCACTCGATTCTCGATAAGCTAGAATTAGACTGCTGTTAGATTCTGATTCTCATAACATTCAGTTGCATGTGGCAAAGCAGGGTTTAGCTTAGGACAGATCAAGACATTTCACATATAATGGGCATCACAAAAACCAGCTACAGCCGGTCAGTGCTCTCATCAAATAGACGGGACAGACAGATTGTTGGACACAAGGACACCATATGTGCCAACTACAGAAAGAAAAGGCTTCTGAGAAGCTGAGAATGGCTCTCAAACCATTATCAACAGAGGGGAGAAATCAACAGGAAACTGCTTTGAAACATTCTAACTACTGAACCTCCTCAGAAGAATTCTCTTGATGTATAATTGGACTTGGAAAGCCCTACTGTTACTCTCCTGGATGAGTTTCTTAGAGGTAACATTATTTTCCCTCCAAGATGGACCCATGGATATGGATAATTCCCCATAATTTTCAAAGAGCTAATACATGACGGTTAAATATTACATGTTAAATGCAAAGTCTAATCCATGTCTCTCAAATCCAGTCAGAATTTTATCAGCCTGGTTACAAATATAAATGGTTATGTTAATATTTTTCACAGAAATGGAAGAACCAATGAATGCTCCAGATATATTGTTTTATATGAGCATTTTTAAACTAAAATTATTTAAAGACCTAGAGACATGGACTGTAATGCTAGTCATGCATAATGTTAAAGTCTGTTGCATACTTGTATCATATGCATGTGAAACTGTTCAGCTGTTACTAACATCCAGTAGTTTTTAGAGAAAGAGAAGGAGAATTAAACACTGCTGTATGGCTTTTCAAATACCCCAGACACCCAAACTTGCCTGTAGATTTTTAAAGTTATTTTTTATTATATTTTTAACATATTCCTGGTTTATTTGCAGAGTAAAAAACATGTTTATGCTGGTGCACCTTGTCCAATACTGGCAGTTACTGGATGCCATATTAAGAGATCATTTTTCAGGTTTTAGAATTTCAACCTGACGAGTCCTTACTGTGTGGTAGATGTCATGAGCCTTTGATTTCTATTTTTGGTGGAGTGTGTACACAGTGATACTCTTTACAAACTTCCCTCTGTAAAACTAGTGCTGGAACCATGTGAAGAATGAATGCAGGTGTACGTGTTGTAGTGTGTTCTGAGTGTATGAGTTTAATATGTGTGTGTACTGAAATTCTTTAAAAGGTCTTGGAGGATCTTGTGGTAGGATGAAGAAAAGATTGACAGAAATACTTTAATTTTATTAGAATGATGGAGGTGTCTTTTTGTAGATGATATTCTGATGGACCTTCGACAAAAGACTGCACCATGTGATTATCACATCTTCCTCAACTTGAAATTGTCACAGATGGAAGCAGAGGTTTCACAAATCTAAGCAGTACAATTAAAGACTTGTAAAGGGGTGGCTTTCCAGGAAACGTTCAAATGAAACTAATGCTAGATCCAGGAATAATTCTACAAGGGTAAACATTAGTTTCTTGTTATTTAATTAAGTTACCACTGAGCTGAGCCATTAAGTTAGAAATGAAATATTTCTCAGATATTTAGTCTTGGTTTAACAGAATTGATAATTATGGAATAAAGGCTTTAGATACAACTTTTAAAAATGTGCCCTATTTGGTAGTGAAGACAGTAATATGCACCTAAACAAATAGTTTTAAACATTTTAACTTTAAAACACATACATTAGTTCTCAAAGGCTTTGTTGAAGATTTTGCCAAAATCCACGAACAGCACATAGGGTTAAACATAAAAGATGTAAATAAACACACATTTACTAATTAACATATTATTCATTCATTCATTGTCTGTAACCGCTTATCCAGTTCAGGGGCACGGTGGGTCCGGAGCCTACCCAGAATCACTGGGTGCAAGGCAGGAACACACCCTGGAGGGGGCACCAATCCTTCACATGGCAGCACACACATTCACTTTTGAGTCGCCAATCCACCTACCAACATGTGTTTTTTGGACCATAGGAGGAAACCCACGCAGACACAGGGAGAACACGCCAACCTCTTACAGACAGTCACCCATAGTGGGACTTGAGCCCACAACCTCCAGGTCTCTGGAGCCTCTCAGCCACTGTGCCACTCTAATTAGCATATTAATACAATTTAAATTGATTCTAACTTTAATGTATTGTCTCAAAAAACAAAACAAAACAAAGAACAAAAAACAAAAAAACTTGTCTATTTGGACTAGATCTTACCTCATTCTACCATGTCGCATGGCTCAGCTCGTTGTGTGGACTATTTTTCGGATGTCATAGAGATGTAAAGGATCCGTTGTGCTCCAGTCAGCACCAGGCAAGGTTTGGTATGCTAGTGTCTAATTGGTTAAATAAAATAAGGCCACCTAATTCATTTGCATAAAATGGGCTGTACAGTGGATCTGATTTCACTGCTTCACAGGCCTCTGTGCACAGCGGGATACCTCAGAGCTCCCCAGCGATATGAACAGAATATCGTGTAAGTGGATGTGTGCACATAGTACTTTTTCAGCGCTGCTGGATTTGGCTTCCTGTTCTGTAAATCATTACAAGAACCTACTTCATCATTTTTATTTTTAGCCATTTAGAGTTTCACCTGGCCAAGCTGAGCCCGGTATTTGTTAATATATTAATTCTGACAATTAATAAAGCTAATGCTCTAAAGCTTAATCTTAAACCTGCTATCCTGTAAAATTAAATTATAATGTTGGCTGATATTAGATTGTGTTTTAAAAGATTGCCTCTTTTAATCTTAAAAAGTAGTCTTTTTACAAAATCAAGATTTTCAGGCTCTGAACTGTGATTTAAAATGAAATGAAATTATTATTAATCCGGATTTATAGCTACATTAGTCAAGGACTAGGCTTAATGTGCAACTGGAGAACCGCCCCTCATGTTCTTGTTAATAGTGCGAAAGTGCTATGGAGAAGCTGCTAACTTAATTCCAAACCAGTCATCAACTTCTTAACCCAAAACCTTTGTCTCATCCTTAAACCAAGATATATAATAGCCCTGAATACATTAGCTGTGAGCTTCTGCCATCACTGAGCTCTCCTGCTGGTATTGTTCCTCCATTTTGCTCTGATATACTGAGGAATGGGGAATGCAGAGCGGGCTGATTGTTCAAACAGCTGTGTCATCTAAGCAGATTGTGCTTCCATTGCAGTTCAAGTTCAGGACTCCCTCTCCTTTTTCTCTTATTGCTCAGCGTGCCATTGACACGTTAACCTTTAAGAGAGAGGCTCTTTGATGAACAGAGGGCCATGTATGATCTGATTCTTTTTGCATTTCCATTTCTTTCACTCCTACTCTGTACTTCTTACTGCTCAGTTCTCTGTGTTTGCTGTACAGTGTTCTACATGAAATAAATCAAAACAATCAATTATTACGATGTAGTGTCACAAACTTTTCTTAAATGTGGCTTGCATGTTTATGATTGTTGTTTTTCTTCTTTCTGCCCTCATCTGGTCTACAGACAAAAAGCAGTTTCATTCAGTCATTCATGGTCTGTAATCACTTATCTAGTTCAGGGTCACGGTGGGTCCGGATCCTACATGGAATCACTGGGCGGAAGGCAGGAACACACACTGCAGGGGGCGCCAGTCCTTCACAGGGCGACACACACACACATTCACTCACACGTATGGATACTTTTGAGTGGACAGTCCACCTACCAACAAATCAGTCACAGAAGATGACACTGGCCCATCCAATGTGTCTTTGGAAAATTTGTATAAATTCCAGTTTGCATTGAACTTTTACTAAACACAACATTGCACAGATACGTTTGTTCTAGATAATATATGAACTGTCATATATGCTCACATATTACTAGCAATCCATAACATTCAGTATTAATATCTAATAGTAAATTCTTGTCTATAACATGTACCATTCTATATGTATATTTTCATGTTGACTTACAGCTCCCTACAAAGGACATCACACCGCACTTCTGAAAAGCAGACCAAGAATCACCTAAATGAGTGTTTTCAGCACTTGCATCTGTATTTGTACAAAAATAATTCCTTTGTTATGTTTTGTTTATTTAAAAGCAGTCAGACCAATCAAATACTGTTTTCAAAGCCACTACAGAGCCAATTCATGCTGAAGAGCGACTGACTGGAAAATGGCGTATTTTATGCAAGATACAGGAAATTAATCACCACAGCCTCTAGCTACAGAATGTAAAGTTTTTGCTGGTCTGTTCAAATCAATATGTTGCTCATCAAAAACACTTTCAATGTAAATAACAAAAAAATGAACAGTGACTTATTTTTTAAGGCTGTTTTTTTTTTGGTCCTGAGGATATCTTAAATAGGCCTGTTGTTTTCATTACAACTTTAATGAGGCACACACTAACAATGTGTGGCTCTGAATGCTTTACCAAATAAAAACAAAGGGATGAGAGACTCTTCTGTACGGATAAGGCCAGCAGCTATAGAGTCTTCATTATAGAACACAAAATCGGTGGTGCTGGGTTTGGGGGGGGGACCTTGTCCAAAGTGAGGGACTGTAAACTCTGTACACTTCTGGGGACAAAACACTGAATCATGTTAGTAGGGCAGCGCAGTCTAGAAAAAGATGATGGATATGTATAGAACACCATTGGGACCTATGCTTGAGGAGCCAAAAACAGCACTGGTCAGAATTCCAAGCATTATGGAGATTTTTGTCATGTCCTGTTGCATAAAAAAGCAGAATGTCCACCGAATTGTGAAGTCAAATGTGCTGTTAAGTCAAAGGCAGGAAATCCAGAAAGTGTTTTTTTGCAGACAAGTATCCATAGACATCTACAGACTTGTTCATGTAGTCGTCCTCAAGACGTAAAACTGCATTATCCACATGTGGTATTGAACATTCATTTGCCATGCTAAAGACATCCTGTATTTAAAATAAATAAATAAATAAAATAAAATAAAATAAAATAACTCCATTGTCTTGATAGCAGCTTTGGTATCAGTATTCCAAATGTGTCTGACAAAATAGTTTTCCTATTAAAAGTCCGTAGAAGGTTGGGAAAAACCTGCTGAAAAAAGTGAAAAAGACGCACATCCACTTGAAGGGGACATTAGTAAATGTTCTTCATTGCTGGGTTTGGACAGCCTGTCATAAAAGTGTCCTGGCTATGCAGAAGAGTAGTTGTGTTATGAGCACAGAGAGGATAGAAATCTCTGGCGCTGCCCCGACAGCATGTGCCACTAAAACACAGAAAGAAAGAACAAATCAAACACAATCCTTAAATAAACAAACATGGAGCATACACATGTTGCATAAAAAACTAAATGATGAAAGAGTTGAATGAGTTGAAAGGATTAAGAAAAAAAGTTATCTGCAATCTTCATTTTAACATTTCTGACCTCTCACCCTAAAAGCAACATAACTGGGTAAGTAGAAAAAAATGTCCTCCGATAGCCTCTAAAACTGGTGAATAATCCTGACTGGACTTGTAGCCTCTTCATTGAGACCCTCTAGTGGTGAAGACACTGTTAACACACTGTTAAACCATATGTTCCGAGTGCAAAAGGGCCTCACACTGACTAAATAATCGCAAATTCTGAAAAAGTGCAATTTTTTATATTATTGTGATTAAAATGATTGATTAAATCAGACTATATTTTAGGAAATAATGTCACACGGATTCACATTTCAACAAAGCAGTTTTGTTTTTTAGTGCAGGATATGAACATACTGAAATATGTGTATATTAAACATATGAAATAACTGTAGAAATATATTATTAAATCGATTAAAGATGGTGATAAATCATGATTGTAATAAATGCTAGTATTCTCTTGTTGTTTTATGAAGAGAGATAAAATAAATGTATGTTTAGAGTGGTATGCACTGTAACTGTTTAGAGGAAACCATCCTTTTTACTTAATAACAACATTTCATCATAGTTTTTATGATATTTGAACATTGAATCTCTCAATTTGTTGAGTAAATGTTTCAGGGAGTGTGTTAACATCAAGCACCACGAAGCTCGGACACAAGCTTGAATTGAAAGAATTGCACCATGCAGCTCACAGACAAATAAACACCTCCATATTCCAGCTTCAATAACTTTATAAGAGGTAAATGTGTGGATTAGGCCAGGAACGAGGAAAAAAGGGCAGAACTTATGGCATCAGCTCACAAGAGAGAGAGTTAGTAAGTTATGATATTTAAACCATACATCAGCAAAAAAATAATCTACCAACTGAAAGTTGTGTTTAAATTGTAGAAACCTACTGAACTATGGGAGGACATTGTGGAGACAAACACATTAAAGTTAAAACATTGACAATACTATATATTACTGTTTTATATGTTGTGTAAAACAATATACATTTCTGTCTGCGTTGCCCATTCCTATGTGTAGTAACAACTTTTCTATGTTATTACAATGTAGAAGCATATTTAATCTAAATAACCTTTAAATTATTCTACAGCCATAAGATTACCCTTAATTAATTACAATACGATTTGATGTGAAAGAATCTTATTGGTCTAAAGTTTCTAAAACACTTGTCCTCATTATCATATGACCATTCAAATTTCCATGACTATTTAGATTTATTTATTTAGGACTCTTATCTTACACTGTATTAACAGGTTGTTAATGTTATTGTTACTCTATATTAAACTATCTATTGTGATTTTTATGTATAAATTTTTAAAATGTATCTGTGATGTGCTGAGGGACAATGAACTGTAGTTTCTCCAGGACACAGGGCTAACATTAGTTCTATCTGAAAGCAGAGTTGCTCCCACTGGTTTAGTTCTGACCTGCTGCTCTCAGCGCCGCTGCGAAACAACCCCATGTAGGAGGGACTGTGACTCCATTGGCTGCACACTGAATGATGGACAGATACCTCTGATTGGATAAATAAAGGTGACGACCAATGAAAAGCGTGTTCTCTGTTTAGGAGCTGTGGAGAATCTGCCCCTCGCTCTGGCTGAGAGAGAGCTGCGTGTTTCTGTCCCAAACCATCGCCAAAACAGTGTGACCTCAACAATATGCAACAAAACATGTCTCGTATCTGTTAAAAATGGAACGTTTGGCAACCCTACCTGTGCGTATTCGGTCAAGAAAGTAATACAAACCGATAGCCAACGTGAAATAGACGTGAAACAGCGTGAAATAGACAATCAGTAACAGCAGCAGCTCCCCCAGGTCCTAGTGTGCCCAGTAATTAATAGCAATGTTCATATGGAGACAAAGAACCGTTGTTGAACATGAAATAATATGGTAATATATTGTTATATATATATATTTAAAAATTATGTATTGTAATTTTTTTAATTACATCTTTACACGCTGTATCACAAAATACAAAAACCTGGAAATTCCAAAAGAGATCATTTATAATGAGGATACAGAGACAGACCTGCTATCCTAGGGATGGTAATGAGTGTGCTGCTGCGCCCCTCTCCCCCCTCGCTGACAGCTTTGATCTGTATGCTGTAATCCTCATGCACAGGTAGAGCCAGCTCCAGGGATGTCCTGTTAGTCTCCACCATGCTCTGACCACTGTGTCTGCTCTGCTTGTAAATTACCTGAAGAAGATAAGCCCAGACTAGTGCACAGTCCATAATGAGGGAGAGGGTAAGATTGCAGACAAACATGACATTGCAGTACTGATACATACATAGACCAGAAACATTTATTATTATCTTAAATATCTTTTGATTAAGATCATGTGATGTTGTCTTCTGTACAATTACAATTCAGAGTCACATTTTGTGCTTCATATCCCTTTTTTTTTAAATGAGGGGGCTTTACATGGAACTTCTCCTTCTTTACTGCAGTAACAGCTTTTACTCTTCTGGGAAATCTTGCTATATATTGGAACAGTCCTGAGAGAATTTGATGGCATTCTGCCATAAGAACTTTAGTGTGATCAGGTACTAATGATGGATAATTAGTTCTGGATCACAAACACCACTCCAAATCATCAAACATTATTTCTGCCCATATGCATACACTCCAGAGCATCCTTTTCTATAGAGATTATAAAAGCTGTTGGTGCACAGTTGAGCATCTGTTCCAAAATGAGTGCAGCTTAATTTCTTTTCTCTTTTGAGAAAACATTTTCTTACTTTATAACCCATGACTTCTGATTCATTCTCTAGAGCTCTGACTTGGTCCCATTTCAGAATGATCTTCGAGTTTGTGGCATTCCACGTGACTTTTGTTGGAGCTCGGCTTGGTGCTGAAACAAACAAAGAAAACACTTCAGTAAATATTTCTGTAAGGTAACATTTGAACTGAGAAATGGACTGATAAAACAATTAATATGATCAGCCCAATGCTCCTTAATCCTTCAACCTAATTCCGCTACCCCACCCTGCAATATCCACACACCAAATGTATGAGTTGGTGGATGTGAGGACAGTTATTTCCTAATTTATTGCATCCATTTGATTTTCCAACCAAATTTAAAAACTAGTCATTTGTTTTCACACCTGCAGTGGGCTAATCCATGGGTGCTGAAGCAACTCGTCTATGTCTTCTGCTGTAACAACTACCCTCTGTAGTGAAAGCATCTGCCCACAGATTTCTATTATAGGATGATTCAGAGCTAAAGGGGTTTGTGTTTTTTCATGGAATTACTGCGATGTAGTAACCAACCAGATGATAGCGATGCAGCAGATAGAGATTAAAATTCCAGAGCTCAAACTATGGCTCAGACTGGGTTAAGGAGTATAAAATGCCTCTTAAATGTAAGCACTGTGCTTGGATGTTGACAGTGTAGATTTCTCCTTAATTGGATTCACCCTAGTTTAAGTAAGACTTAATCAGAACATCAGATTCCTTAAGACTTTCCACAATTAGAGATTTCTGTGCAAGTATCCCTAAAATATCTAATCATCTTAATAACTTCATTCAACTTTAAAGTGAGGGGGATTTCTGACAGTCAATCCCTGAAGACTGATTAAGGAACCATGTCTTCATTCACCACTTAATTATAAGTTTTGTGAGATAGTTTTCAACATCTTTCTTATTTGCCAACCTTAGAGAATTACAAGACTATGGGGATTTAAGACTTAGTTTTGAGCTGTACACTTTTTAGTCAGAATTTATCAATTAACAACTTTTTATGCCTTTTAAAAATCTAAAATAGTGTGGACTTAATACGCTTTGGATTTATATTCATTATATGGATGATTATATTCATTACATGAAAACCTGAGATTCCTGGCTGGTTTAGAACCCTTGGAGAACAGACCAAATTAAATTAGCCATGAGAAAAAGACAATGACCTTCTGTATACGGTGCATTGGCTACAACAGAGCTGTGGTTAATCTTTGTGACCCGAAACATGTCGGCTTGGGTTATTTCCCCTTAGCCACTCTTTTGCGTTGCTTAAGGGGCAACTTGTTCTCTGACATATCTGCTATTAGAGGTGAATACTTACGAGGTCTCTTGGTGGTGATATTGACCACTGCACTCTCTGGACCTACTCCCGCACTGTTGTAAGCTCTCAAGGTGATGTGATACATGGTGCTGGGATCCAGGCCACGGATGACCGCTAATGTTCTGTTGCCGACTGTCCTCATCACACTGGCTGTGTCCTGCCTCTGTGTCTTGGTCCAGTACCTCAGCTTAAGTTCACAAAGGACACAGTCACTGAGTGCTTAATCATTCATTCATTCTTCTTCTGTAACTTGAAGCCTGACCGGAATCGCAGGACGCAAACAGCACACTCAAGAAAACCTGCCAGTCTATCACACATTCATGCAGTCATTCACTCACTAATTCTCTCCTATAGGCAAAGAGTGAGCTGAGTTACTTGAACTGTGGAACTGGAGGGTAGAGGTGAGGCTTCAAAAAATTCATATTTAAACTAATCTGTCACAAAACTTTGTTTTCATACTCTGAAAAGTTCTAATTTTTTTATGAAATAATCTAGTAATGTTGGTTTAATCTTTGTTTTATGGATGGATGTAGCATTATGTGGGAAATTTAGCTTCATCAATCTCAAATAAACTGGCAGTGGTTCTTCTGGAAGAAATCATTTAAGTCTGATGCCCTTTGTAAATCACCAGTTTATACAGCCCATATATGAAAAACTATCTGCAACTCATCATGGATGTGATGTCACAACCATTCATTCATTCATTATCTGTAAGCGCTTATCCAGTTCAGTGTCGCGGTGGGTCCAGAGCCTACCTGGAATCATTGGGCGCAAGGCGGGAATACACCCTGGAGGGGTCGCCACTCCTTCACAGGGCAACACAGACACACATTCACTCATACATTCACACCTATGGACACTTTTGAGTCGCCAATCCACCTACCAACATGTGTTTTTGGACTGTGGGAGGAAACAGGTCACAACCAGGAATGTTTAAAAATATACATCCATTTGCAGCCAATTGACAGTGGATTTATTTGAGCTGAACATGTAACATGACAAGAAGCAAATGTGTTCTGTGTGTAGTTCTAAGCGATGAAGACAGGTGGACTCCAGGGGTAAATATATCAAATGCAAAGATTGGAATATGCTACCTTTAAGGAACAGTATGTAGGATTCTGTAGTTGCAGAGTGTAATTCATTTTTACAGCACAGTCATGAAATCAAGGGAGAGGGGGGAGGGAGCGGGGTGTTTTCCTTCCCTCCTTCAAAAGTTACATAGTGCAGTTTCTGAACTGTTAATCCCAAGGTAGCAATAGACTGCATTCACCTTATCATATGTCAGTAAAACATCACTGTAACCCATCACTGTAAATAAAACCGTACCTTTAAGGTTAAATTTCTACATAGTGTTCCTTTAAGTCATGAATGTTGATAACAGAATGAAAATAAATACCTCATAGCCCATTATTCGCCTCTTGCTGGTGCTCCACGGCAGGGGTTTCCAGTTGACCTCCACCTCAGAGGCAGACAAGCTTTTAGCACGGACTCTAGTAGGGGCTCGACTTGGCTCTAAAGCATGAATAAATATCAGAACAAAGGCCTTATCATTTGCCTTGCCAAAATATGCATTTGAAAATGTAAAGTAGCAAAAAGAAAAAGTAGCAAAGTACTACATCCTTCAACTACGTTTACTGTAAAACCCATGTTCAAAATTGGAATAATTTACAGCGAAATACAGCTGAGCTACAGTGAATTACCTTCTTCTGCTGAATAGATAGTTGTTACAGGTCCAAAAGGCCCCTCTCCTCTGTTGTTGTACACTCCCACCTTTACGTAGAATGGTGAGAAGGGAGGGATACTCTCATTTTTGAAAATGTACCGAGAGGCATCAGGTGAGGTAACAGCTGCCTGCATCCAACTCTGAGCACCATGAGGCCGGAATGCTACAACATAACCAAAGCCTGGTCCACTCTGCAGCTCTTCTGGGACCGGCTGAAACACACACACACACACACACACACACACACACACACACACACACACACACACACACACACACACACACACACACACACACACACAATATATGACAATGACTGGAGATGGAAAGATCCAGTAGAAAGTTTCTAAAGATTTGAAGGATACTCTACTCAGGAAGAGACACATACTCTGAAAAATGGCTATATTTGTGACTCATATGTTTAAAGGATTTCCCTTCAAAACTCTCAATAAACAAGCACATCAAAATCAGTGACAACATGAAGGGCCTTTTTTGATGCACTCTGCCACACAAAGCCACTACTGACAGCTTAACTCTGCATCATGCAGCTGTGAAGTAAAGCCAGCTGTCAAAGCTTACCTCCCAAGTGATGACTAGCTCTGAGCGACTGCCACCTCCTCCGCCCACTCGGGCTGAGGTTACCCTCGGAACTGAGACATTTAGATAAAAAGAGAAGAAGACAATTCCCCAATGTAATTTGAATGGTAAAGGTATTGCAGGCATTTTCTGTTCTAGATAAAAATAATTCTGAATTCTACTTTTCTTGATAATCACAAAGTCCAGCATTTATGCCTCACAAAAGTGTGAATTAGAACTCAAAATCATTCTGAATGACACATATTTCCGGATCTCAGTAAAGGTAGTAAAAGTACTGTGCAAAAGTTTTAGGCACCAGAGATTATGATATTTAAGAAGCTATTTATCTGAGCAGTAATAGTTTATTTGCTAAAAAACAAACAACAAATAACTGCCAACATTAGAATAAAACTAAATAACATTATTCCAGTAAGTGTTATATTCTGTGTGAATGTGTTGGTTCAACTTTTTCCAATTCTCTCCTCATCGCAGTCTGTATTTTTTGAAGTTATCATCCAATACCTAGATTTAGAGGTTAATAAATTCATTCATTCATTATCTGTAACCGCTTATCCAGTTCAGGGTCGCGGTGGGTCCAGAGCCTACCTGGAATCATTGGGCGTAAGGCAGGAACACACCCTGGAAGGGGCGCCACTCCTTCACAGGGCAACACACACACACATTCACTCACAACTACGGACACGTTTGAGTCGCCAATCCACCTACCAACATGTGTTTTTGGACTGTGGGAGGAAACCGGAGCACCCGGAGGAAACCCATGCGGACACGGGGAGAACCCACCAACTCCTCACAGTCACCCGGAGCGGGAATCGAACCCACAACCTCCAGGTCCCTGGAGCTGTGTGACACTACCTGCTGCACCGCCGTGCCGCCCAGGTTAATAAATAATGATTTTAAATAATGTGTGCTGTTGATTTAACAATTTTATGCAATCAAGGAGAATCTGAACTCACAAACTCATTCTCACCTACTACTTTACAGAAGATAAAATGATCTTATAATTCTTATTTGTTTTATATAATATTTTTTTATTATTGCATTTACTGTGATTATATTTGACTTTATACAAGCACCACGTTTACTGAGAAGGCATTTGCTTAAATATATTTAATTATCTTCTGTGCCTAAGACTTCTGGACAGTACTGTATGTATGTTATTTTGAGTGAGTTGCTTCAAGTGGAAATCACAGTTTTAAAACCTGATTTATAATCTCTCTCTCTCTCTCACTCTCTCTCTCTCTCTCTCTCTCTCTCTCTCTCACTGTCAATTACAGACATATCACTCATATAAAAAATCTATTGTGTATCTTTCACAGAAACAGGCCAATATTAAACTCTGTAATATGTAACAAACTTTAACTGTACATACGTGCGTCTTTGGTGCGTATTTTTCCTGAAGGTTTACTGGGTTCTCCAGTACCGATAGCATTGGTGGCTAGAACTCTGAACTCATACTCCACCCATGGATTTAAGTCTGTTACACGAGCAGACATCTGGTTTCTTCCAAGAATCTCTGGAACTGAAGAATACATAAAACTTTTCAAGTTCAATAGAAATATTAAGCTATTTAAAAAACATGAAAAACTGGGATCAGGGCATGAAAAACTGGGATCAGGGCAAATCACTAGAAAGTTAATTCTAAGTGTAAACACTAACTTCATTGATGTTGGGTGAATAGCAAACAAACAAGTACAGTGTAAATTTCTTCAACAATTCTTCAAAACACTGTCTAATAGGATCAAACATTTTCCTCATGATGCTTTTCCTCTGCATGGTACCTGCACTACTAAGCTCTATCCTACTTGCTTTGTCCCTGGTTGGTTTTCCAATAAAGCCCCCCTGCCTCGAAATGTAGCTTATGACATCTCAAAACATGTCTCTACAGGGGACCACAGGCTTTGGAAACTACAAAAACGGCAGCAGTAATGTTAAGCGTTGTTTAATCATCGTGTATTCCTGTGTTGTTGTTTGGAACTGAACAGAGCACAGAGGCTCAGTTCAGTTTAGTTGAGATGTTCTTTTCCTTGTTGCTCCATCAAGCTCTCACTTGATTCTTTCATCAGGCAACAATCCAAGGAGCATTTGGGACCTCTTCAAATCACCACCGTGCACTTTTACGAGCTGCCGCTGTGAGTCAGATAAAACAATGTGATCACTGCTGTAGCTTGGAATTTATTCAAGTGGCTAGTTTGTGCTGGAGGTCTGCATTTCACTGTGTGAACAAGTCTACGTTATATTTACACATTCCATTTAGTCCCTACTCAGCTAGCTTGAAACTAGGTGCGAACAGGGACTTAAAAAGTACCCGCTTTCAGGGAGCAGGTACCAGATTTTATTAGAAGAAAAGCAAAAAAACAAACAAAAAAAACAAAACAGAAAAGAGCCAAGTAAAGTACCATGCAGTGGAATAGCACCATGATCAAACCTCTCTGCTGAACAATAAAGGTGCAAAGATTTTTTTGTTTTGTTGCTAGCATAGATATCTAAAGTTTTTATGTGCATAGCTGTCAATCAATACCAAAGCTGATACATATACATTTCTAAAATGAAGAAATTGTGACTATACATTGATAAACATGACTGAGAAATGTAACATTTATGTATCTGTAGTTACAAATGCAGTAAAATGTATTAAATGCCAATAATTGAATAATGTAGATCAGTGTCGTTTAATGATAAGCTCTTGTGTGGTGTAATAAACACTTAAAATTACTCCTGTCCAGGTTTTTCATTTAAATACAGGAAAACTCAAAACACTCTATTTCTATTTCCAAGTTACTGGAATGCAATTTATACAAAAGAGTAACATGTAAGATTACAATAAGACGATTTTGCTTTTGTTAAAATCAGAAAACTATACCTGTTCTTACAGCCTGCCAGCCAAGAGAGAACGGGGTTCTGGCCTGGACAGCGTAGTTTGAGATAGGGCTATGGTTATCAGGTCCTGGACTCCATGACACAAAAGCCGTAGTTTCAGTAATATGGTCGACCTGGATGTCCACGGGTGGCCCAGGGGCACCTGCAGGAGCACAACTGCATAACAGATAGCCACAAGCAATATGCAGCTATCTAAGACTGCAGCAGTGACTTATATGTCTAAAAACTGGTAGATGTCATCCAACATTTCTTCTCAAATTAAAGGAGCTGACAATTCCACTGTTTTATATAGCAAAGCTGGAGGGTTTTTACCCTTCTAGTTCACACTCGGCATTGGACATGGTGACTGTACACTCTTGCTCCAGATAATTTGATTCTATTGGTCAAAGCTTTTTTTCAGATATTATGAGAGTGAGATATAATAACTGCATTATTCACACATATGAAAAATCAAGTGAAAATCCCTTGAATATTTCCAGTAAGAGATTTTTATGATTTTACCTCTGACAACCACATCTGTGGCTATGGAGGCACTGTCCACGTTCGTCTGGACAGCACAGGTGTATCTTCCTGCATGTTCTAACTGTATATTGCGAATCATTATATCACCAGCAAATCTCTGTTGGCATACAAAGTATATATTGTACATTTGTCTTTTGTTTTGTACATTTGCTTATGTTTTTACGATTGCAAGAATGCTGAAGAACAGCATGTATAATATTAGAAAATAAATTTAGATCAGATGTCAGCCCAAGATGCTGTTTTTATTAGTTTATTTCTACCAACTGCATCTTCTGTTCTTGCTTAAATTATTTAACTTTGTACATGTTAAATGTTATAGCTATGTATACAGTTTATATATAAAAACTCATTCAATATCTTAATGTTTCTAAGCATGTTTTGTGCCTTATAAACTCAACCATTTAAATACTGAATTATTTCATTAATTTTAGTCATTAAAGGCTTATCATTGATACCCACCCCACCAACTTTTTCAAAATAGCTGCCTTGGCTTCCAAAATAGATCAACTGCTCATTAAAGAACCAGGTGAAACGGACATCCAGGGAAGGATCACGTGAGACCTGGCAGGGAAGAACAATGCTCTCTCCCACAGTTACATCCAGCTGGGCAGCTTTTGTGGTGATGATAGTTGGCTCTGGAATAGCAGGGAGCAAAATGATAGACATTAGAGAAATGGTGCTCACCCTAAAAATGCAACTGGACTTTGAGTCCTTCAAACAGTCACAGTAATATGTCTTACATGTTTGAATGATTTTGAATTCATTGAATGTGGTTGTACTGGGTTCTGTGTGTTTTGTTGTTCACTACAAGGCAATGACCACTAGATGCCACTGTGCATTCATGATCTACTTCACTGTCGCACTCAAGAGAGTCAACATAAAATCCTAAACACAATGTACAATGTGCATTACATTTACATGTACATGTGTTTTAAAATAAATGTGTAATTCAGGTATTCGATTACATCAACACTAGAAATATTTACATATTAAAAGTTTATTTAAAGACATTTATGCACACTTTCCATTATCTATACCCTGTTATGAAACAGTTTATTTCTTATCAGCTGGCCAGTTAGTTGTTTTTCCTAGAAATAAACTACAAACTGGACAAGGTCAGAATGAAATCACTTATAAAAAACAATAATAATAAAAAACTGCATGTGATTTGCATCAAATCTAAAAACTGTATTAAAAAGGTAAACGGTATTTGAATAATGAAAAGCTAATTCAACAAATTTGATTTTATAATTTTAAAAGGACAGTGAGGAAACACGCTTGTTAAGTCCAGTCTGAAAAAGAAAATAAGAGGGCTTTCAATTTGCAATTCAAAAAGCAGGAGCATCAGCAAACTGCATTTTAATAGCGTACTGGTATTGTTGACGCAGCTTTTCCAGAAAGGGACTAAGAATTCACTAAAAGGCTGCATACTGGACTTATTCTTCTTCAAAACAATAAACACAGAAGAACACAGACCATGCAATGATTTGGTTGGTTAAATCTATATAATAGAAAGCAAAAGTTACCAATCTCACCTTTTACAACAAGAGCCCCAGCGCTGCTTGCCACTCCAAACTGATTCCTGGCCACACATGTGTAAAGGCCTGCATCCATTTTGGTAATGTTTGATATCCGGAGACTCCCATTGTCCAGCACAGAAACTCTGAAAATGTATGATCATAAAAAAAATATCAGACTTACTTATAAATACAGTTTCATCACACCAAGTAAAGTTTAACCTAGTTAAATAGCTGAGTTTAACTTTCATTTTAATCATTCATTGTCTGAAAGCGCTTATCCAATTCAGGGTCGTGGTGGTCTGGAGCCCACCTGGAATCACTAGGCGCAAAGTGGGAACAAACCCTTGAGGGGGCGGCAGTTCTTTGCAGGGCGACACACCTCACAGTCACGACTCACGCCTATGGACGCATTTGAGTCCCCAATCCACCTACCAACATGTGTTTTTGGACCGGAGCACCCGGAGGAAACCCATGCAGACACAAGGAGAACACACTCACACTTGAATCAACAAACCCAGGAGCCTGGAGCTGGGCCACCCTGAATTAAATTCATTCATTCATTCATTGTCTGTAACTGCTTATTCAGTTCAGGGTCACGGTGGGCCCGATCACAGGGCGCAAGGCGCGAACACGCCCTGGAGGAGGCACCAGTCCTTTACAGGGCGATGCACACACTCACACCTATGGACACATTTGAGTCACCAATCTACCTATCAACGTGTGTTTTTGGACAGTGGGAGGAAACTGGAGCACCCGGAGGGGGAAGAACACACCAAACTCCTCACAGACAATCACCCATAGTGGGACTGGAACCCACAACCTCCAGGTCCCTGGAGTTGTGTGACTGTGACACTACCCGCTGTGCCACTGTGCCGCCCTGAATTAAATTTGAACGGTCAAAAAAAAAATCCTTCCCAGAGGACATAAGCACAATTAAAGATGTCAAAATAGGTGTCTGGCTAATAAAGACAGTATTAACCAGATGACAGCCTAGACCATGTTTCAATTATACATCAGCACAGTAATATATGTTGTAGTAGCAGTTAATTACCTCTACCTCCCTTGTGTGTGAACTGCATGGTTATCTCCCATTCAATCTACTGACTGTAGCTCTGCACTCTATTAGTTATTGAATAGTTTGTTAACCAAGCTTTTCCCTTCTACAGCAATAAAAAAAGGGCCACCTCAATAGCACAACTGACCAGATTTTTGTATCATTCTCACCTCATCTCATATATATATAGTCACTTTCCAAATAAAAACATGTATCACCTAAAACTTTACAGGATGAGGAAAAAACCCTTTTGTAAATCAATCTTACCTTCAGCACCGTTAATGACTGTAGATCTGTCTAATTTACATTTTAACAACATGTCCACAAGTTAAATAAAGCTTTGCAATAGACGTAATAGCAAATTTTGTCTAAGATTTTATGCACAGTACTAATCAGGGCTTTCTAATAGACATTGCGTCTATAACCCTCCTGATGAGGCCTGAGGAGATTAAAAAGCACTCATGTTCTGCAGCAAAAGCTAAGGCACAAGGGTATAGCATATGTGCAATATGACAGTGCCAGACATACTGGTATAAAAATAACTCCTAAGAGCATAATATGGGATCTGCTTAATTCCCACTATGACCTTTCATTATACACTTTTGTTCAACTGAACTATGCTGTAAAATATTTTGCTGGTGAAAATTCTCTCATTCTCAGTCGTGAGTTCTCAGATACTGACATAGGCATGTCAGTTGACTGGCACTGACTTGAGGAAACAATTACTTCAGATGGTGGGTCTATTCTCACATCAAACAAAAGAGAGTGGAAATTAGAACAATAACAAAAATGTAAAAAATAAGGCTGAATTCTGTCTCTTGATTCTGAGAAGGTATTAGTCATGAGGAGAACAAACACACAACAGCGTGAAGCATTGATCATCGATCATCAGAAGACAGATGCATTGAACATGACTATTGTTGCACTGCTAGTATTTAATTAAGATTTCCAAACAGCATCAGTACAAGCTTTTGTGATCTTGACAGTCATCTTCCTTCAGACAGGCTCACCCTGCTGAGAAGCTGGCTGAAGATTTAGTTTTGGAATAATAAAAAAACATACAAATTGCATAACAAAATGTTAGCTTACTCTCGCTATCAGAAGTTAAAAGAACATGTGCATCAGTTTCCTAAGTTTCCCCATGAATACTAATGGTGGGAGGATGTTTGGTGCTTTAGCTCATCAGTAGTTATTAAATGATTTCTTATCATACCATGATGCCACCCAGACAGACCAAGACCCTTATGTACACCTACACTTTCCTTCACGTCTTCAGTGTGTGCTCTTGAATAAACTGCTGCCATTTCAAAAGGAAAATAAACATAAAATATTCATGACCGAAAACTTGACTTCATATTTCTCCATGCTTCTTGGTGTACGCAGAACAATTGAAGTTCTTTTTTTATCAGAACACTTAAGACACACTGTAGGTCCCAAATACAAGAAACCGCCTAACATAAAAGAAACATAGCTCTCAAAAAGTATATTAATGTTTAAATATTTGCTACTGTATTTACTTCAATTCTGTGACACATTTCCAAAAGAAACACAATAACAATAACAATAGAGAGCTGATCATTTTGATCTATAGCATTAGGAGATGACCGGAGCCTACCCGGAATCACTTGGCTCAAGGTGGGAACACACCAGGACGGGGGCGCCGGTCCTTCACAGGGTGACAAACATTAACACACTCATCCCTATGACTTTATGAGTAGCCAATCCACCTACCAACGTGTGTTTTTAGACTGGAGGAAACCCACGCGACACTACCTGTTGCACCACCATGCTGCCCGCTTTATGACATATTGCATTACGAAATGACTTCTTCAACTGTTAATGGAACATATGTGCATTAGACTACTATGATTCCGCACGGATGCTAATTATGGGAGGATGTTTGGTGCTGTAGCTCATCAGTAGTTATTAAATGATTTCGCAGATGCCATGATGGCCCCTTATGCACACAGGCTTTTATGTACACCTACACTGTGTGTGTGCTCTTGAATACACTTCCATGATTTCAAAAGGAAAGCAAATGTAAAAATTCATGACCAAAACCTTGACTAGATGATACTTCTTTAAGCTATCCGACATGCACAGGGAAACTGTGATTATTTTAACTGCACGTTTAGAGCACCTTAAGATATATTACCAACATCAGATGGCCTAAAATACATGTACCAAATCTGGCAGATAGTAAATTGATGTTTAAATATTTATTAAAGGCATCATACACCTACCTCTGTAAGATGAGTTAAACACAGGGTTTTCTTAACTAAAGCAATTTGCAGTGACAGGTAATTAAGGTAATTAATTTGAACCTGTCACTATTTGATTGCTGCAGTAATATTTAAAACTTTCCTTCAATCTCATGACATTTTTCTGAGTGAAACGCTGTATAAAGTCCTTCTGTTAGCTGAATACTATTCTGATGAGAGGAGTTAGTGAAAGAAAAAGGTAAAGCACTTGTGCATGGTGACATAATAAAAAGATCAGAAGGTAGTTGTGAGTTTGGCAATATTCATAATATTTTGATGGAACCCTAATGTTACAAAAGTGTTTAATATGACCAAGGACATAAACTACCAAAGTGGGGGTGGGTTACTGTTGATGTTGACTAAAGGGATAGGTTCACTAATATCTTAGCCAAAGCTAAAAATAATGTGAATGAAATCGTATTAACCGTATTAATTTATGAATTCCATTTATAATCAGTCACATTTCGGCATTCTTATCATGACAAAGCTTTTTAACCACTACAGCAGCTTGGATCACATTGCTGCTGATTTATCAAACCTTTTGTCACCAGAACAAAACTTTATAACACTTTGGAATGTTTTTTTTTTTTTTTGTAAGATATGCAATCTTTTCTCCTGAACCCCCCCTATATTTGCAGAGTGTAATTCATTGTTGGAGCATTGTCCTGAAATCAACTGGGAGAGGAAGTGAGAGGGGAATGCAGAGGGGTGGGCTGGTTGTTTCCTACCCTCCCCCAGTAGTTACATAGTGCAGCTTCTGCAGTGCTGAGCCCCCCAGAGTAGCAACGACAGACTGTTTACCCCTTTTTAATGCAAAAATTCTACCTAATGCTCATTTGAGAGAAAGACATTTATTTTCAAATAATGTAAGAAATCATGGGCAGACAGTGTCACTGATGTAAAGCACTGCACTTATAATGGATCACCCGCTATTTTACTGCCAAAGGTGCCCATGTGTGGGGAAGTTTTTGCTTGCTAAAAATGAATGTGTGTGAGATTGAGCCGGTTACAAAGCAGTTACATTTCATATCACACATTTTTGAAAGGCCAGCAGCACACCTAATCCTTCAATGTCAGATTTAGAATAAAGTACATTGGACAGCATTTGTTACCTGTGGCTCTCTCTCAGGGCCTCTTTTCCTTTCCTCCAGGATATCATTCCACGAGGAGACATCCTGGGTCTGCACTCGATGAGCACATCCCCACCCTGCCGGGCCAGCGTCTGTGCTTTCAGAATGCTGTCTGAGAAGTCTGGAGCCACAGCTGACAGATAGAGAGAGAGAGAGAGAGAGAGAGAGAGAGAGAGAGAGAGAGAGAGAGAGAGAGAGAGACTTAGATACTCATGATTACTGAAAAAACTGAATTATTGCAAGGGCTTGGATAGACAGCTGGCAGTCACTTGTAATGAAAAGCTTCTCTTGCTGATTCTCTTCTCACAAATACACACTAAGGATGTCTTTTTCAGGACACGCTCAATGAAGAAGCCTCTCTTCCCTTTAGATGCATGCTGAGGAACCAGGGCTGCACACATATTTAAAATATGCAAAGTGTGTGAAGAGGGAAACTGTCATAGCCACATGACGATTTCAGCATGCAGGAGAAATCCTGGCCTTTTCCAGATCACCTTCAAAGCTACCATTATGTTGGGAAATGATGGCAGTAAGGAAAAGGCTTCACGGATTTAATTGGCACCAAGCTTAGCATTTTAAAAAGAAGCAGAATTCCAGGGCCTTTAATCTGAATGACAACGATAGGTTTGATCTTTTGCAGTGTCACAAGTTATTCTGCTCAAGAGTGCCAATTTTTTTCCAAACTACCCAGTGTTTTTCAGACAGTTGGCCTCCTGCAGTGTTTAATTCTGACTCCAACCTCATACTGAGGATCATTATATTTAGATGTGCATGTCAGTCCTGATGAACTGAACCAAGTGAATTAGGCGAGGGTAAGAGCTGAAGTCTGAAAGAGATTAAAATGGCCGAATGAGAGTTAGAAGTCCCTGCTTTAAACAGATAAGTGACGATAATCTTTACATTAAAAGAGGCATGAGTCACTACAGCCTCCATATTATGATATTATTATATTTGAGCCACAATACACTTCCATTTCAATATCTAAGGGTTTGTGATATGCAAAGTTTATATATATATACATACATTTCAGTCGAATGAGGTACACATGAAGCAAAACAGAAATGTACATCACAAAGTGTAAGTCAACATTTAAAAAGGTTTCATAAATCCTTATACACTAAAGAGATGCTTTTATTTTATGGTGGTATTAAGACTTAATTGTCAAACGTTTAAGAAATAAATTGCACATTATTTCTGCAGAAATTGGAATACAAAGAAAGTTTGTACCCCCCTTCATTCAGTAATACCTCATACTCCATTGGTTATATTTTAGACTATATTTTGAAACACTGCTGTGAGTGTTACTACATCCAGAAATGTAGAAGCTGATTTGCTGCAAACAATGCAGCAAAAAGTAACTAATAACCAATCCTTTATGTCAGAAGAAATGGGCAAGTATCCAAAAAGTTTTATTTGTAATATTAGCTTAGAAATGATATTAGTACTGAAGTAAGGCACACTATGCTCTTACCGATGACTCTCAGCTCAGCATTGGTGAATACTCTGCCATATCGGTTCTCTGCCACACACTGATACATTCCCGTATCTGTCAGAGTGAGACTGCTGATGGACAACGCCCCATTAACCACCTGGATTCTATCCTGCAAACATATAAACAGCCTGCTGTGAACACCATTCAGGTTAGCAAGAGAGACACATGTGCCCATTTAGTTGTGCCTGTCCCCAGTGACACCAGTTCAATCTGAGATCAGCCACGTGACACACAACAGGTCACAGTGCCTGGGCAGCCTCTTAATTATCCTGACGATTTACCAAATTATTACTTGTGCTCAAAATATCCTAATTCCTGCCATTTAGTTTAGCAATAGAGAGAAGATGGAGCAGATGCATGCTGGCCTTAGAACTTTGCTGGCATCCCACTTATAGTGAGAGCTCATTTTGAAGCTTCCATAAAGGAACTCTAGGTCGAATTTTTAACGTAAATTGCAGCTTTAAAATCATTGTGATGCTCCATTGACAAGTAATAGGAAAAATAGAACGTCTGTTGTTGCTACTCCAGACTCAGCACTGCAGAAACTGCACTATGTAACTTACATTGGAAGGGTGAGAAACCACCCCATTCAATCATTTTTTCTAGTTTTATAAAATGTACAAATTGGTACATGATTCATATAGATCATAATCATAGAGAAATTGAACATGTACTTGTAGAGGGCTAAAAATATAGAATATATGAAGTCCAGATACTTTAGTGCTGTAGCCCAGCATCATCAAATATGGAACTGAAAAATCAAATCAGATCAATATCTGTCTAATGTGAATATTTTTGAATATTGATGTGAATAATTTGGTATAGGGGGATGTAAACATATTTGTTCTGCAATAACTCTGAAATGTGGTGCAATTCTTGCATTTGCATCAGATTATGGCCCTCAGAAGAGGCTCTTAATATGATAACAGTATGTGAAATTAGCTCCAAAAAATGTGAAATGGGACCTCATATGATATGCACATAAAAAAATGGGAAAGCAGTGATTAATTAATTCAGTTTTATTTAATTAGAAAAAAACATTTGATGTTTCCTTATGAAGATTTCTTTTGGTAAATACATGCTTTTTACAAATTTATAAAATACAAGTGCAACACAAAACAAATAGGACAGGGTCATGTTTATCACTGTGTTACATCACCTTACATTTGATCAACATTTAATAATGGTCTAGGGACTTAGGACACATCTGATCCAGTCTTGCAGTTGATTTTTAGGCCATCCTTCTGTTGTACAAGTTTTCAACTGCATGTCTGTACTGGGTGTTAACGGTCAAATTTCAATTTGCATTGTTAGATTATTAATTTACTGGCAAAGTAGTGAGCCTCAGCTTATCATTACAACTAGGACTTTCCTGGATGCTGTTTTAATACCCATGAAAAATGACATAATTTGGTTTTTGAGTATTTCACAATATTTAAATCTGCTCCTGTTTCCCAACATTTTAAATTGATGAAAGCTTTATTCACTCATTCATTCATTGTCTGTCATCACTTATCCAGTTCAAGGTCACAGTGGGTCCGGAGCCTACCTGGAATCATTGGTCGCAAGGTGGAAACACATCCTAGAGGGGGCACCAGTCCTTCACAAGGCAACACACACACACACACACACCACTACAGACACTTTCGAGTCACCAATCCTACCAATGTGTGTATTTGGACACGGGGAGAACACACCAAACTCTTCACAGACCGTCATCTGGAGTGGGACTTGAACCCACAAACCCAGGACCCTGGAGCTGTGTGACTGTGACGCTACCTGCTGCACCACTGTGATGCCTAAATGCTTTATATTTACAAAAATCCATCCATCCATCCATCCATCCATTATCTGTAACCGCTTATCCAATTTAGGGTCGCGGGGGTCCAGAGCCTACCTGGAATCACTGGGCGCAAGGCGGGAATACACCCTGGAGGGGGCGCCAGTCCTTCACAGGGCAACACAGACACATTCATTCACACACTCACACCTACGGACACTTTTGAGTCGCCAATCCACCTACCAACGTGTGCTTTTGGACCGTGGGAGGAAACCGGAGCACCCGGAGGAAACCCATGTGGACACGGGGAGAACACACCAACTCCTCACACACAGTCACCCGGAGCGGCAATCGAACCCACAACCTCCAGGTCACTGGAGCTGCGTGACTGCGACACTACCTGCTGCGCCACTGTGCCGCCTATTTACAAAAATATAAACTAATAACCAAAATAATGAAGCTGAAAAGAAAAATTTATTTTCTGTGCATTATCTTAATTTCAGCACAGGTCAGGGTAGATGTACAATTCACAACTATTTATTTATTTATTTATTTTAGAACTGAGTTTGTGCATTTTGTTTTTTTGTATTGCCCTAATAATTTCATCCTTGTGTTAATCCATGCCAAAATAACCAAGTCCATGTACTAGATTTCTCCATTCTCTTTGGTTTGATCCCCCTCCTTTTGCAAATGCTCAGTCACAGTCTCTCAGAGCACATCCAGACGGAGCCAGTGATTTAGTATCTCTTCTTTGTCAGTCAGCAATATTAATGTGTTGAGAGTTTAGCTGAAGAGAAACGGTAGAGCAGTCTGTCATTGATCTGCAAGCATTAGCAACAAGAAAATGTGGAGCAATCCATGTTTTTGGCAGTCATTTTTCATCAAAATGTGGTCCTCAGAAGAGACCCTTAATATGAGTCCTCACACATCATTGTAGAGATGTATGGGGAACAAGGCATTCATATATGGAGTAGCAATTCAAATTTTAATGCACTTCATGGACTCCATAGAGGGTACAGACTCCAAAGGGTTATCAAGGGCATTACTTTTTTTGTCTTGCTTTTCTCGCAGTGTTTAGGATGATCCTCCCTTGACCAACACATCTAAGCACACATCTAGCCAAAGGCAAATGTTAGATAACATGAAAAAAAGGGCAATTAGTGTTCTCCTCCACGTGTGTGGAGTTGTTTAAGCAGCAGTTCAAAAAGAAGGCCAGATTCTTCAGAATCCTTAAAATAAAAGTTTAAAAATGCACATGTGAACCACTGATCTACCACTCCACAGTCCAGTTAACTATTTACTGCAATTTGTGCTTGTGATGCCATAAATGTGTACATTTTAATGTGAACTGATCCTCAGTGACCTGAGTGTTAGCCCACATAACGGCTCCACACACCCCTCTTTCATATATGTAGCATGTGGGCTGGATACCACAGGGAACATCAGTATTGCCTTTGGCAGAGAAGACAAATGGAGTCATGGATCAGCTTTATGGTGGTAATTAATTAGGCATGACATTGCCCTGAAATCAGCACTTTTTCACCACGATGGGAGAGCAGCATTTGTGCACCCTGGCGAGCAGTAGGAGACTGATTAAGCTGCCTACCTGAACAGACATCACAAACACTGCGCCAAAGGAATAGTCTCTACAGTGATATTGCTGAGGAGAGCATTTTAGAGAAGTGGGGAACTGTGCGGAAAATCTGGGCGAGCTCAGGAGTAGGTGTAAAAGAAAGAACTTGCAAGACAATGGCCTCTTGATCTTGTTTCACCCACATGATATTTGGAGCTGACAGCTCTTTAGGAAAAGCCAGACTGCTGGCACATATCCAAAGCACAGGAGAGAGAGAGACAGAGCGAAAGGCTGAGAAAGTGAAGGTGGGTCTGTTCATTGTAATGAGCAATAACAAATGACAATCCTTCCTCTCTGCTATTCACTACATGGGTGACCTTTGGTGTGGAGATTGATTAAATGCTGTGGCAGTTGATGGTGACATTTTCTAAATGGTAACCCCATAGCTCATTAATAGAGAACAGCCTAGCACACAGAGTGGAGTATATGTTAGCTATCTCCCAAAGTGAGTGAGACAAATGCTACTGTATGTACACCAGCCTTCATCAGTGCCTTTATTATATGCAAGGGGTTATTAAGAGCATCAAGCAATGCCGAAAGGCCTCCCTTTGCATCTCTTTAAACATGAAAATACTGAGATTATTTTCCTCCCCAGACAAAGCCAAATAAAGACCCACCAAATATAATAGCTTTTGAAAACACCATAAAGGCAGTTGCACTGTGGTGCAACAGGTAGTGTTGCTGTCAGATAGCGCCAGGGACCTGGGGTTGTAGGTTCAATCCCCATCTCAGTTATCTATGAGAAGTTTGGTGTGTTTTCCCCATGTCTGCATGGGTTTCCTTCGGGTGTGCTAGTTTCCTACGTTGGTAGGTGGACTGGCGACTACAAAGTGTCCATAGGTGTGAGTGTGTGAGTGAAGTATGCTAGTATGGAGTTTTGGGAGTTTACAATATTACCTTTTCAGAGTTTCCAGATAACCCCTGTTAACCCCAGACTTATCCCTCCTAGTATCAGAACACAAAACTTGAATGTTACCATGCAAAAAAAAAAGGTAATATCCACTATGAATATAATTTGTAATATTTTGTCTATTCAAGTCATTGTGGCTAAGACACTAGTATGTGTCCAAGGAATGGCACCTTATACTGCTTGGCTGTATCTAGAATCTCATCAACTGCTTTAACCCTCCTCTGGTCAGTGTCTGATTTATCTCATATATCTCTAATATTAACCTTAGTTCAGTCGGGTGGAAACATATGACCAGGTCTCACAGACAGCCTTGAATGAGGCCAAAACAGCAGCTTTATATAACCTGTCAAATTTACCTCAGGTGAAATCAGTCTCCAGCTAATGAGGAGGCTTCAGAAAGATAAGAGTCTGCTGAAATAATGTCCTCTTAAGAAATCTCATTACTTATATCTAGTCCAAGCTACTTTGCTCCCTGCGATTTGTTGTTATTATGCCTGTGACACTTGTGCCATGAAGGAAATGAGAAAGTGGAACCAGAGAAACAAAATCAGGCAAGTCTGGACACTCGTTCATTTGCTGTCAATTAGTTCAAAACCTGATTCTTTTTTGCCATAATTTATTAAGCAAAACTCCCAACAAGCAGAAAAATACAACTTTTCTATTTAAAGACAACTTAGGGGTGGTTTGACCTGTGGATGTTCATTTTAGGATTTAGAGATGTGCATAGAAGCTTGTGTTCAGGCACAAATTAAAATATTGTAACCCTGAATGGAAAAAAATAGCATTAATAAATAGCAATTAAAGCATTAACTGATAAACAATTAAATGCAATGCAATGCAGCTTACTAACCCTTACCATTGCGTAAGGTAGTGGGCTGCAATGCAGAGCCACTAACTGACTAAATGATTAAGTTCTTCTATTTTCAGCTTAATAGGCTGTAGACCCTATGATGGCATAAATTTTACCATCTGGTAATTTTACCACCAGCCTATAACCTACATAGCTCCGCATGCAGCAAGGTCCATGGGCACTGTGTTCTAACAACTTTCCATCATAGTTAACATTACATTTTTCAGCAGTTAGCTCTTCTGCGAGGTCAGTTAAGGTGGACTAGCCTTCACTCCCCATACCCATCAATGAGCCTTGGATGCCCATTCACTGGTATTAACCACAGCATACTGGCAACACCCACAAGACTCGCCATCTTGTAAATGCTCTGACTGAAATATTATGACCATCACCATGTCGCACTCGCAAAGATCTTTATGCTGGCCAAATGTTCTTGCCTCCAGCACATCAACTTCAAGAACGGTACAGTTTCCTTTCTGCCTAGTATACCCCACCACCTGATAGAAACTATTATAGTGAGGTAATCAATGTTGTGCACTTCACCTGTTATTAGTTTTAGTCTGGTGCCTGATCATAATTTGATTGAATTTATTTTCTTTACAAGCAAAGACTAAATGAGAGGAAATGTATGGTCCTACACTAGCATATGGCTGCTGTCATTGATTTCAAAATGGAAAGTGAAACCTTAATGTAAGGAAAAATAAAGCCCTATATGGATTTTAACACAATCCAATGATTTTAAAAAGTAAAAGACTCTTTTTCAGCAGGGCACTTGTAAAATTTAATCCACAGCCCATCCATAGATGGACTTTAATATTACTTTACAGCCCCAAACTGAAACAACTTTTGCTGGTTTTGTACATTGTGAAACCAATTGGTTGCCAGCCTATTATATTGGTTCGTTAGATGAACTACGGCAAACATGAACATTAGAACTGAACCTGCAGCACATTTCACTACTCTAGGAGATGGCTCGGCTAATGGGAAAGTTTGTGATGTTCAGGGTCACGGTGGGTCCAGAGCCCACACGGAATCACTGGGTGCAAGGCAGGAACACACACTGGAGGGGGCAGCATTCCTTCACAGTGCGACACACACTTAGACATTCACTCACACACTCACACCTACGTACACCAGTCCACCTACCAATGTGTTTTTGGACCATGGGAGGAAACCGGAGCACCCAGTGTAAACCCACACGGACATGGGGAGAACACTGCTCACAGGCAGTCACCCGGAGTGGGACTTGAAAGTCTTACTGATAATATTTTCCAAATTCCATCTGTCAGAACTGTCATTCTAAACCAAAATTTCTATCATATTAAACTTAGAATGCTATGTTTTATTTTCAGTCATTTGTAAGCTAACCGTTGGCTGGGTCCTCTTACTAAAACTGCAAATTTTCGATAAGTGTTTAACTGCTGCACACCCAGCACTAAATCCCCATCAGGCATTTATTTCACCCACCTCAAATGCCTCCAGCTGTTCCCCATTCTTCAGCCATTTATATGAGGGTTTGGGTTTGCCAGTGGCCTTACATTCCCATAGTAGAGACTCATCGATGGGCTTCTGTGTGTCCTGTGGTCTCTCCAACAGATGAGGAGGAGCTGGAGTTGAACAAATGACACACAATTGTCAATGTGTAAATACATTCACTGTTGAAATCTGCTAATATCAGGGCTAAGAGTTATACATCAGCAGTCGCGAATTATTAAGACATTTCATTTGGCCATTACATGTTTACAGCTTAAACCTATAAAACTGATATTTTCCATTTTCTGCATTTTGGTTTTTGCATGTAACGCAACTTAATGTAACACATGTTTATTTAAGATATTCTGAACAGTTGCCAAACTGGGAACATTTTATTGACTTAAAAATTATTCATTATATAACATTTGTATGCATAACCATTGTGCTCAATGATCTGCTTTCTAAACATTTGGTTCGGGTTTCACTTAATCATCACAAAGCTGGGAGTTTGAAGTCCCAGGGCCAATGAGAAAATGCCTCCAGAAACAGTATTAATCATCTTGAGGTCTTTTTAACACTAAATAAATTATATGGAGTTATTGCACAAAACCCTTTACATCACGTATATGGTTTTATGTGGAGAAAACAGAATAGAGAAATTAATTTGCTGAGATATTACAACAAATCCATGTTAAGAACTAAAAGAGTCCCACATATAAAGAATATGTAACTGTAAAATATCCATTCATATAAACTAATAATGTTTTTCAATTGACTCATAGCCCTATGGATAATACCATCATCCACACATGAAATATAGATTATAGAGATTGTTATCTGCTGTATAAATGTTGTGCAACACTTGTAGCAATAGAAGACAAAGAAGGTTCTATATAAGCTTAAACTATCTATGTCATTAATGAGTTTATCTTGATCAGTGAGTTGTCATCAAACTATAATTAGCTGTGCAATGATCTGTGAATCATTCATTAACACTTAAGGACAGCATAGATATTAATGTCAGACCCCAGCTTACTGTGTTCATTAGTTATTGTATTAGTATTGATGTCTCACTGAGGTTATTACAACACTGCTAATAAAGATGGACATATGCGTGTTACATGTGATGTTGAATGTGTTGTGTGACAATTTATTTCCTGCAATTTCAATAAACTAGAAAATATTCTGAAAGTAATTACTGATGTCTTTTTCAACTGAAGCCTAGCCGTCAGACTTCTAAAAACATGCTGCCACACAGTTAGTGTGAATGTAATACATGCTTATCATATTTTTTAATGAATAAACAACAACGCACAAACAGTGGGGGTATATGAAATGCAATTATTCAGGAAGATTACTAGTGGATTCACCTATCGCTCATGTTTCATAGCTAAAGAAGCTGTAACTGGATGAGATTCTAATACTGACTTCTGCAGAATCTGCCATATCGCTGACAGGCAGCTGACAAGACTTACAAAAAATGCCTGTGGGGAAAAAGTCAAGTTGATTTTGCCCTAATGTGTAAGTTCATTCTCTCAAATAACACATGCTTCACACTGGGAGAATAATACATAGCTATCATATAAATTAACACCAACATCCTACATCTGTATAGCCACCAAGAGAGAGCCGATTAACATACATTTCTACCACTGTTGTACCTACCGTAGAAAGCAAGCTTTCCTTTGACTGTGTTTCTCCCTCTGAAGTTCTCAGCCACACATTCGTATTGGCCAGCGTCTTCCTGCTGGAAGTAAGGGATTTCGAGCACACCACTATCTCTCTTAACATCCACTTTTCTGGAGAATGCTGCTCCATCTGCTCTTCTCCAGCTGATAGTAGGAACCGGGCTTAAGACCAGACACACATGATTTGTTCACACAGCAGGGCAAATCAGATTTGTTAAAGCAGACTTTAGACTGAGTGTCCACATTGTGTGTTACAAGTGACCAAAACTGATGTGTAGTCTCAGGCTGTCATAGCAATGATGCAAGCATTAGTATACTGAGTGCAAGGAGACTTCTAGAATGAATACAACAGCCATAATGAAAAAACAAGGCCAATTACATGAGAAAACTCTAATAAATACAACAGATTCATAAATGCATGAAAAGGTTTGGCAACCCCTGCCTTTTAGCTTTTCTGAGTTAAAATAAACATGTATCAACTTCAGTGAACATAATGCAGCATGTAGAAATTAAACATTAAATTAGCAGATAATTTATGCAAAATAAATAAATAAATATTTGACCAGGTATGTTCATATATGTGTATGTGATTGTATTTTAGAGCTGTGCAACACATACTCACATCAAAATATCTTAAACCAATAGCACTTAGGTCCTTAAAGAAACTGGTAAAGTATTTAGAGAATAATAAAAAAGGTTGCAGGGGAAATGGAATAAGTAGAAGTTAAAGTCAAAATGCTTTCCTGTGATGTGTAAAGCATGTTTATATAATACATTATGCATGTGTGCTGATTTATGTCATGCAAGTATGTGATTAGGCAGATACATCCACTGTATCCATATATACTCACTTGCCCAGGGCGAAGCACTCCAGCTTAACTGTTAACCCTTTAGCTACAGACAAGGTCTCAGGGAACTGAACTTCAATCTTTGGTTCATATTCACCCATAATCCCTATAATAAAAAAGACAAAAAGAGACAAAAAAAAACTGTTCATTACAATAGGGTAGGGATATGATAAAGTATATAGATATTTGAGTTCTAATGCTTGATTCATTGTTTAATGAGGCGAGGGTAAAAAATATGTATCCCTTTGTACAAGGCTTTCATGGGAGAAAGGCACACAAGGTTATTTTCAGCATTGTTTAATGTTTCCTATGATCTACCAGTATTTTCACATTATCAACATGTGTAGGTTTGCTAATCATTTTTGTCAGTAAAGTGCAGTGTGTTCAAGTACATGAACAGTAAATGTGACAAACTGAAGAAAGTATTACCATCACTTCTTAGAACTAGTGAAGTGGGAGGTCCTTGCACTCTGGATTTGGTCACCATGTTTGTCACTACACATGTGTAGTTTCCCACATCTGATGGCTCCACTTTAGCGATGTACAGGTTTCCTGTTTTCTGAGAAACAAACCGCCGGGTATCTTGCTTCACAAATGAAGGATATTCATTGAAGATCCATGAGAATGTCAGTTCTGTGGGAACAGAAATGATGATACTGAGTATAATATTAGCTTTGTGTACAAATTTGTCCAATACGCCAAATGTATAGAGCTTTCTACTATGGCACTTGCTGACATGGCTTAAAGATTGATTTAGTGTTATTATTTTTATTATTTAGTGTTATTTATCAGCATGCACACCAGTTAATAAACTTCCAATTATTATTTAAGTTATTGAACAACATGTATGATATGCATTATATACGGATGAAAGCATAAAACAGTTTTAACATTCCCTGACAACAGTAAAGTTAAATTAATCTGAAGGTGTTAAACACTCAGCCAAAAATCAAACAGCCACAAACACTTAAGATGTATTATTTGGTTTCAGACAGAAGACAGTATGACCACACAGAGAAAAGCACTGCTGCGGCACAGAGTTCATTAGTCCATTAGTGGTTTTCACCATCCATTTCAAGTAGAAGAGAAGCATCATCGGTTCCAAAAAGCCATGGACTGAATGATGGCTAAAAGAAATGGAGCAATACTCCGCAATCTATTTAGCCTTTAACTTGCACACTCCTGCAATCTGCAGTCCACACATTGCAAGCCTGTCAAATTCTCCAAGACATGCAACAAACATTAGGACAATAAGCTGTTTATATTTCAGACTACCAGTGCCAGCCTCAGGGAAAGATTGTTTAGGATTCGTGAGGCATTTGTTTGGTCTGTGGACGAATCAGATGACAAATTCACTCTATTCTTTCACTATTCTTTCACTAATAAAAATGTCAATCAGGAAGTACAAACTGTTTAATGTTTGAAAGAACGCCATGTCAGATGCCTTGTGAAATAAATCTAAGCTTCACTGTGCAGTTCAAGCGTGGGACCTGTTGTTGGGAGATTCCTGGCTTTATTTACAACCCCAAAAGTCACCTACGGCCAGACGTCCAAGGGTGTATAAATGGCCTTGTTCTCTCTGGTGTACGTGTTGGCCATGCCTCTCCTTGTCACTCAGTGTAATATCAAACGTGGATATTTATTTACTAAAAACAAGCACAACCAGCAATAAAAATGAATGTGCTAGCTATGTGTGATGCAGATGGAAATTCCCCATGCCTATTTTGGAGGAAACTTTTTTAATTAGGCCAGTTATAATGTTCCGAGTTATTCAGTTTAATGTGAAGCCTTTGTAAATGCACAGGCAGCTATGGCCTAAGCTGTGGTGGAGGGAGTGAATGAACACCAAAGATGGATTAAAAGTGGAAGGCACATTCAATTGTACATTTTACAATGATGAATAAATGCCCATTTAGATTATCAAAAGTGGGCACAGCTTGTATGGCCTCCATAAAAAAATGCAAAAAAGGGACCCTTTTGGAGCAGCTGGACAAGTTTAAGTTTATCATGCTCAGTGCTAACTGTGCACGCTAGAGGGGAATGTAGACTGTCACAACTGGACTGAAGCAATGGAGCTGCATTCTATAGAGACTAAGCTCCATCCCACACTACTGAGAAGAGATGGTGATTGTGACCCAGAACTCTCCAAAGTCACTTCTTAAGCTCACTAAAGCTGCTGTGGCAGAATGTCAAAAAGTCTGCACAGAATTGTTTCAGCCTTGAATAAAGACTTTTCAAGACAGTAGAAGCTGTTACTGGAGCTCTAAAGAGAAGCAAAATCCCTATTAATGCATTTTATTTCAAAATACTCTTTATTTTTCCTGTTTTTTTTTTTTTTTTGTAGTGTATATAAGCAGACATTAGTTTGCAGTTCTACGCATGTGCATCTATCCTTTTTAATATAGTTTTTTTTCTCGCAATTTCTAAGACTTTTTTTATAACCTACTGAAAGTAGCAGCAAATGAATATGTTGATAGTGTAAAGTAGTAAAGCACTTTGTGTCTGATAAATGGCACTGCTGCGTAACATATGAAATCCATGCAGTTTCCCGATCATCTCAGCTTAATTAAACATTCATTGTTGTGTTCTGACAAGCCTATGCATATTTAATTGTAGTTTTCAAGCCAATCTCCTCCAAAGGTATAGATAATTTTAAACAAAAAGGAAAAAAAAAACAGAACAAAAGGACACTAATTCACTTATTAAATATTAATAAGGACCTTGGCACACAAGGGCAGCAGAATACATAAAAGATATGTGTAGAATTTTCAATAGAAATGTTTGGAAAGTTGAAAGAAATGGCTATGATTACAGAACAAAAAAATCAAGTTATAGAACTAGATGCTGATGTGGGGTTTGACTGTAGCATATGTCGTAAAATACAAAAGTGGGTAAATAATCAATTAAATACTTCAATTTTCCTTTAATGTGGTAAAAAAAAAAAAATAAAACATATGTTTCTCTTTCAAATAACGAAACCCCAAATTTGTTTGTGCAAGGAAAGTGTATTTCAAAGTACAGTCCAATTTTCATTGATGGGCTCAGAAGAAAAAAACAGGATATTTCAGGCTATAGTAAGCTTAAAACTGTCTATATCCATTAGAAGAATAAGGTCTAGTGCATTAGGTGAAGCTCTAAACACAGTAATCAAGCCAGCGGGGGGACAAGGCAGGCAGGCCACTAATGTAACGCGGCTAGAGTATCTACTTCCCATCGCACGCTAAGCTTTTTGATCAGAAGTGACACAAAGTGCCAGAGGATGCACTTTGATACTTAAGGAACCATATTGCATGTGGTTAGCAAGACAGGAACAATGTCTAGAGTGGGTGTTGACTTATAAGTAACTGTCATATACACACTGGAGGTTATCCGATGCTTACAGAAGTAGGCGGCAGAAATCAGTGGGCGTCAGTTTCAGTGGGCTGTGGTAAGGGGTGAAGACAAAGTGCAGGAGAGGTTACTGAATGAATGGGAGACTACCTGGAGCAGTGAAGTCAAGCTAGTTGGATAAGCTGGGTATTTTTCTCAAGGATAGTAAATCATGCCTGTGTAGTAAAATGTATTGGCCAAGCACACTACAAAAAATGTTGGTGGCTGCTGGAGTAGAAAACTTAAAAGAGTAAAACTTATTTTTTAACAAATCTCTTTTGATAAGTCTCCTTTAACCCATAAAAATGAGTTTTCTGGATTTGGGGGATGGGAGTGAAGTGGACAATTCAACACACTTGGAGGAGAACAGCAACAGCTAATTATATAATTTCAGCTATTAATGGTCTGCACTGGGTAGCTTTAACCTAAGTGACCTAAAACAAATTTGCCAGTGTTAAATCAACATTCTGAACGTAAAATTAGCACTCACTGTTACATTTTAGTATTCACTGTGTTAAAAGAACACTACATAAGATTTGATTCTTTAGCTCCTGGGCTCCCTCTTAAGTTACAAATATTAGTTCACTTTTACGGCCCATGGCGTTGGTTTCCTACCTTCTTTGAAAACGTACATAGTGGATTTTCTGCAGTGCTGAGCTTGAAAGAAACTTTATTCCTTTGCAGCTGTAATTTTATGATAAAAATACTACCTAGTGTTACTTGAATTTAATGCTAACATTGTTGATTTAACACTAGCTCATTTACTGTGCAGTGTGAAGCTTCGATGGCCTTCCACATAGCATTTAATGGAGGGGTCTTCAAATTACGGCACGCTGCTTTCATTTGCCTGGCCCCTTTAACTACAGCAGCAAAGCATGTTTCTGGTCAAGATCGTAGATTTGGGTAGAGATGGTATGGGCTGGGGCGGCATGGTAGCGCAGCAGGTAGTGTCGCAGTCACACAGCTCCAGGGGCCTGGAGGTTGTGAGTTTGATTCCCGCTCCGGGTGACTGTCTGTGAGGAGTTTGGTGTGTTCTCCCCCTGTCCGTGTGGGTTTCCTCCGGGTGCTCCAGTTTCCTCCCACAGTCCAAAAACACACGTTGGTACGTGGATTGGTGACTCAAAAAGTGTCTGTAGGTGTGTGTGTGTGTGTTGCCCTGTGAAGGACTGGCACCCCCTCCAGGGTGTATTCCCGCCTTGCACCCAATGATTCCAGGTAGGCTCTGGACCCACCGCGACCCTGAACTGGATAAGCGGTTAGAGATAATGAATGAATGAATGGTATGGGCTTGTCTCTATATCAATCCAGTAACTACTGAATTGTCCCTAACTATCATTTTGCATGATAGTCCATCAGTATCTAGACTATGTGGTACAGTTAAGATCTCGTTCTCTACGCTGGGCCTCCTGAACCCACACCACAACACGCGGCTGCGATTGAGACGCCATTCGCAACATGTCTCGTATTGAGTGACAGTGCCATCAGCTATGATGGTGTTTTAGGGCCACTTCAATCCAGCTCTTTTGGAGTTTCAATATCTGCGCTTATTAGCAAGAAGTATTCCCTGGGCGCTCACACACGTGCACTATTACATTTTTTAAATTATATGACTTTAAAAAAAAAGAATGACTAAAAATGACTTTAATTTGACAATATTTATGAATTCATGACATTGTATATCATTTTTTTTCCTAGACGTTTTTTCCTCTGGCTACACTCTGACCCCCGAAGGCTGAAAAACTGTGAGCTTGCCCTTTGATTAAAAAGTTTGAGGACCCCTGATTTAATGTGATGCTATTTTAAACATTTTAAAATACATACAGTATGATTGACATTGTTATTATGCAGAACTGAAAGTCATTAACTGAGAGTAAGGCCAATTAAGCTCTCTTAGCCTCCTGGCTATGCGTGGCTGTGGCATCACCAGAGATTGAGTTTGTGATTCAGACAGTTTTAAATGCTTACAAGGTTTTGCAACTTAGGAGCCAATAAGTTCACTTATTGTGGTGACAGGTTGACATATGTTAATTTCATATTCTTCTGTTTGGTGAAATAGCAGTTTTATGACTGTGTGGAGTGGTTGCTATTAACCGGAGGGAAGCTTTTAGCATATTTAGATTTAGATGTAAGTGTCAAGATCTTGAGAGGAAATTTTAAAGCAATGCTATTAAGTGTTCTCCTCCTTCCATGCTAAGTGTTACCACAGGCTGTGCTTTTCACAAAAACACTACAAAACACCTATACACAGGCAAGAGTAAGTGAAAAGTTGGCCTTGCATGACATTTAACATTAGAGTAATTTAGCTTGCCACTAGGTGCGTTAAATCGAGAGTAAGGAAAGAATAGGAAAATTTGTGTTTACTGCAATGGAAGCAAGGCTGAAAAGCCATTTCAAAACTTAACAGTTATGAGTTAGTAGAGGTGGACTGTAATTGTCGGTTGAGAGCAGTGACTGACAAACGTGAAAGCAATTCAATGATCCCATCAGGAAATCATTATTTCAACCTAGCTATTTGGTCATGCTTCGAAGTCAGGCCACAGGGGGCTGCAAGGGTCTTCTGAGAGTGGAAAAAAACACACCTCTGATGCACATGAACCAAAAAAACATTAAAAGCACTTAAAGACCGAGAGAAGCATTACACAATATACTAGAGTACTCTAATTACTAGTCCTACTGCCATACCTATGGGTTGGCTGTACCTCTCTTTCGATTCTTAAGTGCAATCAAACAAATATTAACTCAAAATGCACTGTTAGCAAAAGATGGACAAGTTTCTCGGAGCTAAATGTGCAGCAGATGATGAGTTTTCTCTTCCAAAAAAAAAATCAAGTAAATATGATGAGTCACTGAAGGGATGTGGGGATTAAATGTGTGAAATTTGCAGAGCGAATGTGCAGGTTTTAGGCTTTTTCTCTTAGGAAGATATTTTATCATTTATATTTTGTGCAGGGAAGCGATTATGAGCAAATATGTTTAACAATGAATGTTAAGCACAATCCCATTATTTTTATTCTTTTCTATAAGTAGTGGAGTTTGGAAGTAAAAGATTTGTGCATGTGTCAATATGGGGGTAAAAGGGTGTGTGTGGGGGGGGGGGGCGGTGAGTGGGATGCGAAAATGTTCTCATCTACAAAAGGGGGGCATGGCAGGAAAGGTTTGGGAACCACTGTCTTAACTTAATGTGATCAAAGCATACCGACATATTTAAAATCACTTAAGACTCACATGTTGGATTCCAGTTGCCAATTCAGTTCATTTTGAAATAATTAGTTTGTGTTTTAATGTCTAGTAATTAGTTGCATGTAATGAACTACATGCACTTAAGTAAAATAATTGTGCATTTGTACATTTCAATTAATTCCATTAATTGTTTTTATGTTCCATGTGTGATTAATTTCCAAATAATTGTGGTATTTCTTCTGCTAACGTATTGGTGAAAAGGGGAATCTTTCTTTTATTCAGATGAATTTTAGCCATTCCTACTGAGGTTAAAATTATTATTGTTTTGTGTTTAATTTCATTGTTATATTGGAGCATGCACAGGTATTGCTTTGTCATTGGATACAGTTGGACACAGCTCCAACATTTGAGCTTTGGCACTTTATTAATTAGAATATATATATAAAAACAGAATAATATATGTGTGCAAACCATATTTTCTGTGCTGATGATACTGCAAGGGCTCAGAAGTTGCAGTTATAAGTTATGGATGAATGTGAAAGTGTCTTGCCCATGATTACATCACAATGACCAGCAAGTTTAACCCAGATTCTTGATCATGTTGAAAGGAGACGGCTAAAAAAAATCTGCTGGTGTTGCTCTAAAAATGTAAAAAATATTAAAAAGTATAAGAAAAAAACATCAATGTCACCTTATGATGAAAGTATCCCAATAAACGATGAAATATGACTCACCTCCCATATGTGGTGGAGGCCCACACAGAAGGACAACCCCCTGGCCCTCACGGACCCTCACTGGACTTCTCTTCTGGGTTTTAAAATCCTCCAGGTCTGGTACAAGGAGAGAAATGCAGAAGTCACCCAAACACAGGCATTTGCTTTAATGCAGGGTTCTGACATGTGCTTTCCATAACAGAATCTGATTATACGTATATGTTATCTCCATTATACCCCGTGGTGTTAACTTTGTTAAGTCTGACTACTTAAATCTTCTGCCATTAATTTAAATACTCTACACTTTAGGGACAAATGTTTTGCCTGCATTCAGCCACAATAAGTGAGGCAAATTCCAAAGCCCCCAAAGCATGTGCAGCTGCTTCACAACATTATATTTCATTCCATGTTTTTTTTTCATTACCATAATGCAAGTTCAACATGCAAAACTGAATATCTGTGAGCAATTAGATGAGGGCTTTGAGGCCCAAGTGACCAGCATCTTGCTTTAAAAATAGTAATTATTCCAGCTTCTCAAACAACACAAACAAACATATTTTTGCTCAGCATACTTTTGTTTCCTTCTCCTCAGAAGTGAACAAATTGTGATGGAACTTGTCTGCACCTTATGTGCACCTTGATTTGTGGAGAGAGATTTATCTTGGGAGCTGAATATTCAAAGAGAATATTCATGAGCCATGCTTCCGCTCTCAAAACAACTCAATACCCATGTGCCCACGCTTTTCTCTCTTTCTTCTCCTTTCTTACACACAAACACACAGTACGCAGTTTCCATTCTCAAAACAGAGGGCTGGATAAATAATGGGGGAGTTCTTCCAGCTGAACAAGGCCCTAAAATATACTGCTACTAAGTTGTAAGGTGTAAGGCCTGATGTTGTCAGGCTTATTTTTCCTTCATTCTCCCCAGGTTTCTTCTTGAATGCCTCACTGCCCTCATATTCATTTCTTTAGACAGGCCAACAGTGGCCCTCTGAAAGGCAGTCTTGTAAAATTTTTCAACCTTGATACTGTATTTACCAAGCATTTTTAACGTGCCATCCACTACTGTACACTGTGTTTTTGAGAAAATTCAGCACCACTGGGCCTATGTACGAAAATGTGAAAATAGGGATGTCTGATATAAGCTCAAATTTGTAACAGAAACTTTGCCACAAATCATAATATAGTATAATTAATATTTGAAATACTTTGTTTTTAGGACCACAATGGTGTAAAACAACAAGGGCATGAGCTAAGAGGGGATATAAGGTGAAACAGCAACTGTAGAAAACACATAAAATACTGACACATTTAAACTGTTCAGAAAGAAATACTGAAAGGGGATTTCAAAGATTTCACTCATTTTCTCAAATGCTTCTGTTTTAATTTAGGAATGAATCACTAAAATGACACCTAGTGGCAGAGATTCTGTTCTAATATAATTTTAAACATAGCCAATACTCTAGAACACATCATATTTAAATGAATATATAAACAAATAAATACATGTTGTTAGCTATTTTTGCTAAATGCCCTTTGGGAAACTGGACGCTTGACTGAGGATGAGTTGAAATATCTATGGTATGATGAGTGGCACAAAAAGCAAATACAACAGAGGGCCTGTGTCTTCACCAAATTTGTCATCAATCCATGAACACCCACTTCCATAATTTAGTGCTTGTATAACTGTGGCACTTTGAAATAAAATCAGCCAAATGAAAAGGGTACATGAAATAGGTTTAAAAACAGCCTAAGTGCACTAAAGTGGTGTTTTAAATAATGCACTCAATCTGAAATGGAAACATTCTATTAGAATGCAGTGCACACACCATGGCTATTTCTGTTAAAAAATATCTGAAAGCCACATTAAATTCTATAAGCAAGTAAATAAATAAATAAATAACCGAATAATTAAATAAAGAGCTCATTGTTTAAGCATAGAGGAACAGTCCTTCTTTTTAGTACAGATCTGAATTAAAGTGAATATCCACTCACCAAAATCACAGTGGAAACAAGATGGCTGATTGGCAGGGCCCAGGGGAGTGATCGGAATGGTAAGGGCTGAGCTTTGCTGATTCATGGGGAGGAGAAGGGGGTCAGCTAATAAACGTCTCATTGCCAAAGACGGATGCCTAATACGAAGGTGGCATCATTGATTTTCAAAGGCATAAATCTCTTTTAAACAAAACGAAGGCTTGGGAAAAGAGGGATTTGTATGTTGGCATGATATGCAGAGCCCTGCCAAAAGTATTGGGACATGTCTCTAATTGCGCATGAAATGAACCTTGTGGAAAATATGTGAATTAGTGTCACTCCTAAAAGGTTAATTGGGAAATGTTCCACACGCTGCAGTGGAAGATGCTCTGAGGTAATGAGCTAATGAACTTTTAGAGCGAGATGATTGTAGGCTGCTATTTAGGACTAATGTCAGTATGTTTCATTCCAGTGTAACTGAAGAGCCTGAAATCAACTCTGTGCAGTGTCTGGAAGACTGAAAATAATACTGCAATGAGGATGAGAGTTTAGAAAAGAGATTTCCTTCTTTCTGATCTGAGGCAAACAGTGAAACCTTAAATATTGTAAATTAATACTTCCTTCAAAATGAGCTGTTAACTTAAGACGAATAAAATGTTGTAATGAGTAGGCTCATCTTGTCTCTTTATTTACATTTGATCATAACCCATACTTATCTTCTTGCTTTTTGAGTCTTGGTTTCTCTCAAGATTTCTTTTTCTTGCTCTCGCAGTGTTTACCTTGCCACTGTGATGGCATTGTCACTGTTAAAATCCCTACAACAGTACATTAAATCTCAATGGAAGATGATCTTCTGAATTTACAATTCTCAGATTAATGCATCTCTTTCTTACCATTCTGGAAGATCTATGCAAACAACGACATGCCATTTTTCATTTTTTTTAAACAAATAATTAAATTCTTTCACAAACACTTCTGCAAAATATCAGCTTAAATATGTATTAAGATATAATTTCTTTTGTGTTTTGCTTTTTTGTGGCTCAATGCTGTCAGCTGTTGTCAGTTAGAAAAATAAAAAATGTAACTGACACAAGACCAGAGCAAACAATTACTCAAATTTAAAAAACTGCAGAAATGGCAATATTTGGCATCTAACCAAATACAATTTGTAACAATACAATTACGAAATGATTCTCTATGCACTGTGATGCATCTCAAGTATTTATTTATTTTTTTCTGTAGCTTACACAGAATATCTATAGTGGGCAAGTTTAAATGAAATTTAAAACAAATAATTAATGAAAATTGCATATTTAAGAAAAATACTGAGTAACTGAATGGTTCTCTATAAAAGACACAGCAAATATGGTTTCTAATAGCAGACAAAATGCTATAGTGTTCTACACTAATGCTAAAGTGTTCCTCAAAGTAATTTCTCTGTGTTCCAGTCCACATGGTCATATAAAGGGTCTATGAAGGAAATGCAAAACCTAAAAAACATCTATGATGTTTTGTAAACTGATTTAGAATATTTCATTACAGAATCAAACAACCTTATAAGATTTGACAATCTTCATTTTACAAGACACAACAGAGCAATGGTTCAACCTAAAAATAGACTAGAGGACTTAACAATAGCATGATTCCACTGAGGTAGCACGGTAGCGCAGCAGGTAGTGTCACAGTCAGAGGTTGTGTGTTCAAGTCCCACTCTGGGTGACTGTCTGTGAGGAGTTTGGTGTGTTCTCCCTGTGTCTGCATGGGTTTCCTCCAGGTGCTCTGGTTTCCTCCCACGGTCCAAAAACACACATTGGTAGGTGGATTGGCAACTCAAAAGATCCATAGGTGTGAGTGAATGTGCCAGCGTCAGGACTGGCGCCCCCTCCAGGGCGTGTTCCTGCCTTGCGCCCAGTGATTCCGGGTAGGCTCTGGACCCACTGTGACCAGAGTGGATGAGTACTTACAGACAATGAATGAATGAATGATTACACTGAACATTTTGTTTTCTGGTCAACTTTCCTGCATAACTGCCTCTGATAAATCCTACACCAGTCTGAGTGCCTATTGATTAAACAATTAAAGACCACAACTTTCATCACTCCCTTCAAATAACTGAAAAATCCTTCAGGATTAACTGGGTTTAATAATCCAGTCTGGCTAATCCAACAAATATTATTAGAGAACATAGCGAAACTTTTTAAACAAAGGTGCAGAAGGGAATCTTGACAAGCAAAAAAAACAACCAAAAAACAAAAAACAAAACAAAAACAAAAACAAAAAACTAAGGCCATAGGCTTCAGTGCTGAATTAATAAGCAGGAGTTGGGTCTGGTGAGGAAGCATGTGCAACTGGTAATATATGACTAGTTTAATAGACAATGTCCAAAGAAGCTTAAGAGAGGATTGGCTCTTAAACCTTCTAGAAGCAGACAGGCAACAAAGATAAGAGAAAATCCCTGGCTAAGCAGAGGAATTGCTGAACAAGGACCCAGATCACAGGGCAAGAGTATTGTCTTATGGGTTTGAAAATGTAGTCACTTCAAAGGTGGGTATGGAGCCAAAAGTCTTATCTGCCTATCAATTAGGCAAACACTGTAGAGTTTGAGAGATGGTAGGGTTTGAAAATTACAGTGCTAGGAAATGACAGTGTTGGAGTGGGTATTACTCAGCCTCACACCAGACAGCATGGAGTTTAGCTGAAATACAAACAAGCTTTTTCAGCCTATTCAGTCACACCTAGTCTATTCACTCTACTGCTTCAACAAGACTGTGCACTGAAGTGTTTCTCCAGAATAGGCGAGATGGTAAACAAAGCCTTTTAGACACGGTATTACACATATTCAGAAAAAATACCTATCAATAATGTGCTTATGTACATGTGCTTGAGTAAATATAACCTATTACTACCCACTGTTTTCAAATCCCAATCTTCAAATTTACTATCACAACACCCTTCTGGGATTTCATTAAAGACTGAAAAAAGTGATGAGCTGACACAACAGTACTTTACCTCACTCGCTGAATGCAATCAAATCATAACAGCAATATTCCAACCTACAGAGTAACCACGTTTCAGGAGAGTAAAACTATTACCAAAGAAAATGTTACAAACTCCCTGTTAATACTCTTGATTTCGGAAGAAATGCTGCATAATCATGGTATAAATATGTCTGGAGATATCTGTGCTCCAGCTTCTGATGCAATTATGTGATGCAGGTGCAGCACAAAAGGAACAGAATCACAGCAAAAGGTGTTGCATCCTCACAAAGTTTCAAACCAAAAGACAGGCATTCTTTTAAATATAGTCCCTTAGATTGTCTTTTCTCAAAAACAAACTGAACGGCTTAAGACTGCAACCTTTTGGCATAGCAAGAAGTGCTGCATTTCTATTTTCAGTTAAAATGTGACCAAAACCTCTGTCTGACTCTGCTTTTCGGCAAAATGGTTAACCTTAGCTGATTTTCTCACTATTATACTTAAATGAAATAAAAAGCCTTATAAATGATTAACTTGTAGTCATTTATCTAAAATACACTTTCTAAAAAAGACTTTTCTTCTAGAAACAGATCAGCCAGTGAGACTACATGTCAAATCTTTCAATATGACTTATAGGAAGTCATAAAGAAACCAAAAAAATGGTGCATACTAATGTATTAACATTCATTTTTAATACATTTTTATCATATGTGAGGACAGTAATGTCCCCTTTGTACTGAATGTTTCATTGTAATATTGGTTAATTGAATGTGTAAGTCCTTCAGTTCAGCCTCAGAAAGACTTACCAATAGGAGAATGATTTTATCTGCTTAGTTTTCACAGAGGAAAAAAATCCTGATTAGTCAGTTTTCCTAACAATTTCACCTTTTTATTTCAACCAAAATATAAGAAGTTAGTAGGAGCGGAGGAGAATAAAGTTTAGAACATGATTTTGTTCAAATAAAATATTAAACAATGCTTAAATAGCGGACATTTAGGACTGGTGCTGGGGGGCAAAATACATTATAACAAAACGGAATAAAAGAGCCTCTATTTATTCATATTAGATATAAATATCTGCCTTAATAACACAACTGATAATTGACATTTTTTATGCTACACTCTTATTAATATTTCTGTGTTCATTTTTTGACACCTTATTATTTGCTGGAATTGTCTCCACTGCACCACAGCTCCAGGTAAGCAAACAGAAAACTATCCAAAATGTAATTTATTCACTTTTAACATTTCAATTCTCAGAGTTGTTCACCTACGGTTGATCCCCCAGCCCCACACTCTTCAGAGTGAAAGAATCAACTTGTTTGGAGTAGACTCCATATCAATACTTTCATTTCACAGCCCTTTATAATGAAGGAAATCAAATAAATAGCTGCATATTCGCATTTACTTTGAGGATTTTAGCAGGGAGAAGTGCCTGCCTTGCCCTCAACAAATGTCACCCAGTTATTAGAAGTAATAATTTAAGCTCCTGGGAACACACATTTAGATATATTGATTTTGTTGTACAACACTAAACATAGGTGTTATGTGAAGTGTTCAGCTAATGTGAAGTTTAAATAGATAACAAAAAGCAAAAATATGATAAAGAAATTGTCAAAATGTTCTCACTAGCCCTCTCTGACAATTGCGTGGACATGGTCTTAATATTCTAATGAACAGGCTGGACTGACTGCACTGTTTAACATACCATATGAACACACACAGCCTTGAAAGAAAAGCTGCATTTTTAGCTTTTAATTTTGAATTGAATTTTGGTTGGACTGAGGCTTGGATCTATGTAAGCGAGTTACCAACCCATTTATAGATATAAAAAGTAGCTCAGAATGAGTGCTGGGTTTACTGAGTGTGATGCTTGGAATAGGCACAGCATTTACTCAGTGTGATGCTTGGAATGAGCTCTGGATTTACGCAACACAAGGCTAGGAATCTGAGTCTGGTTTACTCAGTGAGCACTGAGTTTACTTGGTATATGTCTTAAAATGACTGCAGGCTCAAGCACAGTGTTGCTCAGACTTGAAGAGAGGACGGAGCCATGTTAGTTTGGTCAGGAAAAATCTTACGGAATCACCCATTCTGCATCAAGAGGAGAGCAACACTGGTGAAATACGGCAGACATTTTTAAGACATTGGAAAGATACTCATAAGTCATGCATTGTACTTTTACATTGGGGGGCCCTTAGGAGCCAGATTAATTTCATTATTTCTTTAATTAAAAAGAAAACTCAACTTTGTTTCCCAGGGGCACTCTACAGACTTGTACATCTTGTATCCAATTTTTTTCAAACGGCTGCACAGTGCCTAATGCACCTAATTAATGAACATTTGGAGATTTTTCCCATCTTATGCATTATTATGAGTGAGCTGAAGGCCTCTTCCGGGAATACACTGACAATTTTGGCAAGGCCTTTGCTAAGGTGATAGTTCAGTTTAGCTATGTTTTGAAATGTATTATATCTTCAGGGAAAGAATTCCATTATGGTACCATGATAAGATGCCACCTGTGCAACAAATCCAGTTGTGAAATTTCCTCTCTGCTAAAAGTGGTTGTATAACAAGGTGCAAGCAATTGGGAACAACAGCAACTTTTTTGACTGTGCATTGTGCCAAGTGTACAATTTGGTGGAGCTGGGGATTATGGTGTGGGTTTGTTTTTCAGGAGCCTGGGCCGCTTAGCTCCAATGAAAGGAACTCTTAATGCTTCAGCATACCAAGAAACTTTGGAAAATGTCATGCTCCCAACTTTGTGGGAACAGTCTGGGGATGACCCCTTCCTGTTCCAACATGACTGTGCTCCTTTGGGATGAATTAGAGTGGCGGCTGCGAGTCAGGCCTTTTTGTCAAACATGAGTGTCTGGCCTCACAAATACACATCACAAATTCCCATAAACACACTCCTAAACCTTGTTAAAAAGTCTTCCCATAAGAGTTGAAGCTGTTATCGCTGCAAAGGGTGGGCAGATATTTCATTAATCCCTATGGATTAAGAATGGGATATCACTCAATTTCATATGCGTGCAAAGGCAGACGAGCAAATACTTTTGGCAGTTTAATGTATCTATCATCAAACAAAGCTTAGAGGACAAATTTAATTGCTCACTCTGTAATATCAGCCAACAGATGCTCACATTGGCTAATATCACACAAATTGACATAGTTTAGAGGGAGGGCCAACCAGAGAGATGGAGGCCAATTATGCTATCTTGGACTCCCAGCATGGATGGCTGTGGCATTGCCGAGGATCGAACTAGCAATCTACCAGTGACAGGCCTATTGCTTTATTTTTGGTGCCTCTGCTGTCACCATCTGCTGCAGTCACTGGTGGATGTTTTTATATCAGGAAAAAGCAGATATTTATGATCAATTCATAAAATGCAGCAAAAATGTTGCTCTCCTGAATTTGACTATACTCTAATCAGTCCAAAATCTTAGCTTGGTTTTAAGCTTGGTAGGTTAAATATAGAGGGAGATATTTAAAAAACCAAGAAGCAGTGCTTTTTTTGGCTTTTGCATAAGGAGGTAACAACCTTAGAGCACCACTCATGTCTTGGAGCAGCTGCCAGGATGAGTGTATAGGCCGAATGCACTGCCTATTTACTGCTCTATTTCTGTCAAAATGTAATAATAAAAGAGGAATCTGAGTCTGGCACAGGAGCATATGTGAGGTTGGTTGCACATGTGCTTCATGCAATAACACATGCACACAACAGATGCTGAATATTCAGTCCTTGCAGTCAGCAGCAATCAGTAACTGCAGATAAATCACTACTACAATATTCCCTCCATCACATTTTAGCAAAACAAGGGGAAAACAAAGATGAATTTTCTACTAAATGAATAGGACAAGCTGTGATGAAAAAAGGCATTAAAATCATAAGATGCCAGAGTAATTTCAGAGATCTGATCTGATGCAACATAGATAATAAATCCAGACTAAAATCATACATATAACCCCACCATTCACTCGCTATGAATGGCATTGTTAATAAATCATGACAAGGTGAATCAATGCCTATGTACATATAGATCATATCTAATGAACCATCTCATTTTAATTCCAACTAACTCTGGAGTTCCCAACTCTTAAAAATGGACAACCCCTTATAGAGTAGAGTGACATGCCTCTAAAATTCATATGCTCCTACAGTGGATCAGGTATAGGCTTTTATATGGTAAAAAGACTGTGAAAACCTCATCATCAATGATTTCTTCTTAAATAAAGGGCAGTAAGAAAAAAATCAACCCTACCTTTGCTGAAGTAACAACTTGTATGCATCGTGGAACGTTTTACATTAATTGTTACAACATTACTGTGGGGATATAGTGTCATTCGTCCACAAGCCCATGTGCCATTTTCAAGATCAGACTCATGTTGTATTAGTCCTGCATTGCAGTCACCACTCCAACTCATCCCAAAGGTACTGAACAGCGCTCAATCACTCCACAGAACACAGATTTTCTTCTACACCACCCAGTGCTAAGGGGGCTTTATAGCTGTCTGGACCTTGCCTAACAGAGCAAGGGTTATGTGCTAGATTGTATTTAATATTATGCTTAAATTTGGAGATTAAATATCCTATGTGTGCACAGTTGACTGTGTCTACAAGGGGTGCACTTTAACATAGCTGTATACACTCATTGAATGTATTTGCTGCAAACCTTCTGACATATTGTGTATGTTAGTGGTGAAACTGAACTCTTGATGATTGGCGTAGTGCTTCTCTGATCTTTAATTATATTTCTCCTACTTATACTCAGTAACATTTTTCAGATTCAGAATTTCGCTTCTGTGTTTTTGAACTGTCATTATGCTGTAGGGAAAATGGATTCATTTGCTCTATTCAGTGTGTGATCTTAATCAACTTTGACATGCATTTGGACATCTTGCATGCCACTGAAAATGTCACAGGTCCAGATGAGCCATAAATTACTCTCAGTAAACTTTTAATTATACCCTCAACTCTTTGACTTGTCTGTTTCACCCCACTATTCTCATTCACCAGATAATTAAGTTCAGCAAGGGTGTAAGAAATTAGTTTATAAAGTTGTGCCCAGCTCATCCAGTTTATTTTTACTGAGCCATGTTCAAAGCTGTTCAAAAATAATGTAATGCAATTTTCTCCAACCTGCCTCTGGTTCTGTTCATATAAATTGATATTTGGACCACTTTCTCAGGTCTCTGTTTTTTTTAATCTGTCATGTCTGGAACAAGAATACCTCCATTTCATAATAATCCCTTGGTCAGAGCTATTGTATATTTAGGCACTCAAAGAAATATTTACTTGTATTCTTTGTAGCTGAAATTAAGCTCAGGTATATTGTCAAGTCTATGAGACCTAACAATAAAATATCAACATAAAAAAGGCTATCACAAAATAGGCTGCTGCTTCATGTTTCATGTATGGACTATATGAGCAGGTGACCAACAAAAGGTTTAGAAACTTTATACATTTTATATTGTACATTAAAATATATTTATAAATGCAAAAAGTCAGCTGAGGACATCTACAAGGGGGTATGCAGAAGGACTAAAGCATCAACCTCTGTTTTTTTGCAATGCCAAAGTCTGTGCTGGACAATGAATGAGACTCATCAATATGACACATACGGCAGGGCAAACCAAGGTAATAGAGAGGAAATATTAATAACACATAAAGTCTGGGTGTCTCCTGATGGTGTATTCCTCTGCAGAAGTGTGATGGATGCAGGGGCTGTTTATAAGCTCATCCAGAGCTTGGCCGCAGGAAATGGACATCAGGATTCAATCTCCAGCACCCATCCGTCACGGTGTATCTGAGCTGCCATTAGGATGGCCAGCCGTCAAAAGAGAAGCAAAAAGTTCACCCTGCCATCAGGGCTCCCTCCCGGTGCGTCTCATAAAAGAGATGAATGAGCGCAGTAAAGCATTGGCTCTAGCCACTCCGTCAAGGCCCTCCACAATAACATCAGGCCCATCACAAATACTTTCCTGAGCCCAGCCTTGGCAATCAGCACAAGGGCCTGCTTCCTCAAAGTAGAAGCTCCTCAGTCCAGGACCAGAGTTAGCATCAGAGCAAACGAATCTCACTGACTAACTCAATGGATAAACACAGTGGATATTATTCACGACCTATACTCAAGTGCAGTGCCATTTCATGTCTGCAGGCTGTGAATGCACAAATGAACCTGTGACGACAAAAGATGCATTTTAAAGTGTCTGGGTTAAAGTCTGTATATTATTATTTTTAAAATGTATTTAATATGTCATCTTTATTGTTGTATTTTATTTTTATTCATTTTATGGGTATTCATTTTGATAAGATATATATAAATGTACTAACTTACAAATTAACTAGAGTATTTAGTAAGATCACAACATCGCTAGAATTGAACTCACTGATTATATACAGACTGAGATAGTTGTCAATTCCAATTTTTCTAATCATGTGTAAAGAAAGTAAAAGCAAAAGTGCACTTATGAAAAAGGCTAAATGATTATTTTTTACACAATATATTATTATTAGTTTTTCATAATGTAGTTAATAGTATTTATCACATTTTAGAAATGTACCATGAACTACAAATCCATCTTGATTCAATGTGTCCAGGTTTCAGAGTTCACTAATCCAAACACATTTACTTATCTGAATCGAGAAACCTAAGTTACTGACTCCCTATGACTCACTGTCACTGACCACATTTTCCTAACTGAAGTAGAACATAGACTATACCACAAGCATCTGATCATTACTAAAATTTCTGAGAAATTAGCCCCAAACCAACGAATGCTTTGATGGCAAAGTAACTCTGAAGCAATCAAACACTGTATTTGTTACGTTACAGGTCAAGTTATTACGAAATAAATAATACAAACTCACAAGCAATATGGAGACTGGCTTCTCTGCTAAGGATGGTCCCAAAGGAGTTGGAGGCCAGACACTGGTAAATACCAACATCTTCCTCTTTATTGAGTTGACTGATATGCAGGTTTCCTCCAGACATTCTGTAGCGTGAGCCAGGGTGAGGAGACATGAAGGTGTCATTCATTTTCCACCTGTAAAACATAAATTCAGTTACTGAGTAGAAGTAGTCCATACAACAGTTCATTATCATAATACGAAATATGCTAAACATATCACAGTATGGTCATTTAGTTTAATCAAGGAAAAAAAATGCTATGAGTAGACACAACTTAAAAATGTACATTCTAATAGCAGGTTAATGTTTAGCTTAGTGGCACTATGGCCCATATCATTAAACAATTTGGGCAATTGTTATATGATTTTACATTATTCTATTCATGACATAGCTTGCAAGAAGAAAAATAACAAAACATGAGTTTGTTATTTATTTAAAACTCTAAAGTAATTCTTTGAATTGCATTTACATTTTAACAAGATTTATTCACCATTTATTTGGTGATTTTACTTAAACTAGACCTTTGTTACCGTACACATATTTTCACAATCTTTAAAAATACAACATCTCTGAATATAACATGCTTTTCTGTATATGAACAAGTAATTAGAATCATACACAAGATAAGATGCAAAATATCCTATGCCAATCCATTAGAGCTTCACGTAGGGCCCACCGCACACTCTTATTACTAGCAGCCTCACAATCTCTATTGTTCCAATCCTACAGCTACACCCTAAGGTTGCTGTTGCCATTTATGACATGATCAGCAACCAGCTTCCCTTAATATCTACGGTTACTCATTGAGCCCATCACGAGTACCCAAACCACCCACTGCATCACTAGCCCTCTAGTTCTCACTCTCACCTCTGGAAGGCTCAACAGTAAAGTCTGGCGTCCCAGACCCATCCCCCTCCAAGCTAGCTTTACAGTCCTACCTTACCCTTAAGCATCAACAACCATAAATCCACACTGGCATCCCTGGTGACTAAGGCTGTACCTGTCAGCTGCCAGGTCTGCCTACTTCAGCTTCTTCATTTTGAATGCTTTATCTACTGCATCCTCAAATGTAACTGTTAACTCCATAAAATAAACTAACCGTTTGCTTTCAGAGTATAGCACCATATCTGGCCTCAGTTTAGTTAATGAAATGCACTCTGTGACCTGCAGGTTTTTACCTATGTCCACCAGCAATTTCCAATCTCATGCTTCGTCCTACCTACAAATACTTATAGCCTGAGCACATTCACCATCACACAAAAACCTAATCACTTTATTACTACAACCACTCATTAACGCATTTACCTCTAAGTGTTTGCTGTCTAACAAATATGCTAAAACGCTTAGCACCTGATTATATCTCCATGTATACCTCTCCTGTGAATATGCTTCAGTTTGCCATCCCCTGTACATAATCTACTACTAGGGTCTTCACCTACCCACTGTCCAAGATTTTATGGAGTTGGAAGGACATCATAAGTTGCTCCAAGCATAAACTTAATACGACTTGCCTCCCTCGCCCACTCAATTCTTGCCAAGTGATCTTCCATGATTCTCCCAGCAAAGCCACTGGCCTTGTTTTACCTGCGATGCTGCTGTTGTGCACTGTGCCTCCTCTTCCTGATTGCAAATAAATCTAGTCATCATTTGCCTTTTCTGTGGTGATGTGGCCTTACTAAATGCTTTCCATAAATCACCTGACTAAAGGTCTGCTCTTCCGCATTGTACTTGGCCAATCACATCCCTTAGCTCTAATGAGCTACCTGCACTGCCACTCGTGGGTTACACGTCCTTCCTTCTTTTGTGACTGGTGCTGCTGCTTTAACTACTGCATCCTTCAATCCTCAACTAACTAACCTTGTGAGCGGTAGTTCCAGTACCCCAATCCCATGCCATACCATACTACATAAACACTGTGGCACTCCTAGCCACTTCCTTGTGGCTTTGTTAATAATTCTTTGCATCCTCTCTAATTCTGTGATAAAAACTGTCAATGAGCATCAAATACAAGGCAGTAAGCCAAACTGCAGACATCACAATTTCAACTTACCTGGCATACATGATCTAACAATACTATTAACAGCCTTCACCGATTCAGCTTTTATTCTCGCAACTTGGTTGGTATCATTTAGCGCTGCACTATACCATCTACATAAACTCTTCACTGGTTTCTCCAGTACTGTAGGAATCATTTCTCCTTCCATCCAAAAATTTTCCTGTAAAAGTTTTCCTTTGACATTCGACAACCATAGATTATCATTTAACTTCCGAAGCAACCATCGTGTGCAAGGCACAGTAGTTGTGTTTTTGTTTATTGTCTGTATATGTTTGTATGTCTATCTTTGTGTCTTCGATTGTGTACTGACAAGTTAACAGTACAAACAGAACTAGCAGGTCTCAAAATGTACACGTTTTGTTCTGCATGGAGTATAAAAGAGAATTTTCATTGTTTTTCTGAGCTTAGGAATTTGTTTGTTTTGTTTTGTTTTTTGGTTTTTTTTCTCTACCACTTATCGTTTTATTCTTTTTTGTGTTTTTTTAAATGCAGGTAAAATATTCTTTGTTTAGTAGACATACTAATCTCTCATGTCATCCAAAGATTTCAGCCAGACATCCACAGGGTCACCTTCATCATTATAAAACTATGATTACTGCAGAAAACCAGACATTGTTATCAGGTTGGTACAGTTATTCAAACAAATGAGTCCGTCTGCATGTACCACACCAGACAAAAGTAATTATTATTGATGAAAACTCCACAACAAGGTAACGCAGAGAACCCAAGGTCTTAGCAGTTTACACCACAAACTAATCTGAAATAAATTCAAAGGAAAAATAGAAATAAAGTTTAACCATTTTTTAAATACAAAAATAATGAATATTTAAATAAATAAATAAATAAAAACACAGGCAGCCTCATTAAAACGACAAGCAACAGCCCATGAATTGATCAGCATACAGCAGAAACATGCCTGAATCTAGCCCACAGTAACAAACTGAATTCACAGGCATAGTACTGTGAGAAGTCAGATAAAAAGTAATACTTTTAGCCCCTGGCACATCATGCTATTATCCTACAAATATGGATGTCTAAGGTTGTCAATGCTTTATAAGGCTGAAGGAAAAAGCAGAGAAAAAAGAATCAGTTTGAAATGGAAAACATTCTAAAGAGCACTAGTCACACAGAAGTGTGGTATGTAAGGCCTGTGGCATGAGGCTAAACTGTTTTAACTTTAAATGGATTTTGTTTGATTACTCACCATCAAATATTAGACACCTACAAATGAGGATTGAATATTAATACATATATTTTGACTCTTCTGAAAAATAAACTCAAGATATCTGCATTTACAATCTTACTAATAAGGGCATTAGAATATTTCTAAAATTACATTTTAATCAATAAAAATGCCATGTAAGACATCTGTAGTGATGTCACAGGATTTGTCATTTGAAACACCACAAATCCAGAATTATAAATAAAGATAACCCTAACTTCATTATAACCAGACAACATGACATTTTCAAATACCTGTCTGTTAGAATTTATTTTTTACCAATCAATCATCATGACTTACCTAAACAAATGTGCAATTCAATTATTTTAAAATGCATTTTAACTCTATTGTCCACAGTGATGGCTTATTTCACCTTTTCGCTAGGTCTCCCTCAGTCACACTTCCAATTGCCAGACGTGAAGCCTGATACATTTTCTTAACTGCTGCTAACTGTAACAAATCAATTTGACAACTCAGCACACTCTGAGGAGAACACTAACTCTGTGTGCTACTCACTAGCACTATGCTGAGTGAGGGTGAGGGTTGTCCTACCCACATCGAAAGAGCTGACATATCACTAGGAGGGGAACTGATGATCTCTTATGATAGTTTTGATCTAAGCACCCATATATAAATGCAAATTACCTTAAAAAGCAAATAAACACATTTTTTATTTATTTACCTTTATTTAACCATGAATGATTCTTACTGAGATTAAAAATTTATTTTACAGATGAGTCCTGTCCAAGACAGGCAGCAGCACATACAATATTTCCACAAACAACACAAACCACACAAAATACAAAACCTTGAATATGCTGTGTAAAACATTTATAAACCATCTTACTTAATTCCGATGTCTGAAGAATGCTTTTAAAAACATTTAGTGGCACTAAATTATCTACTTTTTAAACTTTTTGTACCAAATTCCAATCTGATGGTACGGCATAACTAAAAGCTTGTTTTCAGCCTTTATTACAAATGACAATTTGTAATAAATCTTAAAGCACTGTGATAAACAGCGTCTAATGAACATAAACAATACACTGGTGCATGTATATAAATTACATATCCATAATCAAGTTCTGGCAAAAAAATAGCGTTAGTTTCTAAACCAGCTGCATAATATGAGGCATACATGTCAGATAACAATCTAATACTAAACCAAGATATGTGTAAGAAAAACTGGAAGTCTGTCAAAAATTGATAAAAAAACCTTTATTACAGAAAGTAGTAGCAAGATACAATGATGTACCATAGATTCAGCTGAGCTGGATTGAACATTGAGTAGTAGAAAAACACAGCATATATATATTGACAATACTGACTTCTCCTAAGCTCTTCCTGAAGGATGTGATATCAGTCCATGTGCAAATATCACTCACGTTCTATCTCATTTAAAAATTGAGTTCTGTCACCTTCATGTTTAGATCAGTTCCCTTTGTCTGTGATGGTTTTTGATTACTCAGTAGTAAAATTCCTTTGATAATGATTAGGTCTTCTGGTCCCACAGTAAGAGATGCTATGGCCCTTCCTGCTTTGCCTGTTCATATGCTAAATAAGCCAAATGGTCACCCTATCACTGGGACGTCACACTGGTTTAGAACATTTATTATGATATTAATATTGCAGTGAGGTAAGCCAGTCACATTTGGGTCCATGTTGTAATTTCTCACAATATTTATATGTAGATACATTTTCAACCACATTTCTATTTAATGTGGTGACTAATGGAGGGTAAAAGGGCACCTTCCTTAAATTTGTAAACAACATTAAAACAGCTTTTGTTTTAACAACATTTAAATGTTTAAGACTGTAAAGTCTATAGTGCTGAAAAATAAATAATAGTGTCATCAACATAATAATGAAAATTTGCATAAAAAGCTGAGGCCCCAAGATTGATCCTTGAGGTACTCCCTTTGCTATTGTCAAAGGAGATGACCTATAACTTTCAGCCCCTGCACAGACTACTTCCAGATAAATAGTTGTCAAACCACAGAATGGTGTCTTTATGTAATCCGATATTAAAAAGTCTAAATTTCATTATTGTATGATCCACCTAATGACACAATTATGTCATTTATTATTTTCAGCGCTGCAGTAGTTGTACTATGCTTTTTTCTAAAACATGATTGATTATCTGATAAAATGTTGTTTATTTTTTAAGAATTCCTTCAGCTGCTCATTTACAAAAGATTATATAATATTTACTAAAACTGAAAGTTTAGAAATAGGCCTATAGTTGTTTTATAAAAGGTGCATGTCTATTTACAGTTTCACTAAAACTACTATAGAAATATTTCCATGAACTTTCAACATCAGGGATCAGATAAATCCTTTCCCCATCGAACTGATATACAGCATGAATAAAGGCTTTTTCACACAACGTATACAAATTGTGTATTTGTTTCACAGTTAAAAAGAGTATTCATTTTAGATGGGCATCTCTATTCCCTGTGTCTGCACTCCCCTACTGATGGTGGGTTGATTGGCCATGTAAAAGCATCCATAGGTGTGAGTGTGTAAGGGACTGACTGAGTGGGTTGTCTTGTGATGCACTGATGCCCTGTCTGAGGTATATTCCTGCCTTGTGATCCTATCCAGTGATTCTGGGTAGGCTTAGGCCCACCACAGCACTGAACAGGATAACGTTAATGAATCCTTTTCTTAGATGCCTTTCAAAAACTGCATTTTTGCAACCACTTAAAATGTGTGTTTTGAACAGTCCTCTTGGAAACCGTTTTATGTATCTTTTTGAGCAAAAACTAAGTGTGTGTGAAACTATAGGAAGGAAAAGGGGAGCTACTATTTAAAGAACTGAATATACAATAGAATATTAAAGACCTAAGATGCCTCACATATTAGACATTCCTCATGTCAAAATGTAACAAATAAATAATAATAATAAGTTATCTTATAATATTAGCTGTGTTACAAACTTAAAAACAAATATATCAAATTTAATTATGTAAGTGTGTCTGGTTAGATTGCAAACCCAGCTTTCACTAAGCATACCTTTCGGCCTAGTTTAAATGGCACTTTAAAAAATCTGAGACATTAATCTCAAAGCAAGAGAGTGAAGGAGAAATACAGAGAAAAATTGAGATGAGAGGGCAAGTATAAGAGAGAGAGAGTGAGAGAGCAAGAGAGAGAGAGAGAGAGGGGAGCAGAGACGCTGCAGCTGAAGCGATACAAGGAGCAGTTGAAGAAATGGCTTTTCAAGGCCGAATTAAGTTCAAATTAGACCCAGTATGAGCTGGATTGTTGAAATGGAACTTTCACAACATATTCAGAAGTGATGCCAAATAGCTTCTGAGATTATTTTTTTATTTATTTTTTTCATTCCAATTCTTATCCGCTACATCCTCCTGAGAAAAAAAAAAAACAGCTAAGAAAGAGGACTCTCCAGCTGAGGGGAAACTCTGTGGCGAGCTGTCTGATTAGATTGATCTTGTGATTGGATGCTGGAGCTGGATCAGGCCAAAGAAGAGATTCAGATCCAGAGAAATCAGGAACTGCAGTGACAACTCAGAGAGTTGCTCAGTAACGGACTCAGCTCTAAGAAATGAACGTGTCCTTGGCTTCCTGAAATAGAGTTTTCTCTTCAATAAATATGACATGGTCAAGACGAAGAGAAAAATCCAAGGTCTACAAAGCTGAGATGAAGAAATTTTAAATATGTAAAAATTCAATTTTCCTTTGGGAAATCTAAAAAATTCCCATTTAAAATACAAATGTGCTTCATATTTAGAAGACTAAAAACATGAGGATATTTTATCATTACATAATGATAAACCATGTCATTTTTTCAAATTGATCATGGACATATTTTTGAAACTGAAGGACGCTAACAAACTGAATGTTCACATTATGAAAATGCTATTATACTGAAAGCTAATGGACAGAATGTATCAGAGATTCTATTCTAAACCCATTATAACCATGGCCTGGCTTATTCATGAAATACAAAGCAGTTTGATTTATCAGCTCATGTTAAATACACGTCACAGAAAATTAATAGAAACAATCACTTTTGTAAATGTTTTTTTTTTATTAAAAGTTTTTGTAGTATTCTGCAGGAAGGTATGGGAAACATACTGTGTCAAATGTGCTGCACTCTTAAAAATAAAGGTGCTACAAAAGGTTCTTTGAGCAACGCCATAGAAAAAGCACTTTTGGTTCTGTAAAGAAACTTTTTTGCTGATATCTTTAAATTGGTAAACAACCTTAAGACAGAGTGATGGATTTTTAAACCTTTAAAGACTTCTTCACACACAAATCTCTTAAACAAAAATGATTCTTGGTAATATAAAAATGGTCATGGAGTGTAGGTCCAAAAATGATGCTTGCTAATTGTCAGGTGTCTGCCTTACTCTTCTTGTTTTGGTTTTGTGTCTTTGCTCAGTACTGTCTTCGCCTTTCTTTTCTTGCTTTGTTTTCCTTCTCACAAGTTTCTTTGTTTACGTTCCCAGTGTGCTCTTGTCCTAGTGCTTTGTTAGCCACACCTCTGTCACCATCTGAATCGGTCTATTCCTTGTTCTTTGTCTCAGTTTTGTTAAACTATTTCAGGTCCCTTGTTTTCATGTCCATGGCTTTCTCTCTTGTTGTCATATATTCACTGTGTTGCTCGCATACACTTGCTATTTTTTAGTGTATCTTTGTTTAAGCACTCTCTCTCTCTCTCTCTCTTTCTCGTTGATGCTCTCTGTATTTTCTTGATCCCTTTTGTCATAGTTCATGTATTTGTTTCTTGGTCTCTGTGATTTATTTTATAATTCTCTCATTTCAGCCTAGTTTTAAGTTTTGTTTTCCTGTTGTTTTTTTACTTATTGTGTTTGGTCTCGTTCCTGTTCATCTTCCTTGTTTATTCATTCCCATCCAAGTACAGGTGGCACGATGGCTGAGCAGGTGGTGTCACTGTCACACAGCTCCAGGGTCCTATGATTGCGGGTTCGAGCCCCGCCTCGTGTCTCCCAGTATTCACATTTCCTCTGGGTGCTCGAGTTTCATCCCACAGTCAAACAACATATGCTGGTAGATGGATTAGCCATACAAAAGTGTCCATAGGTGTGAGTGTGGGAGTGAATCTGTGAGTGTGTGGTGCCCTGAGATTCCAGGTGGGCTCTGGAACCCTCCATGATCCTGAACTGGATACTATGTGGTTAGAGTGAATGAATGAATTTTTCCCTCCAAACACATCATGCACTTTAAACACCAAAAACAGCTCAAAATGGGTTCATTACAGGGTGTATGAAATTCAGACGGGAGGCAGTGATGATTTAAATGAAACAAACTTTGCAATTACCAAAGTAACTGGAGTGAAACCACAATAAGAAATGTTACAGCAGAGGGGTGCCTCAGCATTATCTCATATGCATACACCATTCGCCTAACAATAAAATACATCTAAACCCATTTCCCTTGGCTACTGATACTCTAGCAATGTTTTCAAGCCTGGTATGCCAACTGTTTTCACTGGGGAGGATAATAGACAGCATGTGATGTATAAATTCCAATGCATGACACATAGTACTGTTATAAGCTAAATTACAATCAGGTTGTAAGAAAAGGGTTTATTTTCTTCAAGTAGAACACATGAATGCTTCTCTTCACTCTGTAATATTTTGATAGATGTGCAAGGTTTTTTCTGGCTTGTGATTACAAATAACATACAGCACCCTCCATAATCATTGGTTATAATTATTATTATCCCCTGGTTAAGAAGTGTTCTTTGGCTTCTAATAAATTATTATTTTTTAATAATATAGGACAACACTGCAAAAAAAAGAAGAGAAAAATCTAAGGTTTAATTCAAGTGTCTTTATTTGGTGGGGAAAAAAATCACACCTCACGAAATAAATTATTTGAATAAAATCATGTGTGCCACAATTATTGGCACCCCTGGTGTTAGTACTTTGTACAGCCTTCTTTTGCCAACAAGACAGCACTTAATCTTCTCCTATAACTCTTAACAAGATGGGAGAATACAAGAAGAGGGATCTTCGACCATTCCTCTTTGCACAAACTCTCTAAATCGTCCAGAGTCCTGGGTCCAGTTCACCCCACAAGTTTTCTATTGGGTTGAGGTCTGGGGACTGAGATGGCCATGAGAGGAGCTTGATTGTGCCTTGTGAACCATTTTTAAGTAGATTTGGCCACATGTTTAGGGTCATTATTTTGCTGAAAGACCCAGTGACGACCCATCACCTCGGGCAGAGGCCACCAGATTCTGATTCAATATGTCCTGATATTTTAAAGAGTTCAAGATCCCATGTATCCTTACAAGGTTCCCAGGCCCACATCATCACTGATCCTACCCCATACTTAACAGTGGGCATGAGGTGTTTTTCTGCATACTCATCCTTGGTGTTACGCCAGACCCACTTAGAGTGTTTGTTGCCAAAAGTTATATTTTGGTCTCATCTGACCAAAGCCCACGGTCCCAGTTAAAATCCCAGTCCCGCTTGGCAAACTCCAAAACTTGGCAAACAGTAAAACTGTTTACGCTTATGAGTATAACTCAGAGAAGGTTTTCTCCTTGCATGCCTCTCAAATAGCTTGTTGGCATGATGGTGGTTTGGGAGACGTCGTAACCCCAGGATGATACCATTTGATGTAATTCTCTTACAGTGAGCTTTGAAAACTTTTTATTTCTCTTACCATCCTTCTCACTGTGTGTGGTGGCAAGATACACTTGCGTCCTCTTGCAGGCCTGTTTGTAACAGTAGCAGATGTTTTGAACTTTTTGATGATTGCTCTGAATTTAGATAAGGGCATCTGCAGGTGAGTGGCTATTTTCTTGAAGCCATTGCCTGATTTATGAAGGTCGACACATCTGCCTTACTTGAATCGTGTGTTCTCCTGTCTTTCCCGTGTTTAAGAGTGAGTAAGAGAAATAGGCCTCTGTGTAACGGCATATTTATACCCCAGGGAAATAGGAAGTGATGAATTAAAAATTAAAGTTTCCTAGATACTTTGATCCACTTTATACACTACAGTAGAAATTACATAAATGGTTCAAATACATTTATTTCCAAGAAATTGTTAAGGGTGCCAATAATGGTGGAACAGGTCATTTTATGGGAAATAATTATTTCTTAGTCAGGATTTTTTCTTTATTTTTTTCCACTTGATTTGAAGGTTGCTCTTTTCTAAATTTTTTCAGAGTGAGATTATGCTTCTGAAATAAAAATAAAAAACATTATTCTAAGGCTTTTAACACATTTTAACTAGGAGTGCAAATAATTATGGAGGGCGCTGTATTTCTGATCATAAGGGGAGGTGGGGGGGGCTGGAGATTGTGGGTTCAGGTCCAGCTCCGTGTGACTGAGGAGTTTGACGTGTTCTCCTCGTGTCCACGTGGGTTTGATCCACTACGTCAAAGTGTAACTGAACCACCATGGGGCAAACAAAATAAAAGATCCCCCAAGCAATAGGTCAGTTAAAAAGAGCTGGACTGCCCTTTGTCTTTTTGATTTAAACAATCTCCTGATGAGAAATTGAAAAAAAATTCCAGAGCAACCTTGCTGGGAGCAGGCATTGTGGGTTGGAAGTATCCTTTGGACAAGAGTAAGAAATAGATGAGATGGAAACCTGAGAGTGCAAAAACATTTAATTTATAATATCCAAAAAAGAAGAACTAAAATATCCATACTTTTTTTGTTTGCTTGTTATAATAGCAAAAATCTAATGCTATCTCAAAGCTATTCTCCCTTGTGGTTTAAGGGTGTCACCAGATACATCATGCAATAATGAAAGACCCCACTGGGAAACCACAAACTGGAACACTGAGCACAGACGAGTCCCTCAGCAGAATCAACACTCTCTCAATGTGCTCTACACTGAAATCCCATTGGAAGCAACTTGACAAGCTAAAAGTATGGCAAAGCATGTTTCCATCAAGGAGTGGCTCCTATCTAATGTAAATATACCCTTTTGGATGTACTAAACCGTCTCTGTATTAAACCAAAAAGGCAGAAGTCTCAGAGCTTGACACCAAGCCTCATTTACAGAGTTTCTTGCAAATGTCTGCTGTGGATGTCCCATAAGAGAAGTGAAGACAAGCATGAGCATGAGAAAGTTGTCTGTCAATTTTTCAGTGAATAAATGTGCTGACACTGGGTGTTTTCAAAGATAGATAGGGAGAAGGTGAACACCCCGATTTAAGAGAAATAAGTCTGGTTTGTTCATAAAAATACAGATGACTAAAGACAGCATCTTTTGCTTGGTTCAGCAGAGCCTACATCACTGATGTTCCAGTAGTGAATGTCCACTGCTCTCTTGCTTGCTATTATAAGCTTCTAGTTATTTGTGTATCCGGTCATTTTGAGACCTTCTTTTCTCACAGCTGACATTACTGTTTCTCTAAATGTATAGGACTGCAAACCCAAGCTGGAACACAAATCTGAAAATAAGCAATACCACTGAATCCAAAAGTAATCTTTTTGAAGAACTATGCTTTTGGGTGTTGTTCTGGGAGCAAAAACCTAAACTATAACATGGGTGCTCTGTCTGTAGGTGCATCTGCAGCTGATAAGTCACTTATTGCTCCTACAGTAAAAGAGGAGGCTATTCTGGAACTTTTATGGCCAATATTGGCTTCACACAAAGTGGTCTGATAACAAACTCTGGTTCAAAACTATAACTTAATTGAAATGGAAGTGTCCCCTCTGTAACATGTTTGAGGGTAAAATGAAGGTCACTCATGACTATACATATGCACATCCATTACTACTTAAGTTTTAAGGCTAATCCAGGCATATGTTAATGAACAAAACAGAGAGGAGGGCCATAATATAATACACAACTCTCTGCTCAGGGGTGGCTAGTGAAGAAAAATTACAGGAGAGAGGATAGATTGTCCAGAGTTACTGACAATCCCAGTTATAATCTATCAGGTGCCTGACAATATTAGGAACATTAGGATCATTGTTGAAGCTGTAGAAACTGTAGACTGTTGCACATTGGAGTGAAGTAAGGAATCTGCTGCGTGGGACATGCTACAGCTCATACATTCTAATAATCTGCTGCTAAATCATTATCAAGTTCTTTGCTCTCCCTGGTGTTGATTTGTGAGATTAAGCTGGCAAAACAGTCCTGGAAACTACAGAAACTCAAAGCTCTTAGACATCAAACCAACTAATGAGTGTCTAACACACTAGAAAAGAGGAATGCCTGAGGGATGCTAATAAAACCACATTTTTCTAACCTTCTAACAGAAAGTTATAGATGTCTTATAGAAATACACTCTTAAAAAGAGGGTTCTTTCAGAGTTTTTTTTTTGTTAAGGTGATGGTTCTAGTTAAAACTACATGTTTCAAATAGAATTATTTCCATTTAGAAATGGTTCTTTTCATGTTGAAATGGTTCTTCACATACACACCACATTCTTCATGAATCTAATGAGCAATTTCACTATGCAGCTGGTTCTATACAGAAATTATGGTTCTGAGTAAAACCATTGCTTTTACTAAAGATCCCTGGAAGAATCTTCTTTTTTAAGAGTGTAGTTTCTAGTTTCTAACCCACATAAACAATAAAGTTTGTATTCAGAACATCATACAGCCCCAAAACATTGCTTGGATTTCAACAAATATGACGCATACATGTTATTGTCATTTATGAACATATGTGTACCTTCTTTTCAATCTATGACTGTTTTAAAATTTTAAAACATTTTATTCCTAATAAAAAACACTCATTGTTACATTTAAATATGTATGTGATTTTTGTGTTATTTTCTGAATGTAGCTTTTACATGAAACAAGTACTATTTTTTCAGAAGTGTAATGATTTTTTTTCTAAATGGATATGGACTGAACAGATACAACACAGATATTTTGAAAATTCTTTGAATTCTCAGGATTTGAAATGCTGGTGCCTCTTAAACTGTTATAATTCCTTGATGAATTATATCAACCTTTCTGGAAAGTACCTTCTCATTAAATTACATTTAAAGTTATGAATATACTTTGCTTCTCCTGTAAAGTTACCAAATTAATGATACAATGATTTGTCACAGTGACAGTTTAGCAGAAAACAACAATGTGTATGCGTTTGCTTACACAGTGCAGGAATACCTATAAAAATTTAGTAGGGGAAAAAAAACCTGGTATTAACCTGAATCATTTTATTACAACAACAACAATATAGCAGAGTTCCATTTGGGAAAGTGTCCAAATGTTGACTAAGAACAATTCTTTACAAGAAGAGAGAGAAAGATTTAATAGATAAGGCAGAGCAGACTCTCACCTATAGGATGGTGGTGGATATCCCTGAGCCTCACAGCTGAAGGTGACCTCCTGGCTAGGATCATTAGGGTGCAGAGGGAACACAATACTACCCGGCTGCTTGATGAAAACAGGTTTCAGAGGAACAGTGCTCTCTAGAAACAAGGACAAAAGAGACTGTACTTAGCACAATGTTCACTGCTAACATTTTATACAAGTGTCAGTTCACTGGTTAGTGCAATTATGCAAAATTTCAAAAACGCTGAGAGGCCTGCAAAATAAGGATATGTTTCTTAATAATTAAGCAATATGGGCAAAGGTTTGTGGACACCTGCTCATCTGAAAGGTTATTAATTGGAAATTACAACAGTGCCTCCATTGCAACAGTGACAGCTTGTACTATTTTGGCTTTAGACTAGATATTACAATATTTTTGGTTCACTTCATGTGTTTTTTTAATGAAGTTTATACATATTATGTCTGCATAATTGAACATGTGTTCACAATCAGCGCACTTTAAATGATCTCAGTGAAATTAGCCTATGTTCACACTATAGGTAAATATAGTCCAAATCTGATTTAGTGATCAAACCCAATTCTTTTTCTGCTGTTCTTACTTTCTGTATAACGTACTTATATCTGACATAAATTTGAACAAATTACTCTCTTAAACTGACCTGCATGCGCAAACGCACGTAACATATTGAGTTTAATATTTCCCTGATATATGTTTCAGCAGCATTCATTCATAAAGAACTAAGAAAATGTTCTTCATGTTTTTGTTCAAAAATACAACACCAGTTTTCACATTTTATTTTCTCCTAAATAAGTGACAGGAACCTAGACAAGGAGTTTCACATTTCACATTTCCCAACATTAACGAAAAATGATTTAACAAGGCCGTTTCCATGTCCTAAACACCTCAAATTAAAATAAAAAAGACTGCAACTTGAGCCCACAGATCACCACAACAAGTCTCTTGATGGACAGGCAGGATGAATTACACATGACCAAAACCTCCTCCACCATCAAATGTAATAATACAGAGTTTCTCCTGAGTTTGCTGCAGTAACATCATTTACTCTTCTCGAGAAATTGGGCCATTTCTGTGAGGATTTGAATGCGTAAAGCCATGAGGGAGCTATTTGAGCTATTTGATGGTTCTCCAGAGAAGGCAGCTTCTCTGATCCACTGTCCAATGGTGGTGGGCGTTATATCCCTCTACCTAGCAGTTGTTATCACAGAAACTGACGCTGAGTTATATAGGTGAAGAAAAAGCAAGGACCTAGGATTTTTTATAGAGCAATGGTCTCAGATTCATTCTTACATGTTCTCCCATGTAATCAGAATTTGTCTCATGGAAGTAAACTAGTATACAACATATACAGGAATGCAATATATTTTACCATTTTTAAACTTAGTTTCACTTTCTCTTTTAAATATAATCCAATACCATACTTTAAATATAATGTTTACTCATTTTTCTAATGGTGCTTGTAATACTTGGGGGCACATTAAAAAGGTTACCCAAGACTACAGGAAGCAATTGCTGAAAAAGTTAAACACTATAGTGCTTGAACATTTAGTGGGTTATTAGGCATAGTAATTACTTTGTTAATGCAGGCCACTTATCCTGTCTTATTAGTGGGAATAGCTGTTAAATAAGATGGGACATTCAGTAAACAGAACAAATAGTATCCATCTGAGTATCTAAATACTTCAGTCAAAGATTTTCTTCAAGTATAATGGACAAATATGTGTAGACACCTGCTTGTCAAATATTCCTTCTCAGTTCATTCAAAATGTTTTGGTTATAACTTCACCTTCATCACACCAGGAACAACAGTTCCACTGATCTAATAGTCTAATACTGGGGGCTTCATTACACTCACTGTAGCCCAGACACGGTCACCATAGACTTGTGGGCACCTAATTCTTATGATTAATGTTCTATGAGGATGAAAAAGCACACAAATTGTGTGTGTAGTTAAATGCCTGTGTCAGCAATGAGTGCACTTTGAAAAAGCAGTAAATCTTATCTTATCGTGTCTTAACAACATACGACACAGCTTTTTTGTTATGTTTCCATCCTCTAGACAAATGTATTTATAAAATAATCAGCCATAATATTAAAACCAACAGTTTAATATTGTAAAGTCTCACTGGTGCCACCAAATTAACTCTGGCCCATCAAGGCACAGACTCAACAAGATGTCTGAAGTTGTTCTGTGGCATATGGCACTAAGACATAAGAAGAGGATCCTTTGAAACCCTGTAAGTTGCGAGGTTTTAGACTGGAATTGTTTGAAAGCCATTACTGAAGGTTTTACAGCAGATATTTCCTCAGAGTATCCCAGTGCCACTTGTCTTCCCATTGTGAAGCCTTGTACTATTTCTTTCCAAGGTAAGCCATGCACAAACACCCAGCCAGGATCACAACACTTTCTTCCACTTCTACATGATCCTGTTCTTTAGCTTACAGCAAAGAACAGGGGTCAGCGTGATCACTCTGCAGCTAAACAAGTCCATGCACAGCAGTGATCTCTCTATTATAGCCCCCATGTTTCTCAGATGATTTTCTGTTGGCTGAGACCAGACAGACTAACCCTCACAGCTGACGTGCATCAATGAGTCTTGAGAAACCATGACTTTCACTTTCTGCCTAGTTACAACCTATAACAAAACACACCAATAACGTTGCTGATAGAAAACACTTTAGGGCAGTAATATTACAATTTTACCTCCATTAGGTACCAAGTGGTCTTGATGTTATCAACATTCAGTGTTTTCTCCAGCTTTCTTGCACTATCTTTCCAAAAGATTTCAACTTCCCTAGCAATTTCATCTTCTTGCATAATTCTTTAAACATTACCCCTTATCATCTATGCTAATTTTCATCAATAAAAACACAGTATAAAAGTAAAGATATGAAAAACTAATGATATATTTTGGATAACAGAATATACCTAAACAATTTAGCCTAAAACAATGTTTTTAGTAAAGCTGCTGACACTGTGACGTAATTTGCTCTTGCCTATCAAATTTAAGGTCCTTAGAAATATGAAGAATAGCCAAAAAAAAAAAAAGTAATAACAGCTATCGCATTTTGTGCCATCAGGATCAGTTTGTGGAGGACAAAGAAGTGTTCAGTCTTAAAGAAAAAGCCAGAGAGTTTCCTGCAAGCACTGCCCAAGGGCTCAAAAGGCCTGATGCAAACCCTTGAAATACCTTTGCCACAGAAATCTAAATCAGCAAGTCAAAATGTACCATCAGTGCATATTCCTTTCTGCCAAAAAAAAAGAAAAAAATATGATCACTTGAGAGCAATAAGGAATTGATTGGAACTTATTATTTAAACCAAAATCCCACAACTGTTCGTACAGTAAGTGAAATGCAAGTAAACATGTCCCATTTAATTACAGATTTTTTTTAAAATTCTACTACCTTGATGATAATTTGAACACTGTGTTCCATACCTTTCCTTTTATCAGCAAGTCGGAAACTGTTGAGGACTGCAGACGCCAATTTTGATAGCAGAAAATCTGCATTGCTACAGAAGCTGCACAGCTGCAAAGCGGCTGTACTGAACCTTCTTTTTGTGCTATACTTAGGGATGGACAATAATTCAATATCAATATATATTGCAATATAAAATATTCCAATAACAATTATATAATTTTAAACACAGTTTCAATATTCAATATACGATTATTTACAGCTTTTGTCAATGACTGACGTTCATTACAGGGCACTGCCATCAGTTCCAGCGCATTCAATTTAAAATTTTATATAAGAATATTCATATATACAAAGCCAATAGGTTTATGTTTGATGGTGATGTCATATTTCCTGTTTGTTCTTGGAAGTTTTTCAGTGGATTTTACACTGTTTATATCGATATTAGAATTACATTGTATTGACCAAAATTAAGAAATATATATTTATATAAATTTTGGCCATATTGTCCAGCCCTAGTTATAATCATTGACCTTTACATAATAGAGATGCCTCCAGATGCCCTAAAGTATCCTGCAACAATGAACTGGATTTAAAACTGACATTTATTCTGCCTTTTGTTTTTAAACCTTTAGTTTGTGGAAGGATTCAAGCTATAAATTAAGTGTCACAAATCTCTTTTTTGATGACAAATAAATGGGAATTTATCTAGAATCCCCTAAGATGCCTGCAGTTCTGATAACATCATCAGCATTTTGCCAGCACTGCTGTGGATCTTGTGGGCAGCTGAATTTGTATCTAAACACCACAGCTGTCAGAGCAGTCCCCACCAAGAGTGATCTGTCCCTGACACATACAGAATACTAACAAGACGCATTATAGAAATGACCTGTGAAAGGCAGACTCTCTGTGTCTCTACCTGCTGAGTGATGATATGTGCTACTACAGGATGACTGGCCTGGCCAGGTGAAGCAGTGCTGGAAGAGGTCGGGGGAGGCTGAAAGCCCCAAATAAAAACTAATCTCAAATTCAATAGCAGCTGACAAGCCGATGAATTCAGCCAGCTTACCTCAGCGTGAATATCTAGGCACAGATGGGGGTTGTGCAGGGTGAGAAGGGGGCTGATGGGTGGGGGGCAGCTCATGCAGCCTCCAATCTGTTTGATTCAGATTCAGGGGATTTATGCATCAAATGAAAAAGCCAATCTCACTGTATTAAGGCACCTTTCTGGTGTCCCTGCAGATAAGGCACACACATGCATGCATACAGGCAACGCACACACAGCAGAGAGACCTCTGAAGTTGGTGTGAAGATAAAGCCTAGTTTTGCCATTGTATATTCACATAGACATGTGAGCTAATGTTTGGAAAATAGAGCTGTCAGAGACAGGGATTTCAAAACAGTAAAGAAAGTATGTAGTTGAATGTATCCACTACTTAACCACAGGAGAGCAAAGAGTAGGTTGGACTTTTAAATAAGTGATATATGCTGTACAATAAATGAGAATCATTAATACACATATTTGATTTAAGTGCATGGTTATGACAATCAATGCACACAAACCAAGCTCACCAAACTAGATTCTTATTTTCACTCTGAAAGTATTTTGTTGTACAGTAATCACTGTTCTAACAACAGTTTGACGTTTCATTGGCTAATCTATATTTATAGACCAATGTAAACTCACTAATGTATAATCATTGTAAATATTGCACTTAAGATGTTATTGCATTAAGGGTCTTAAAGGAACACTACATAATATTTTAACCTTAAAATTATAGCTTCAAAATCAATGTGATTCTTCACTAAACTGTAATAGGGGTAACAAAGCCTGTCTTGCTACTCTGGGCTCTGTACTGCAGAAACGGCACTACGTAACTTCTGAAGGAGTGTAGGAACCCCCCCCCCCAAACACACACACACACACACCCAACATCCATAGTAAAAATTGCCACAACCAATGTCTACATTGGTATGACAAGTTTATGCCTGGATATTGATTTAACTTCCATCTCACTGAAAATAAGGGATCATAAAATGTACACATGTTGAGTGTACAATTATATTTTATGTTACTTATAAAAGCACTGTGACAACTCTGTGGCAACAGGCTCATTTTAAATCATAGCAAATAAAAGCAAATTTGGTTGGTTGAAGTGGTTTAATCAGCGTAATCCATTAGGCACCAATCACTGTCATTCTTTAATACACATGCAACAAGCGCTACTCTCAAACATTCTACACTCAGTGTAAACCAATCATTTCTTTTGGTTGTATTGTCTTTTTGTATTCATCTTCCAAATTAAAAAGAAACTTTTAATCAGTTCAGATGTGCAATTCACTTTGGCCTATTTTTGTTATTTATGATGTGGATTAAAAGAAATTATATTAAGTGCAAATAGGTTTTGAGTTTTTTTGTCAATATGCAAAAAGACATGGTTGTAATAATGACATGTGGTTTGACATCAGTGCCTGGTTATCATATTCCCTGCTGACTGCATGGACCATTTGGCTCTTGAGCACTGCCTCAGGAGCAGACTCAGCAAAGGTTCACACCACCTGACAATTCTGAGGCACAGTCATTTGTCTGCCCTTTCTGGGACAAAGAACAGTGTGGACTAGATTAAATCACTGATGTTTATATGTCTCTAGAGTATTACTCCAATATTATTGTTCTTCACAACACTGTTCTTGTATTCAACTTGCAAAGGTCAGACACAATGTTCTGGCATGGACTATGGCTTTCATGTAGCCCTGTATGATTTAACAAAACTGATACCAGGCACATTTTGCTCAGTTTACATTTATTGTGTGTTTTTTTAATAAAGATGCCTCAGTCACACTAACATTCTGCATTTGGAATTGTAAGGACCTGTGTCATCATTGACCAGGTCCTGACAGAAGTATTCTGTAATATTGGCTTGACTGATATTTACGTCTCTTACCTGGTATAGGAAGTAGTACCTTCAAGGACACAATAGGACTATATGAATACTTTGTGATGCTAGATTTTCTAGGATATCTAGATTCTAAAAATCACATAAATGCAGAAAAAACAAAGTCTGGGTGATGCTGGATTGGCAAAACCTGAAGACATTCTCTGCATGTTCACTACCCCATTCTGGACCAGATATTAATGGAGGTTGAAGCAGGAAAAAGGCATTGAATATCAATCAAGCTTATATTTCACTAGTTGAAACAAAGTGTGTGAACTGCTGTCCATCCATCAGTGACCCTGGTCAAAACAATATTACACATGCTAGTATTTTATTAGACTGCCTTCAGCTTTCACTACCTTGTGTTTTGACTTTATGCAAAACCCTGAGTTCTACTGTTAATTTTCTATGATTTGACTTCACCAAGTGATCTGTGATTAAGCTCATTAAAGATCTACTTCTTACCACATTGTTTCAGTTGTAAAGATGATGGGTTACCACTATCCATCCAGGATTTACAATGCATTGAACAGTCCTTCATCCAATTTCAGTAATTTCAGTCAAATCTCTTTAATCATTTGATTTATGCAGGCATATGGTTAGATCTTTCTGAAAGACAGTAATAACAAAAAACTGCTGCCAGATGAAACAAATCCCTGCAGCAATGATCCAATTACAGAATTTTAAATATTTGTTTATTGACTTTTATTTAATTTTATTGGGCTACTCTGTGTATATGAAACATTTATCAGCATTGGCTAGCAATATTTCTCAGGCATGTAACAACCTTGAATAAGCTAATGGTTCAAATGCAGTGTAGCAAATGTATTGAGCTTGGCCCAATTCTGTGCACCTTGTTGGGTTACTATGAAGTGCCCTCCTAGATACACAATGAACCAACCACTGGTAACAAGGGTATTATCACAACAGCTCCTCTCAGACACTGGTGGTACTTCATAAAGGCCAAGGACTTGACATTTTTGTTGGTACTGGACATTTCCAAGAAAGCATAATTAAGCATGGACTTCCAAGGAAAAGACTTGATGACAGTGTCTAAACTCACAGCATATGCCTTCACATCAGTGGAATCCTCTTGCATATGCAAATCTTCCATGACACTTGCACTGGTGCACCCTCATACAAAGACAGATGTTGTGTTTTGCAATCTTTCACTGATAACAGTCTGGATGGTCCTTTTTATATTGTGGGCTGGGTGGTTGCAGTCCTTAAAAATTTTGTATGACTTGACTTTCATTCGCTCCAGGAAGAAATTGGACATTGTTGCAGCCAGTCAGGACACTCACTATGGTGAGGGAGAGTTGGTCAAGATTGTGGAAGAAGACTAAATCTTCTGGAAATCTGCGATAAGTGATAGGACTTCATCAGGATGGTGGCACAACTTGCAAACTTAAAAATTATGTTGGAGCTGTATCCTTGTGTATTATATGGGAACAGGGTGTGCAGGATGGGACTGAGCACACATACCTGTGAAGCTACTCTATGTTGAGGAGGATTTCCACCACTTGTGTTCTGCCAATCAGAAATTCATAATCCAGCTGCACTGTTGAATGTTTATTATATGTCACTGAGCTCATAGATTGCCTGGTAGGAATGAATTGTGCAACAGTGTCACCTTTAGATCTCTTTGTACAATGTGCACACTAAAGAGTGTCCTTGCAGGTTGTGCAACAGATACAGGTTTTTACTAAGGTCTTCATGACTATCAAAGTCAGTCCAACAAGACAAATGTCATTTAGACATGAGATAATCTGAAGACTTTGTAAGGACTGGGAAAATGCTTAGAAAGAGGTTAAATATGTAGATAAAAAGCTCAGGTAGTGTCACACCTTGACACTTTCTGGTTGTTTTCCTCCTTCCATGTGGCTCTGTTTGTTGTTTTCCTTCTCCTCACATGGCTTTGTTTATGTTCACTCGCTCCACCTCTTGTTCCGCCTCTCTGTAATTGTCCTTAGTTATCTGTGTCAGGTGTCTCTTGTTAAGTTCGTTTATTTAAGCCCTCTTCCCTCACTTCCTGTTATCGGTCATTTTGAGTTTGTTTGTTTCATTGTGAATTCTGTTATTTTCTTGCTCGTTTTGTTTCCTAAATGTTTTCGTAGTCTTCGTGTTTCTAATCTAGTTCGTTTGTTTCATTCCCCAGTCAAGTAAATGTTATCTCGTGTTTCTCGTAAAGTTTGTTTTGTTATTTCAGTATTAAACCTTTCCGTGTTGTAGCGAGTGTGTCCGCATCCTTTAAATCTACTCCTCACACCTCCCTGACAGGTAGCTTGTACATTTTTGAAGACTCTGCCATGCATGCCAACAGGACTTGGTGCCTTGTGTAGACTGACCAGCCTGAAAAATGAGATTACATCTGGTATGGAAATTACTAATGTTTAGCTATCACTGTCCATTGGTAGTTTCATTGCATGGGGGGTGTTGTTTGCTTCAAATGAAGCACAGAAGGGGATAAGACAGGTTGGTATCAAAATATTGTACACCTCTGTGATAAAGAGCAGGTCAGTCCACATGTGATTAAAGTCTGCTCACCGTTAAATTCCACCTTGTCTTCTCGATGGTCCTAAGAATGTTGTGTCCAGCTTTACTGTAAAGTACCAGGTCAGAGACTAAAATCTGAGCCCTGTGTTATGACCCAGTCTAAATACCCTGGTTACCTGGCCTGCAGATAGTTATAACTTACCTAATACAAACAAAATGGAAACAAAAAACAGTCACTTACCTCACTCCCTAACTATCCACAAAACACACACAAACCCACCCCCAAAACAAATGGCAGCCAACCCTGCTCTGAAATATATACACATTTATAAAAGATCACAAAAGCACCCAGGTGTCCGTACAAAAGGGTTTGTTCATTCCAAAACATTTGTCGGTGTGCAGGATGGAAGCAATTCTAATATGTAAAGTTGGCCATCTCACACCAACAATACACTGTAACAAGAAAGTTTTCTCTATTTAAGCTCTTGCTTACAAACAGGTAGAAGGGACAAGGAGGAGTGATCTGTTTTTACCAAATGCAGCACAGGGGATCGGTTTGTAACTATAAGTCAGTGGTGTGTAACCGTGGTCTGCAGTAGAGGTCTGGCAGGACCAATATTTTAATCCTGCACCCACCCGCTTGTGCTAGAATTTGTCAAGCACCTACCCACTTCCGCCTGAAATCAGCAGCATTTGTATGGTGCCTGCCTGCAGTGTAGAAGTTTTTACGTGCTCCTGTCCATGTAGTCCTCCATATTTCACAAAATATCATCATCTTCTCAAATAATATAGTACAGCTCCCCTAAAGGGACTGGGGGAAAAAGAGATTATGGACTTTGAATTCTGTTGCAAATGTTACACAGTGTTTAGGGCATATGAGCGGCAAATGAACACACACATACAAACAGGCTACACAAATGCGCATGCATATCCACCACACACACATACACACACACACACACACACACACCAGAGGCCGACTGACAGCTAAAGACATTTCTGCAGCACAATCAGTGTTGGGGTAACGGAATAATTGTAACACCCAGTACGTATTTATAATACAAAACACAAGTAAATGTGACTGTTGTTGCACAGCAGCTCTGAGTACCCAGCCGTCTTGGAAACCCTAAAGGAGGTGCTGGAATGTACTCATCCTGAGGACTCCATTGTTCTGATGGGTGATTTCAATGCTCACATGGGCCATGACAGTGACACCTGGAGTGGCGGGATGGGAAGGAACGGCCTCCCCAATCTGTTATTGGACAAGTTATTAGATTTCTGTAGTTACATACATAATGAACACTATGTTCAAGCCTAAGGATATCCATAACTACCCTTAGCATCAGGATGCCCAAGGCTGCATTTCCATGATTGACTTTATAGTCATACCATCAGACATGCAGCCATATGTTTTGGAAACTCAGGTGAAAGAAGGACTGAGCTGTCAACTAATCACCACCTAAGGGCAGGACGCTGGACAGACCTGGCAGGCCCAAAAGTGTGGTGAGGGTTTGCTGGGAATGTTTTGCACATAGTTCTGACTGCATCCCAGGGGAGGCGTTGTTTACCTTATAGGGGAACACCATTGGGAGTGGAAAGAATACTTAAAGGATCTTCTCAATCCCAGAGTTTGAGAAGCAGAGTTTGGGGACCCCTGCGGAGGGCACATCTATCACCTAACTCAAGGTGCCCGAGGTAGTCCGAAAAATCAAGACATTTGTTTGTGTGTGTGTGTGTGTGTGTGTGTGTGTGTGTGTGTGTGTGTGTGTGTGTGTGTGTGTGTGTGTGTGTGTGTGTGTGTCCGTCCGTCCCCCCCCCGAACAGGGCACTGAAACTTAGTCCCACACCGCATGAAACAATGACCTGTGAGTGTATGCAGACCACTAATCTAGACTCTGTTCTCCTTGTGTTGGAAAATTTGAGTGTTGGTAATATTTTGGCAGAACTTTTTTGAGATTTTCCCTATTAAAATCCCCAACCACAATATAAACAGCATCACAGACCTTGCATTTTTAGTTGTTTCGGGAGTGTGTGATAGGGGAAGCAATGACCCAATATCTCCCATACATTTCTTATGGCTATAGATCTACTATTATATCAACTGTCTGTTTAAATTTAACTAATGCGCTAATAATAAGAACATCCTTGGGAATCAGCCTCAGTCAACAGAATATTGGTAGGTGTATTGTGCCTCAGTTTTCTTTGTTATTTTTTAAAACTTCGCTTATATTTATTTTATTATGATGCATGTACACTGTGTCAGCCTGCCAACGTTTGCCCTTTGGAGTTAATTAAAGTTCTACTGAGCTGATCAATAGTTATGAAAGGAGCTTAGATGCCAAACAGTGATTTTCTGTCAATTTGACATGCAGCTGCAGTAAAGCATTTTGTTGCTGTGGCATCTACAGAGTTAATATATATATGTCCTACACATAGAGTTGACTTTATAAGCAAACAGCTATTCAAACCACTGCAAATGTAGGAAGCCTTCTTTTGTTCCTGTTCCCGAACCTTTCATTTGCAAGGCTTTGAATGCAAAAAGGTTTCTAAAGATCTGCAAGGTCAAAGTCAAATCACCTCTATTTAATACCTTCCTTATTTTAATCTAAGCAAATAAAAGTCTCAATAAAACCATTCAATTTACAGTGACATTTAAGTATTATTTATTAAATACTAAGTCAAAAATAGTTCAAACTAATCCAAGATTAGTTGACATAACACAGAGCATCATAAGCATTCATTCATTCATTCATTGTCCAAAACCGCTTATCCAGGTGAGGATTGCAGTGGGTCCAGAGCATATACCAAACTCCTCACAGACAGTCACTCGGAGCAGGACTTGAACCCACAACCGCCAGGTCCCTAGAGTTGTGTGATTGTGACGCTACCCGCTGCTCCACTGTGCCGCCCAGCAGCATAAGCACATACTGTAAAAACTAGGGCTGGACCACCAGGTGCACTGTCAGTATATAAGTATGGATCTAAATCATTTTCCGTAAACCAGACATTCATAATGAGAATATATAAGACAAACATTAATTGAACAAATTGTTCAATTAAATACTAGGCCTGAGCAATTAAACTATAGCAATACATATTTCATCATTAATAACATACAAAAGACAATGTTTGATACACATAAATACAATAAATGCAAACTGCTAGGAAAGCATGTGATGGACATGCAATGTTTAGCTTTATGAACACACCTGAAGTAAGATGTTGTATTGTGATAATTATTGATGTGGATTCATATGGAAACAATTACCATCATAACATTTTTTAATCTGTACTGCCCAGGTCTATACTAACACATATGAGGCTTCTGGATAGAATACATTTTGAAAAACAAAAACATTGAAACCAGTCTTAAATTCATGTTAAGTCTTGTATGGTATATACTGTAAAAGGAAATGGACAGGCTATCACTATAGAGACAGGCCAAAGACACACATAGCCATGATTACTACACAGTACTCATACATGGAAAAGAAAATGAGTCTGAACTGTTTTCTCTACTGCACAGTTAGATGTCTTTGACCAGATAAACACATTAGTTTGGCCAGATTTTACTCAATGTGCACATCTCATGTCTGTGTATCTACAGTGGACTAGATATATAAGCACTGAAACTAAAACGTGCATGGAATAATGCAGTCTCTCAATAAGCAATTCTGTAGACAAGTTACATCTGGCACAGCTCACTTTAATTTCACATTAAAGAGATGGGCCTGAACCTCAAAAAACAAAAAAAAATTCTAGACTGTGACCTATTCATATCTTTGCTACATAAAGGCCATAAAATGATAATATGAGCCACCAAGGGATACCAGACAGTATCACTGTCACAAAGCTCCTGGGTTCTGGGGTTGTTGCTTCAACACCTGCCTCAGGTCACTGAGTTTGGTGTGTTCTCCCCACATGTGCATGGATTTTCTCTGGGTGCTTTGGTTTTCTCCCACAATTCAACAAAGAGTTTGGGATAATTCGCTATTTGTGATCGTGAATGTGTGATGCCATTTGAAGGGACTGGTTACAGAGAAAGAAAGAAAGAAAGAAAGAATTGGGTGTATTTATACTTTTTCAATTTTAGTTAAAATTAACCCGGACATGATTGCTCTCTTATCATAGTTCATTACAGGATGTGAACACTTCATTTCAAATTCACGAAATGATCAGAACAAGACCACTTGAGCAGGTGGGTCTCTGAACGTCTCTAAAGGAATTCTGGTGCAGTATGAACACAATACAAACCACACAAAACAAAGGCGTAGAAACGAACCAAACACAGAACTTTGTGTCACAAAATTCAATGCTTAACACGCTGTTAGTGAAGAGAGATTGTAAAAAACAAACAACAAACAGAGGGCCAACTGGAGCAACAGGAAATATCTGGCACAGTGTTGACTCCTTTATCCATTTTACCACCTCTTGCTGTGCTTCCAGATGATAAAACGACCACCAGGTATACGTAACCCTGATGAGTGCTTGTACCCTAGCATTATTCATTTTTCTGATGACTTTTATTTATTACTGTGTATTTGTCGGTGTAAACACTAAGCAAACCAAGACAATAAAATATAACAATGAATCATTTTCTTGTTTGGTCCAGAGCAAGGGAACCAAATTACAAGTACAAACACGGACTGAATGGAGTTTTATTCAGCCTCATTCAGACTTAAAACTCTCAAAAAAAGTGTACATGGGACTCTAGAGATCATTGTTCTTTGCCCAGAAAATATATTTCAGAATATACCTTTTCTGAACTAAGAAAAAAAAAGCGAATGGCAGTGAAAGAGCACTGAACCTCGTGGTCACTTTAGGTTCATATTTCTCATCTAGAGGTCAATTCTACTTATCAAGATTCTACGTCTCACATGGCCTTGTCTTTCTAGTCACATCCACTCTCTTTTGTGCTCGCTGGACCTTAATCAGCTGGCCTGCCTGTACACGGTCCAGTTCTGCTCTTGGGAGGGCTGCATCACTGCAGATGAACTCTCTCAGGGAGTTCAGGGTCTGCTGATAGGCCAAGTGTGACGCTACACTGTATCCATACTGATCCACACTTTGCTGACTCCTAACACCACAACGTGCATTATAGAGAACCACCTAAGTGATCTACGGTGAGATCGGTTCAGAGGAGGGTGCATATTCAACTGTATAAAAGCACTGTGTTTTCCAATATTTTAATTTCTCCAGACAATATTGATATTTCAGTTAGGGCAGGGTACTCTCAGCAAGCCACAATAAGTATGATTATACAAATCCACACTATACATGTTCCTGATTTATATTTACAAAATATATTCAGGTTGTTCAGTGAAAATATTGATAATTACATTTCACAGATTTTTGTTTTAATTTATTAAGAAATCTATAAAGACATTTGTCCACACTTTTGTGTAGAAAATTTATAAACACATTTTCTTATATCATTAACCTGATTTCCTAATCCATTCAAAAAGTTTAAGGATCATTCTCTTTTCTGCAAATTTTGTGGCCAGAATGTCTCTATTTCTTCTATTTTTTTATCTCGTTTTATTTTATCTCATTTTTATTTGAATTGAGTGTCCACTTTTTTATTTTATTCCTGTTTAATCACATAAATACAAAGATAAGAAATAATCATAAAAATGTAAATGATAAACAAAGTCATTCAGATTTAACGTCTGGGAGTTTTGCACTCTACCAGACGTGTAAGAACTAAACCAGGTGGCATTAGAATACAGTGTCCTCAGCATTTTAAGTGAGCAGAATACATTGCCCGAATGGACACTGTGTCCCAGCCCATTCTTTCTAAATTCCTGCGGGAATGTTTCCTGTCCACTGTGTCTTTCTGCATTAAAAAGCTAACAAATGCATTAACAAGGTGCCTTTCTGAGATGGGTGGCAGACAGAGAGTCACTTTCATGAATGGAATTTGCCCTCAATAGTCAAAGATGAGGAGGAATTTTTGCCAGACGATGCATTGGAATGCTTACAGATGAGGTTAAGATGCTTACCTGCAAGGCACCCCATAAATGATTGCAGCACCAGCAGTTTCCATGGAAACCCCATTTTAACTGTCATAGGTCAGTGAAAGCTCACATTCAGTCACAGGTAAATAGAATACTGCCTTTGTCCAATCTTGAACCTCCTCTGCCTAAAATAAAAAAATAAAATAAAATACAAGCAAGGGTTAGCGAGCACCAACACATCCATATTCAGTAGACAGACATTTCCAGAGGCAAAAATTGCAATTATACATTTAAATATATTTATATCTAGGAAGTGTTGTCATATAAAGTTACAGTCCACAGAAAACTCAAATGTGTACATCATTTGAACACATCAGTTCCTCTTCACATTGTGTGACAGATGGTCTATAGCACTAATTCTCAAATTAATAGACGACCAGGGCTAAACTGAATGTTTTAAACCCAATCATACCTTTATGAGAAATTATGGGTAATAAGCGTTTTGAAAGATAGAACAATGAGAATAGCCATTGTGTTTTAAATAGGCTATAGGTGAAAACAGCATAGCACTTGGAGCAGGGGCTCATAGCGGCTTTCAGCGCTTGTACTGTCTCAGAAAAAAGGTATGGTAGAGGTACGTTATTGGTCACTAAAGGTACAAACAGTGAAAATGTACCTTTAAACACTGTCTGCACCTTTCCAATACCATTTTTAAGTTTGTTTTGTTCCATAAAGGGAACATTACAATCTCTTCTCCAGAATGAGACGTGAATATTTGTAACCTTTCATTACAGAACTGTTCAAAATAATGCATCATAAGTCCTGGAGATGAAATTGGGCGTATGAAATCAACACAATTTGAAAATCTACAGTTATAATAGAACAATTATGTTCTTTAACTAAAAGCAGAACATGTACCCTTTAGGGTACCACCATAGAGACAGCAAAAATATCACCACAGTGACAATTTTCCTGACAGTGCTTATAGGTCAAGGAGGCGTTTTGTTCTATCTAATCTGTATTTTAAGAATCCAATAATGCGAGGATCTGCCCCATTGTTTTTCTTTCTGAGTGTTTTCTTCTGTTCTGTCTTCACCTTTCTTCATTGTTTTTCTCTATTTTCGCCTCTGGATTTAGTCCTTCTAGGTTCCGGAGTATTTCTCAGGCTTGGTCTCGGCGTGTTTTTCTCGTTTCCACTTTGCCCTTTTTGTAATAAACTCCAGATTGCTCATATCTTTCTCTAGCCTTTGCTTATGTCCAGTAAGCAGCTGAAACTGGGCTTTATTTACAGGGATATTGCAAAAAAACGGGGGATTGCTTTGCCTCCCTGGAAAAAAGTGTATGAACTCTGCACCCCCACATTCCCATACAGATGTAATGAACTACATAGTATGCGTAGCACAAAAAACTTAATTAAAGCATAATTATGATGTCTGAAATATTATTATGTAATTTACAAAGTAATTCTTTAAGTAAGTAGCACAGTTTTCGAGGTCATCTGGCATACCAACCCTTGCTGCTTTATGCACAATCGTGTACCACAGTTTGAGAACCACTGGTCTAAACAAATGATCTGAAATGACTTGAAATAAATCTCTTTACATTAACTTTCAAAAACAAAAAATATTTCTGCACCCCCTGTAAAGTCACCATTTCAAAGATACTGAAGGTTTGTGTTTTTTGAAAGAGACAATATAAAGGAACAGAGTGATCCTTCTATATAATGCTAGAAAACTATCAAGGTATTTTGAAAATCCCCTTTGTAAAACACTGTTCCTCTGACTCTGACACTATAATTTGGGATCAGATGAGCATCAATAAGAAATAAGAATCTTTCCCAGATTCACCAGATATCAAGGAAATGTGCTTCACAAATAAGGTTTACACAGATGCCTGTAAAAATGTAAGGTTTCCAGTCAACTTTGTTTTCTATAAAACAGCCTTGAAGCATGTGGAAGAGCCTTTGTGAGACCTAGAAATCTTTCCATAACAAAATAAATTACAAACCATAAAAGACCAGAAGACATTGCTGTACGTTGCTCAGCATCATATCCAGGACTGAAAATCTGATGCTTTTGACTATTCTCTAAGTCCAGTCTTACATACAATAAGATGAATTTGAGCATATGCCAGTCTTTAATTTGATTACACTCATTTGCTTATTTATTTCCAAACATCCTTTGCAGTCATTACAAATTTACTTTAACAAAATGAGGACATTGTACAATTTTTTTCAGGTTTTAAGGTATTAGAGTCCTTAAAAGGAATGTTGAATGAAGCAAGAGGCAACAAGCTGTAAGTCATATTAAAACATCATGAGTCCCATTTCATTACATTTTTCTATTAGACTTGACCAATCCACAAATAGCCGTGTATCGCTGCAGGTACTTTCATTCCAGTCAAGCAGGAGCACACTTGTTGTTATTTGTTTAATGAGCTGGTCTCGGTCTTCAAACAATTGATTGTGTGGGTGCCTTTTGTGATAGAACGGAAACCTGCAGCTCTGCAGATAAGATTGGACACCCCTGCTTTAGATGGATTTATAGGACAGTTAGTTCCCATCACACAGTCTGAGAATTCTACCAATGTGATATAATCTTACAGTCTGGTACCTTCAGTCCACTTTTCTCGTTTCTGAAATTTAAGGTGGAATTGCTAATTCTGAAACATATTCTCCTAGTTTGTATATAGTAAATGTATTATGTAAGATCTTAATCAATATACCCTTCTTTATAAAAGTGTAAGTTGAAGAAGTAGACATGTTATTTCAATTCTAATCAAAGAAAGCGTGATCCCCATTGTATCGGTAATGCTGCAACTCGAGTGTGTTTTTGGACCGTGTGAGGAAACCGCAGCACCCAGAGGAAAACCATGGGAACACGGGGAGAACACACCAAACTCCTCACTGACAGTCACCCAGAGCAGGGCTCAAACGCGACCTCCAGGTCCCTGGAGCTGTGTGAATGCGACCCTACCTCCTGCGCCACCATGCTGCCCCACTATAATCAGAATACAAATTGTTATATTGTTTCAAAAATCGTAACAATATTATCATGAAGAATACAATATGGCACAGTCCTACTCAAATCCAATAACAAGTTTAGTAATATTAGGGGTCCTTTCAAAACAGTGTTAATATCTACTGAGATTAAATGGTATTAGTGCTTTAAATACTTATTCATTTTCTTCTGGTGTCGTGTTTTTAAATGAACAGGAACAGTATGCGGTTTGGACAGATTTACTACCTCTCACCTCAGTCAAAATTAGTAATTACCCAAGCCAGGGATCGAACCCTAGTCAGTTCTTACTGATCTGTGATGTGAACCCTAGTTCAAAGGCAGCAGCTTTACCCATTACACAACCACACATAGTGATTTGTGCAATAACCCAGAAAGAAGATGAAACAAGTGAATTTTACAGCTCTAGTAGTGTGTAGTTTCACTGCAATTTCAGTCATTAAGTCAGTTCCTGCAGTGCCCCTCTTATGTAGATGATACACATGCACACGTCTTTTGCTTCCAGATTCCACTGGAATGTATTTTAAAAACTGTAATTAGCGTAAACAAAACTAAATACTGAACAAAATAAAATGACAAATTACATTTACAGTGGAATTATTACAAATGACATTCAAAACATCTGTGCCCCATTTTTGGGTAACCATTGCACTTAATAATGACTGAAAATAGAAGTATTGTACCACATTCATTTGCACATCATTTTAGGAAAACTTCTGCAGTGTGTTTAGAGGAATATTTCTTTGTTACAGGTACAATTACTGAGTAAATACATAGTAACACATTTCTAATTTATGGGAAAAAACAAGCTGTTACCAAAATATTATTATATTTTCCACCAAAATTTGAATTTGTAATGTAAAATGTAACCTGTTGGGTGAGTGACGATGGGGATGTGTGGGATGGTCAAGCAGTCTTGACCATGTGTTTAACATTTTTATACATTCTATGGTTAAATTGAACCTTGGTTATATCTGGACTCTTCAGCAAGACAATAATCCCAAACACACTCCAAAGTCAATCAAAGCTTGGTTGAGGGTTCAGTTCTCCAATGTCCTGGAGTGGCCTTCTTAGTCTACAGAATATCTTTGGTCTGATTAAAGAAATCAGTTGCAACATACAAGCCATCGAAACTCAATAAGAAAGCCAGAAGCAGACGAATGGGAAAATAATCAATGACAGTTTTCAGAACCCACAAAAATAGCTTATTAGAGGTTAAAGAATCTGATGTTTTTTATTTAAACTCAAAATTACTTGTAGATCTCTTTCTTATTCCTTTTATATTTACTGAGATCCATTGTCCACCAGTCAACCATAACACAATGACCACCTACTTGTTTCTATACTCACTGTCCATTCTCTCAGTTCCACTTATATACTATATATTCTGTATATATTTCTTGCCTCCTTTCACCCTGTTCTTCAATGGTCAGGACCCCCACAGAGCAGATATGATTTGGGTGGTGGATCGTTTTCAGCTCTGCAGTGACACTAAGGTGATGGTGGTGGTTTGTTAGTGTGTGTTGTGTTGGTCTGAGTGGATGAGACACTCTGTGCCCATGTTTCATCATGTGAAATCTCTGAGTTGCCTATGTATTCCTATGGGAAAATTTCAGATTATGGAAGACAGTATTCTAAAATAAGTAAGTCGGATCGCTCCATAAAGCACAAGCGCTCTTGTATCAGAATCTGGTACCAGCAGTTGTGTATCTAAATCAGATCGGAACTAACACAATATGGATTGGCCCATCACTATGGGATAACCCAGTTCTCAAAAGATTTGGGTTTTGGCATCTGACTGGTCCAATGTAAATCACTGATCTTTCTTTTAGAAAACCATTGTCCATTGTTGACATGCATTCAGACGTATGCTTTAGATCATCATCATGTTTGAAGTGGATATTTCTTTTCATCTTCATCTTCCTGAAGTAGTCCAGTAAGGTTTTTGTGCCAAAATATCTTGGAGTTAGTCATATCCTATCGATCTTGACAATCCATGTCCCAGATACATGGAAGCATTCCCAAACAATGAATCTTCCACCACCACACTTCACAGCAGGTATGCTGTTCCTAGTACATGAGTTGTAGAGCTGTTGGCCAAACATATCTATCAGAATCCAAACAATTACAACCTCAGACTCAATGGAAGCATTTGAAGTGGTTTTAGTGTTTTTTGTTTTTTTTTTGTATTAAATGTAAGACGAGGCAATGTCCACTTAAAAACCTGCTTCTTGCGCTTTAATTGCTGACAACTGTAAACCACACAACTTATTAGTGTGGCTGAATTGGGGGAGAGAAGAAACACCAATAGAATGGAATTTCTCCTACATTTAAATTCTTCTTTATAAGTGCCTTTATAAACTGCTACATTAAGTCACAGAAATTACACTGCTAAAAAAATGAATAACTGAAAAAACACTTTCAGTTTTAAGATGATTAAATTTCAATATTAAATTAATCTATAAAACCCCTGCCTAATTGTTTTTGCATTCAAATCTAAGCAAACTAAATATTACCACAAAATGTTGGAGATATTTAAATTAATTTATAATATATGTATATGCATGGCACCCTGTGCTCATTTATGTTCCAGTTATATGATGTTTCATTTGAGCTTCTTTAAGAAACAGGCAGTATACAGAGCACATATACATACACTACATGGCTGCCCCTTTACTTGCTTAATATTTCTTCTGAAATCAAGCATATTTCATACCGTTTTTTTCTTTCTAGAAAGGCATCAGAATACAGGGTGTACCATTGCTGTGTGGATTTGAGTAAATTCAGATACTGGTTGATGATTATTAGCTCTAGAGCACAAATGCCAATCAAACTCATATCAAAGGCAAAGGATGGAGCTCCATCTCTCCAGAGTTCATGGTTCCATAACCCAATGCTGGAAGGATTTAAATTCCTCTAGACAGCACTTGGCATCAAGCATGGTGACCTTAGGTTCATGTACAGCAGCTCCAGCTTCTTTTCTACAAGATATATGAGCAAAACTGAAAATCTGTATTCATAAACATTGAATGTTAAAGAAGCAGAATTTAATGAGGTGTGTATAGACTTAGCAATATATAGTGTATGTAAGGGCACCGCTCTAAGGGATTAAAAGAAGAGGCTACACAATGGCCATATGATAAAATCGTGGACCTTTTAAGAATAAAACAGGGTCGTAAAGCTACAGAACTAATATCAGCCTATCAATCCCAGGTTAAAGCAAACCACCAGATAGTAGTGAGTCTTATCTTTCTGAATTGCTGGGGTGTAATATCAAAAGCATGCTGCAAGCAAATAAACGTTCCTGCTACCTTCATATCTCCTGCACCATAAAAGGAAACATCATTATCTTATCTGGAATGTGTCTGTATTCTTTTTTTTTCCATTGCTGCAAGGATGTGGGCTTGTAAATGTTTTTTCTTTGTAACTATTAGTTTGGGAGCCCATGGCTATGACTCAAATCTCATCAGATCTGACATAGCACATCTTCCCTACCATAAACCTAACAGTGTGGACTGATAGCCAGCAGCTTACAATTTGAGCTGAATATTCCCACAGAGCATTTCTCTGTATAATACTTGGTTTAATGCCACACCAAGACACAGCTTACATCTAGCATTCCTGTACAAAAAGTCCCACCCAGTGGAATGCACTAGCTCTGATATGCGCTTTGTTCATGGAGGACGAATATTACGCACAAAACTGTCTGAGTCCGTGCTCTCATGAGCACACACATAAAGATCAAGGTTTCGAGAAGCATAAAGGATCACTCTTTAATGGAAGAAAGCCACTAAATTGTGAGCACTGGCTGCTGGGATGACCTTGGTACTTCCTCTGTCTCAGAACCCATCAATTTTTCACAAAAAACTGTATTAATAGAAGCGCTGGTGCTTTCTGCTGTTGGTGGGATTCTCACTAAATGCATCAGTGCTCCTACCCACTTTTTAATCATAAATAAGGGAGATCTTACACTTTCAAGTCGAGACAAGATTGAGGGGGTAGAGTGGAGTAACACGCTGAATCTTTTATCCGCCCTGGCTTGACTGCACTTGATCCACAGACACCATCTTTTACAAGTGTTTCTCTGTTCAGCCAAGACTGATCTCAGTGTGCAGCAAATGTTCTGCATTCAAAATCAACCATGATACTGAAAGAATATGCTACAGATTACTACATTTAATTAGAACTGGGCAATTCATCCTGTACACCCCTTAAAACTGACACTGCATGTTTTAGAAATAATAATGAGGAAATTACCCGTTAACATTTTGCTTTATAACTTACCAGCATTCTAGTATTTTTTATTATTTTTTTTAAATTATGGTTTGTTTGGTTCATTTGTGTGTTCCATTACTTTACAGGCTATTTGTTGGGCTTCAGGTTATTGCTGAATTACCAGTTTGGTATACATAAACAATTATACAGCTTTTCAAACCTAAAACTTTCCAAAATGATTGTAGCTTTTGTGAAAATCTACAATATTGTGTGACAATAAAATTATGTTTCTGTGCACCATGCACATAAATCATTATTAGCTATATTAAAGAGAACACAAACGATTCTGAATCGCCACATCTTTTAATGTGGAATGGGTGAGTTTGAGTATAAAACAGGACTGTGGCGTGTACTTGGCTGAAGCTTAACTTGTCTGTACGTTTTTATTCACTATTATTTGAATTCCCACCAAAACTAATTTTTAACTCGAGCTATTTTGTTTTGTAGCACTTTTGGTATGTGTTTACTTTCATGCAATTAGCTGTCTCCTGAATTTGGAGTCAGTTTCACCTTAAGTAATGTAACACTAACAGCAAAAACAAACAAAAAAATCCATATGTGAGCAAAAATAGAGCAAAATCCTCATCACTTTTCATGCTTTTTTTTCAACATTCTGAGGTCTTTTCGCCATTAAGACGCCTCCAGATGCCATTTACTGAGCCAGGCATGTTTACAAACAGATGACCTTTTTCCAAAGTGCATCACATTTAATTCTGAATAAAATATTGTCAAATAGTCTGACAATTTTATAAGTGGGAACAATATTAATCAGGAAGAAGGGTAGATGTTTAGTTTTGACCAATATTTCAAGAGTAGGAGCCTAATATTACAGGAACTTTGGATACCAGGGCAAGACCTTTAAACTCTTCATTATGTTCCTCCAATCATTCCTGGCCAATGTAAGCTATGGGGCAGGGAGCTGTGTGTGTTACCCTAATTAGGAGGCTTGAATCCACAGCATCTCCCAGCAGATCCTTACCTGGAGTGTCACACTCCCAGTACTAACAGCATATTAAACCAGGTTATAATGGATTATCCGTGTATCGGCATTGGCAGATATGTGTGAAAAATATCATCAAAATCAACGACATATGATTATGATTACACATCATAACGACAGATGATTCATCCAGACTTACTTAAGAGGACAAATCCCAAATCAAACCCCCCTGAAACTGCTTCCTATGTATTTGCACCTGCCTGACCATTACCAGGAGTGTTATCCAGTAGTATAATCTTCTCTCTTATTCTGATGACTAGCATGCATTAATTATGCTGAATATCATCTCCAGGATCGGCCCCAAGCTGCGGTGCAATACAGCTAATGTTGTTTAGATCTAAGCACGATTCCAGGAGGCATGACATAACACATCAGCTTTGGTGCGCTGCAAGGCCCCAGCGTGGGCTTTCTGTAAATAAACTCCCTGTGACTCATGTGCCAGCAAGGGAGGAAAAAAAGAACCCTTAAGTTGTCAAAGAGGACCCTACATTATGCCTCTTCTCAAACCCTCCTTCTGGCTTCTGCACGGGAACATGTGGTGTCACTGTACCATGAGTTTCCTAATGAAGGCATGAGAAAATCCTTGCCTTTATATTTTACTCACACAAGCCAGCAGAGTGCAGCAAAAACTGCCATTGCTCTGCACAGCTTGCTGAGTGTAATGAAAGAAAACTGCCCTTGATTGGAATTTATCCTTATTTCTCTGTAGAGTGCTGCTTAGTATATTTTATCTGAGCAATTTTTACATTTCATGCATCCACCTGCAGTGTTTACTGAGTGATTTGTTTAATACCGTAAACAGAGATGCAAGGTTTTGAACTGAATCAGAGAGATGCTCTTTGTAACGGCACGGCTGGCACCATTCTCACTTGTTCTTGAGCTTAGGAGACTGTGCCACAATTAGAATGGATGAGAACTCTCAAAAAGCCCATTTTCCTCAAACTAAATCAAGCCTATTGTCAAGAGTGGGAGTGAGTGTGAATTCATGACTGGCTGAGCGCATACATTTCATTGGGCAGACAGTGGAAAGGGCTTTTACTCACTTTTTTTTATGAAAGTGTAGGTTCAAGAATAAGATCAAGAGGAAGACTCGAAGTTTATTCAGAGTCCTACATACAGAACAAATTTAGCACACCACTTGAAAAACCTTTTCATCCTTTTTCAAAAATACGTTTCTGTTTATTAACTCTCAGCATTCATAGCTACAAGTGTTCTGTGAACAGAATACAGCTAACAATATCAAAGCCTACATTTGTCCTGCATTATGCTCATTTCAATAAAGGAATTCAGTGCCATGAACCCACCTTTCATTTGCCTCCAGTGTATTTTTAATATGCCTTACTCTCACGCTTTTGTGTACTACGTGCGTTGTTATGTCAGGAAGACAAGCTGCAATTTCAGTAACACGGGAGTTCAAATAGTCACCCTAGTTATATCAAATACCATGGCTTGTTTGTGAGATTATGGAGTGATGGTGTTGGCGATGTGATCAGATACTGTAACTCCGGGGAAAGCAGGCATCCATGACAGATGCTGAGACTGAGATAAATCCATCTGCTTGATGCATACTGACAGCACAAGTGTATGCCCCGCTGTAAATGAAACATAATTGATGAACATAATTCAAAGGTTCAACAACTGTAGATCCACAAATACCTACATGGTCCCAAACAAATTCAGCTTTATAAAATGCAGTACTTTTCCAGGAGTTAACAGACCAATTTGGTGGACTGGAGATTATTTGGAGGTACACGTTATAAAGAGTGCAGATATTACTTTTTTTTAAAGCAACTGTGAAATATAATCACATATATACGATTTTACAACTGGAATTAAAGCAAAAGTCACTTATTTACTTTGTCAGTATTAACAAGATTGTTGACAAGTAATAGCTGTTATTAAAAGACTTCGGGTTTCTTATTATTTGCCAAATCTATACAGTTACTGATTAACTAAACAAAGTCTGTGCACAGACTCTGAACATGTAAGTCGTTAGTGTTTGTAATATTCTGTTCCACACACGAGGCAGCAGGGCTCAGTGTGAGGATGCTTGTATACAAAGTACCACTGACTCCAATTCTCCTCCAAACTGAACGAGCACAGACAAAACGTAATCCTCTCCCTCCAGTATTTAATGGAGTCACCTGGAACTAGCGGAATACGGCAAACTTACTCGCCTGAAGGACTTGGGGCCAGTTTTTTGTTCTGCCTCCTTCACGTCTGTCCTCGCAGCTCACACATCCCCTCTCCCGTTCCACGCTCCGCCGGTTCATCCAAAGCTGAGGCCGAGGACACTGCTACCCACCGCTGCTTCTCCTGAGTGTCTCTGCTCGAGTATTCCCCTCTTCCGCGCACTTTTAATCCATGTTATCCCTTCAAACTTGTCGCGAGCTCACCGCGCTCTTGACGGACCCAGCACGGAGCTGGTGCGTGTGTGCGCGCGCGGGCGGGCTCGAGCCTGGAGAACGAGCCCAGCGAATTAGGCGCGAGCCAATAGCGTGGAGTTTAACGAGCCTTCGTGTGTGTGTGTGTGTGTGTGTGTAGGACTGTTTCTGTGAATTGTAAGGACATATACTGTATATTATACCGTGGTGTGAAAAAGTGTTTGCCCCCTTCGTGATTTCTTATTTCTTCCTATTTTTAATATTTCAGATCATCAAATACATTTAATTATTAGTCAAAGACAACACAAGTAAATAAAAAATAAACCTAAACCTAATAACTGGTTGGGCCACCCTTAGCAGCAACAACTGCAATCAAGCCTTTGCAGTAACTTGCATTGAGTCTTTCACAGCGCTGTGGAGGAATTTTGTCCCACTCATGTTTGGGGTTTTTGAGCCTGAGCTGCCTTTTTAAGGCCACAGCTTCTCAGTAGGATTCAGGTCAGGACGTTGACGAGGCCACTCCAAAGCCTTCACTTTGTTTTTCTTCAGCCATTCAGTGGTGGACGTGTTGGTGTGTTTTGGATCATTGTCCTGCTGCAGAACCCAAGTTCATTTCTGCTTGAGGTCATGAACAGATGGCCGGACATTCACTTTAAGGATTTTTTGGTAGACAGCGGAATACATGGTTCCATTTATCACAGCAAATCTTCCAGGTTCTGAAGCAGCAAAACAGCCCCAGACCATCACATGTCCACCACCATATTTTACTGTAGGTATGATGTTTTTTTTCTGAAATGCAGTGTTACTTTTACACCAGATGTAATGGGACACACACTTTCCAAAAGTTCAACTTTTGTCTCATCAATCATCAAAGTATTTTCCCAAAATCTTGGGGATCATCAAGATGTTTTCTGGCAAAATTGAGATGAGCCTTCATGTTTTTTTTTTTTGCTGTGGTTTTTATCTTGGCACTCTGCCATGCAGGCCATTTTTGACCAGTCTCTTTCTTGTGGTGGAGTCATGAACACTGACCTTAACTGAGGCAAGTGAGGCCTGCAGTTCTTTGGATGTTGTTGTGGGGTTTTTTGTGACCTCTTGGATGAATCTGTGCTGCACTCATGGGGAAATTTTGGTCGGCCGGCCACTCCTGGGAAGGTTCACGGATGTTCCACGTTTTAGCCATTTGTGGATAATGGCTCTCACTGTGGTTTGCTGGAGTCTCAAAACTTAAAAAAAGTCTTTATAACCTTTTCCTGGCTGATAAATCTCAGTTACTCTCATTCTCATTTGTTCCTGAATTTCTTTGGATCTTGGAGGTCTACTTTGCTTTGTCAGACAGGTCCTATTTAAGTGATTTCTTGATTGAGAACAGGTGTGGCAGTAATCAGGCCTGGGTGTGGCTAGAGAAATTAAACTCAGGTGTGTTATGTGTTATGTTTTAACTTTTAAAAACTGCATTTTGTGTTTACTTGTGTTGTCTTTGACTAATATTTAAATTTGTTTGATGATCTGAAACATTTAAGAGTGACAAACATGCAAAAAAAAAAAAAAGAAAAGAAATCATGAAGGGCAAACACTTTTTCACACCACTGTATATTATTTTGTGGAGACATGCCTTCAACTTGTATATAGCCTATAGGTTGCAACTTTTAATTACTTATTTTTTATTTTATTTGAAATATTAATTCAGTTATTTTACTTTCTAGAGAAGAATAGGAACAAGATGTCTGAAAAGTTTCATTTCCTTTCAACACAGTGCCTAAAGTGAGACATTATTTTACTAAAGGTTGGTGTAAGGCCCTAAAAGGTGTAGAAGAAGAAATAAAAATAAAAACATGTGGGATGAGGCAAGACTTTTGGGGCCATCTGGGCCTATTGGAGCTTGAGATGAGTTACATTGCTTTTCCCCCTGTAGAGTTTGGGTGGGAGGTCTGGGGTTGTTCGTGGTGTTTCTGTTCATATTTGGCTGTGGTGTCTTGCTAGCTTGTGTATATGCTCCTTGGGTCACTGGTACCATGTCCCTCTTTGTCCACCACCACTATAACCTTCTTGTAGGACAGCCAGGCCCATCTTCCACACAGTATAACGTTCTCTTCAACATCAGATTCGTATAGGAGCCACTGAAATTTCCTAGCTCCTCAGTGGAGTCCCACTTCTGACACCAAATATAGCAACAGTGTCAAAGAATAGGCAAGGACTTGGACTCCAGCACATCTGTTCAAACTTGCACGTTAAATGCCCTTAACTGAATGTGCAATACACAAGCTGTATTTACAAAGGCACAAGGACATCTCACCCAGTGCATGACTAAAACACACAAAACACAGGGAAGGGAAAAAATTTGGAAAAAATAGACCGGGACGTGGGGAGCCTCAAAACACATAACAAGACATCAAACAAAAACATATATACCTATAATTAACTATAAGAATATAACCAGTCACAAAATCTCTACCCAGGGATGTGGGGGTCAGTTCCTAATATGCATGTTTCCATCCTCTTACCACTTTCTAATGTCTGAAAGATAAAGCTATAAGACTGGTGGTACAGCTAGCACAAAACTGAGCATGTATATTGGTGTGTAACTTGATAGCTGCCACTGAGCTAATGTCCAGGTGGATTTTTGGTAATTCCTGGTCTTGATTAACTGGCAGAGCTAGCAGTAATGAAAGCATAACTGGTCTCACAGGTCTTGACCAGCACAGAACAGAAAAGTATGGCTGTGTTCCTTTTAGCACTGCAATGGAAAGCCAATGATGGAAAAACAGTTTCTTTACCACAGTTCTCACCACTTTGCCTGTAATAGCTTAAAGATTAGCATACACAAGTCTCAATGTCAAACCAGCTTTCTCAAAGAACAGTCCCTCTCCAAGGGCCAAGAGTACAAACAAGCACATGAACTGCATATAAACACAAAAGCTGAAGAAATATTTCCCTAGGTATAAGTAATATGCTTTTAAGAAATAGTCCATATTAAATATTTGATTGACATGTGATAATTCTCATCCCTTCAAGAGGACTGCAGAATCCAATCCCTCTAATCTCCCGGTACATATTATCTGTTCAAAATTGGTTTGGCACATTGATTTGAACAAATGTAGGGTGGAAGGTGTGGGCTTCATTTAACAGTGTGTTATTCATTTGGCTCCCTTCAACACTGACTTGTTCTAAATTCAAACTGGCATGGATCCTTGACAGCATGTCTCATTGTTCTCAGAAGACATTGCATTTCACTGAGAGTTGCTTGCCAGGCGATCACACAATTGAAATAATTAGCACTGTTTAACTGATGATCCCGGTTAACACTCATGTTTAGCTCTTCCTTGTTGACTACACTGAAACTTCTTAACACTGAAACTTCTTATATTTCAGCTATTTTGTAATATTGCTTTTTAATAAGCCCAGGTTTTCCTCTTTATAGCTGAGATAACAGGAGGCTGCTCAGCCAGCTTGCACTAGCCCGTCAGTAATGATCAGTTGCAGAAGTCATTTCACCCCTGACCCTACTCTGTACCTCCTTTCAGGAAAACAGATATTTTCACCCTTGAAACTGTGGTAGTGATCTTAACTTAATGTAGTGTAGGCTTAGTCCAGCACAGTCCGCAAGCCAATATAAGCAATGTACAACATTTTGTGGTCGAAATACCCAGATAGTGTAGCTTGTGTGTAATCTATGGCCTGCAGCATACTTAATCAATACATGCTGACTGTGTAAAGCAGGACTTTGATTCAAATTAAAGTGTTTGGAAATGATTATTCTCAAACAAAATCATAATAAAATGTTAAATCATCTCGTAGGTTACTCATTGTAGAATAAATTCTTTGGAGCAAATGTGAGCATAAATATGTCAAGGGTGTTACTGGAGGTGTATTTCTCAGTATTTTAACTTAATTTGCATTATTTAGAGTATGTGATGCTATGGAACAGTGGTCATCAACCAATCAACCAGGTTTATCTCCAAGACCATGCAAGTTGAAAGCGATAGATCATATGGCTGCTTCAGTTTTTGCTTTTAAGTTACTATAACTGAGTCATTCTGTATCCACAGTGGTTCGGCAACAGTGACAGAAAGCCGCAGCCGCAAAGGGTATGTGTCATATCAGAATTTGCGTCCCTGACCAATGCTGCTGCTCTTTATTGTCTCTGCCCTGACTGAGACAACATGGTGGCAGTGCAACCATAGTGTACTTTTGTAAGTACATGCACTTAAAGAAAACAGTAGGTAGGATATTTCAGTAAGGTAAAAGAAGTATATCAGAAAATGCTCCCAACCGAAGTATAAGCAGGAGATATGCACAGTCTAAACACATGTATGAGGGGTAATAAAGATAATAAATTGTTTATAAATGTATCTTTTTTTACCATTTGATTCAGCTTGTACAAATTTGGAACGCTTACCATGAAAACATTCAAAAATATTGGTTTGAGTTTGTGCAGAGCTGCTGTCTTGAGCATTCTGTTAGAGCTCTACTTGTCAGAACACCTATTTAGCACTTGTGTAGCACTGAGTCCCACCACAACCAACACTCAGCTGTTTCATTTTAAGCTATTTGAGGCAATAGGGACATGTACAGATTTGTTATTTTAAGTAGCCTAAACGCTGGTAGGTCTTTCCCTTTATTAGATTACAAATGGTGATCTTACATGTAAAAAGGTTGGTGACGACTGCTATAGAAGGAGATGAACAAACTACTGGTAAGCCAGTGGTCTGGAGTGTAATGAGTGTACACAGACAAAAACAGATAAGTAAAATGCAAATGTTTTTAATGTGTTGTCTGTAACTACTGACACATTATCAAAGTAAATAAAATTGTTCCTAATTCGGTAACAATAATTTGATTTATGAAGTCTTTCACATACTGTAATTGTATAAGCCAATATATCCCTCTAAAACCATATATCAATGCAAATAGCCCTCTTTTTTGTGGTGTTTTAAGGTGTTAAATAAAGTCTATACAAACAGAATGTTTTACCATAGAGAATAGATTTCAGCAAATATCACGACAAAACAGGATTTGAGAGCCTTTTACACTTGTTGGGCAAGGCCAATCAATGCATTTAGACTGTGTGCTTTTCCCTCAAGACATTTTGAGTGCTTCTTTCCTGAGATGAATGTTCCTGCCATTCAAGTCAAAATGAAACAGCAGTATGGTGCCTTTTATTTCCTTTCAGATAGTGTGGTTGAATGCAAGAGAATAGATTGTAATGGCTGATTCAACAGTGTTTTATCCCAAGGACCACAAACATATTTCATCCTGGAGTGTCTTTGTCACAACGTACAATGACTTCTTCAGTTTAAAAATATTGAATATTAAAGAATGGCATAATTTTTAAATCCTCTGCTACATCTACTACACCTTTATTCTACTTCACGTACACTGTACATGTTTATGACACACCAGGAGACATAGCATGGATTCCCTAACAACTGTTTGTTTACTGTTTCATGCTTAAAATTGAAATTGAAGGTCCCTGCCTTCCATGGGAAGCCTTTAATGAAAGAGTTAGGTTTCATTCCTTGAACCTTACACCCAAAATCTACCTGCATTTTGGGAACATTCTTTTATCCTAGAATACCATCTATTGTCTGTCAGAATAACTTTTACACTACATGCTCTACAAACCTGACATTATTATTATGAAATAATAAATAGAGGGTAGCACAGTGGCGTCGTGTCTCTGTCGCACAGCTTCAGGGTTTTGGGGTTTAGGATGCCTCAGGTGACAGTCTGTGAGGATTTAGGGGTCTTCTCCCTGTGTCTGTGTGGGTTTCCTCCAGGTGGTCTGGTTTTCTCACACAGTCCGAAAACATACATTCATACACACTATTAATAAAAAAAAAATAAAAAAATAAAAAAAAAAAAGCAATGGTAAAGGTACTTTATTTGTCACTAAATGTACAAAAATGTTTAAGTTATTTTCTGTTTAGCTTCCACCATGTGGGAGAACTGATATATACAGTAACCTGCTCCATTCAGCGACTGAAAAGCAGTTTGATTCTTCATAACATGAGAACTATTAATAATACATTTGTAAAAGTATAGAATAATAAAATAATAACAATTTGCTTTTCTCACTAGTCATATAATAGTCATATAATATAACTAGTCAAATAATCCAAAGACAACAAAAAGTAAATCAGTATTTTAAATTTATAATATATAATAAAGATTCCTTTAGTTGTGAACCTTTTCTAATGAGTATTTCTCTGAGAATCCAGAAATGCAGCCCCTACAACATAAAGTATGCATCCTATTTTGATCAATGTGGTTTGTGCACTGGGAGCATAAAAGCAGTGCAGCAGCGTGAACACCCTGAGTGTTGTTTACAGCCTGCCTGGGTATATATAAAATAATAAGTTTAGTGGGGGAAGAAGATTCACTGGTAGGGTAACATCCCATAAAAAAATAAATAAAATAAAAAAAATTACCCACTGAGCTAGGCATGCTCCCAAAGCCATTAAGAATCATTTAGCAACCGTTATCTTTAAATATCCTGCTTGTTTTTGAATTCTGCTGGATTTGTGGCTTTGTAAACTCTTCGAGAATCATTCTCTTGAAACCCAAAGCCTGATAATAGGAGACATTTTCAATGCCATTTACTAAATGTTCTCAATTCTGGAATTTGAGCCACTTGGAAACAGATACAATCAGGTCTGTGTGATGAATGCTTTGTGTTGAGCAGCACTGTATCACACAATACATTTCTTTTTTGAAAGGAAGGTTTATTACATTCAGCAGTAGACGAATCTTTGCTTGTGCAAACAGAAAAAAGGCTGAGCACGTATCGCAAATTCTAGTGGCTCCTGGTATGCAGGTATATGAGGGATTTTTCCACAGCTGGTGTATACACTCACCCCACAGGTGTTCTTTCATAGCATCAGCATTGCTGCTATTTCCTTCCCCAGGTTAGTCCCTGTCAGTATTTTTCACACTCTTGCACTAAACTATGTCAGGGGCGGCACAGTGGTGAAGCAGGTAGTGTCGGGTTCGAGCCCCGCTGACTGTCCGTAAGGAGTTTGACGTGTTCTCCCAGTGTGCGCATGGGTATCCTCAGAGTGCTTCGGTTTCCACCCACGGTCCAAAACACATGTTGGTAGGTGGATTGGTGACTCAGAAGTGTCTATAGGTGTGAGTGTATGTCGTCCAGTGAAGGAATAGTACCCCCTCGAGTGTGTGTTCCCACTTTGCGCCCAGTGATTCCGGGTAGGCTCCGCACCCACTGCAACCCTGAACTGGATAAGCGATAACAGATAATGAATGAATGAATAAATAAATATACATCATTATATTCTCAAAACCTCTCTTCTGCTTCGTAAAACATACCTAGGACTTTTTAGCAACATGTTGGACTTTTATTAATTTTTATATTACAACCTGTGTAATACTGTGTCCCAAACTAAATGAACAAACCTGTCTAGCTTTAAGGAAGATGTGGGTGCAGTGTATGTCAGCATCATTAACCTCAAAGCTCCAGTGCCAAATTAAAAAAGTAAAATTGAATGAATATGAATTCATTCAATAAAGTGGAAAATTTGATTTTTTTTGGTAACCAAACTACGTTTTTTTTTGCTAGTCTCCATTCATATCAGCTGAACACACGACATCACTGTCACTGCAGCTCTGAGAATGTTCCACCACCCAGGTCCTGGGGCAAAAACATATGAAAGTATGCAGAGAAACAGGTGGACTACAGTCTGTAATTGTAGAACTACAAAGAGCTCCTGTATGGCCAGTGGTGCCGATAACATGGACAATCAGAGTAGATACTGTGACAGATTTTCTGACAGCATGCACACACACACACACACACACACACACACATACTTGTTTCTGTGCATTGTGGGGGTCACCTGGAGGAATACTCACATTGTGGGGTCCACCCTTTCCCAAGGTGCTACAGACTTGAAAAAAATCATGCTTTGTCAAAATGCACTTGTGAATCTTAATATCACTTCAAATTACAAATATCTCACCAAAATTGATTCTGACCAGACGTCCTCGTGACTTGTGGGGACATTTCAGGTTTGGAGTATATTTGGGGACCAAATATTACACAAATCACCTGTTCTCATTCTTTGTGGGGACCAATTTCATTTTGAGAGAGAACAATGTGTAATCTATAATTAATGCAGAAAAACAACTAATCCAGGCTGATGCATTCGTTTAAAGATTAATTTATTAACCTTTAACGTTATTTGAACTAATTTGTTCTTTTATTAAACTCTGAAAAAGATAGGCACAGATGTGTACATACTGTAGAAGCAATGAAGTTAGCCAAAAACTGTGAGAATAAAACACAATATAAATAAATATTACCTTGAATAACTGATGAGCTTAGCTAGGATAAAGAAAATTAAAAATCAATATGAACACACACAATATAAACTCAGAATAATTGACATGAGACAGTCCATCTATGATATTAACCAAGAACTCCATTACGAACACTGTACTTACACTCGCTGTCCATTATATTAGTTACTCTTACCATGTAGGAGCACTGCCATGTCTGATCCACTCATACCAGAGCAACACATTAATTGTGCTTGTGCAATGCATGGGACCTACACTACTGGACTGTTTGGTCCCTGGTTGGCTTTTCACTACCACAACCTCACCCCAAGAAATGTATCTGGAATCAAAACAAATCGCGCTAGGTGGGGGTCCTCTAGGAGTACTGCCCATTGAAGAACAGGGTGAAATCTGGTAAACAAAGCATGCAGCACAAGAAATGGACACTATTCTGTAAATGCTGAACTACAAAATGCTCCTACATTGTAAATGGAGCTGATGAAATGAACAGTGAGTATAGACACAAGGTGTTCGTAAAAAAAGTGCCTGGTTCGAGAGTGCTTTCATCAAGTCTGAAAACAGAAACTTTAAAACAATATAAATCACATCACAGCATTGCAGAGACAGGTTTAAGAGCCCACTGTTCAGATGTATACAGTGAACAAACAGCTTTCCAGGAACTTTCCATCAACATGAGCTTCTCCACTCCATGGAATTCACTGGACCTAGGTGACAAAAATATATATATATATATATATCTCAAAGGAAATTTTCCTATGCCTAAATTTTAATAAAAATTTTCCTCTTTTACCAACATCTTTTTTGGCACAAATTGCATGATTTAATAAGGCTGTTTTTCTTACAACATGCAAAAGAGAAAACAGACCTACATTGGCACTCAAAATGGTATCAAGCCCCAAATTAGGATTATTAGCTATTTTTTTGCAAAAAGTGATTAAAATAACAATTTAAATAGATAAAATTGTTTTCTCCCAATCCAACAAAAAATGCCCAAAATAACTACTGCCTCAGAATTATTAAACACCTTTTAAAACCCTTTGTGACAGGTGTAATTAATACTTAGTAGAGTACCTTTTTACCATTTCTTTATACTTGAGTGAATCCATCTCATTCATAAAACAAGTACGTGCATAAATATCATTCAATTACATGTTTCTTGATGGATTCCTGATATATGATCACACTGCACGATTGTAGCCCCGATTTTCTTGTCAAAGACTGTTTTAGGGGATCACGGGAACAACCCTTAGGTCAGAGGCAAATCAACACTATCTCGATTGCTACGTGTGAACCGCTGAAAGATGTGATACAAGAGTTTGCCCAGAAATCGCTGATGCCATGCAAACAGCCAATAAATATCCAGTAGTATGAGACTTGTGACTGACAGTGAGCGAAGAGACAAGCTCCCATCAATGAGAATTTGAGGCATAGGCTGATGAGAAGAAGAACTACACTGTTGTCTGTGTTGTGTCTACTGGTCCTGTTCTGTATGTATTTTAAGATCTTTGTAATTACTGCATTGTACTCTCTGCACTAATGTTCTGGAGTCAAATACGGAGTCAAAAAAGGGTAAAAAATTTTGAGTTTGTAAAACAATACTCACAAATGTAACAGACTTTGTAACTGTGTTTGAGCAACTTCATACACGTTAAAATCCACAAATGCATATGTCAAATTTAAAACAACAACTACAATAATAATAACTTAAATTCACAGATGTGTAAAAAAGATTTGCATTTGTAAATGAAATGTTGTGAATGTGTGAATCAGTAAAATACTTAAAATGTGCAAGAGCAAACCTTTTTTAAAGGTTCCAAATGTGACAGTGGGAGTTTTTGAATGAGATGGAAAAAAAACACACATTCGCCTTCTCTGCTGTGTGTGCGAATCTCTTTTTGCAGTTGCGAATTAAAGACCCTGTTTTGACGGCCAATTGATGGACCAATAGGAAAGCTTTAGCTGGACCAATCAGATCGCAAGGTTTGTTTAACCAATTGGATTTGTTGCTGTCAACCATAGCGCTTTTCCACCAAAAGAACTCTGGTTCTTGAACCAGTTCTGTTCCTGATTCTAGGAACATTGGTTCTTTCCAGTGAACCACCGCATTTCTACACATTTTGAGGGGAACCAGGAATACGTCATGAACGGACACATTATGGCTGAGTTCAGAGGCATCCTGCTGACCTTGTGAACAGCGGAGAAACGTAACCAAGAGCCCAGAGCTTCAAATACAACGTTTCATATAAATAAATAATAGGAAAAAACAGGAACATGCCCCATTTTTATGCGTTTCTGGTGAAGTTAGGCGCAATTGCATGTGCGTTGATCAAAGCCGCGGCTCTTGTTTACGCTTCTCTGCTGTCCGTAGAAACGCGGCGGTTCACGGACCTGAGTTCATTTTGTGGAAAAGCGCTATGGTTGACAGCAACAAATCAATGTTCCAATTGGTTAAACAAACCTCGCAATCTGCTTGGTCCAGCTAAAGATTTCCTATTGGTCCATCAATTGGCCGTCAAAACAGGGTCTTAAATCTGCATCTGCAAAAAGAGATTCGCACACGCAACAGAGAAGGAGAATGTGTGGATTTTTCCATCTCATTCAAAAATTCCCACTGTCACATTTGGAACTTTAAAAAGGTTTGCTCTTGCACATTTTAAACCGTTTGAGAAGTTACTGATTCACACATTCACAACATTTCATTTACAAATGCAAATCTTTTTTGCACATTTGAGAATTTAAATTGTAGTTGTTGTTTTAAATTTGTGCATTCCAATACATTTGTGGATTTTAGTTTTACGTGTATGTAGTTGCTCAAGCACAGTTAAAATTTCGTGTATGTAGTTGCTCAAAGGCAGTTACAAAGTCCATTACATTTGTGAGTATTGTTTTAAAATGCACCAGAGCAAACCTTTATGTTCCAAATGTGACAAAAAATGCACACATTCACCTTCTCTGCTGCTTGTGTAAATCTCTTTTCACAGTTGTGAATTTTTGACCCTGATTGGCCAACTGATGTACCAATAGGAAAGCTTTAGCTGTACCAATCATATAGTGAGGTTTATTTAACCGATCAGAACATTGATTTGTTGCTGTCAATCACAGCGCTATTTCACCAAAAGAACTCTGGCTCCTAAACCGGTTCCATTCCTGATTCTTGGAACCTTGGTTCTTTCCAATGAACTGCTGCGTTTCTACACGTTTAAAGGGGAAACAGGTATACGTCATTAGCGGGGGAGTCCCTGTGCCTGAATACAGCGCCAGCACCAAAGACTGTTAGAGTCATTGTTTATTCTTTGTTTACCATGAAGTCAGACCCGAGTGAGATATAATACTGTGTAAATGTTGCCGAGTTCAGAGCCGTCCAGCTGAGCTTGTGAACAGCAGAGAAACGTAACCGAGAGCTGCGGCTCTGACCAACACAAATGGAATCGCACACAAACAGCACCAGAAACAAAAAAACAGGGCGTGTTCCTGTTTTATTTCTTTTTATTTATTTATTTGAAACGTTGTAAATTACCATGTCAAGCTCCGCAGTGCAATAACGCTGCATTTGAAACTCAGCTGGGAACAAACTTTTCTGGGTCGCGAACCAGTTTGTGTAGATGGAAACATACCAAACGGTTCCAAATTCACCTTGCGAACTGGAACCGTTCTGGTTCCTTTTTGGTGGAAATGCACTATCAGAGATACAATAGAGTAGGGGTCCGCAATTACTTTTCCTCAAGGGCCACATCCAACAAACATCGTAAAGGCAGGGTGTCATTCTCATATTTTTTCATACAGTACTTTACAAGATTTATTATTTCGGTTAATATATTAAGTCTATGTAAATCGGTAGGCCTTACTAACTACAGTTATTTTATTTTACAAACACTTCAATGAGAGAAGTGATAGTGGCAGGTGGAAACGAGATACCTGAATTTTTGTATTTAAATTGTATCAGCAGCAAATTGCAAGAATGCAAACCCCAGCCTTGTATGTGTAACGAGACCAATGGCCTGATGTGGCAGCAAGTCCAGTTTATATTATTACATTTATTCAAACTAGGAACTATGACTAAACGTTAACTACATCAGTGGCATAGCCACAAATTGATCTTTGGGTGGGCCTGTGTAAAAGTGTGTGGGCACAATTATTCTTTCTATAATAACAAGCAGTGTGATTTATGAAATTGTAGGCTGCCAACTTTCTGAAACCAAATTTAGGGACACATTTATAGCTTTACTATTTTAAATACTTCACTAATTACAATTAGATCTAAAGTGAATGCATCTTATTGGTCTAAGTGGTCTAAAAGACAATATTATCCTTATTGCATTACCACAGTTAACTTATGTCCAGTAAAAATGTTATATCATTATTTTTAAACACATTTGCTGCTGATGTTTTACAGCTTACTGTCATGTCCTATACATAACATACAGTCTGCTTATTTAGGACTTCTGTATTTCTCTTATGTGAAATTATCTGACGTGATTATATTAGTAGTAAACTTGTAGTTTCTTTAGGACATGGTGCTAACATTAGTTCTATCTAAAAGCAAAGCTGTAAAATCCCACTTTCTCAGCATGCGCCTGCTGCTCTTAGCTCCACCACAAAGCAAACCGCTGTAGGAGGGGCTGAGACTCCATTGGCTGCAGAACTAAATCATGGACAGTTAATACAAGTGAGGACCAATGAGAAGCATGTTCTGTGGAGTACCTGCCCCTCCCTCTGGCTAAGGGAGACCTGCAAAGTTTTTACAGTCTAACCTCAAAACAATATAATAAATGGTGTCCTGTGTTGGTTCAATACCAAACACGGCTTTCAGTGTCCAAATATCGGACAATTTGGGAACTGTACAGAACGTGGGTAGCAGGCACATGCAAGACCAGTAGAGATAGGTGTTATGGGATTTGTAGCCAAGTTTGCTGCATCCATACATGTGAACTTCGATATCAGGTGCCGAAAACTATGGGCAGCTGTGGAGGAGTTATCAGAACCAGCTGAAAATCTAGTCAGCAGTTGTGGAAAAGAAAAAAAATACTTGGGGAAAATGCATATTACTTAGAGAAATACACTGTAACGTAAACTGTAGTTCAGAAAATGTTGTCTCTATACTGACCTGTGAGTGTACTGCTATAGTAGGAGTGTCTCCCTAGAAGTGGTCCCTACGATGCTAGACCTGACAGTGTGTGTCACCAATACAAACTGAAAGAGCTGTGTCAGAAAAGAAAATAATAACAAATTCAAACTAGACCCTCAGTGACACCAGTCATGAGGTAATATACACTGTAATTCAGAAAAGCTGTCTGTATATTGACCTGTAAGTGTACTGCTGTAGTAGGAGTGTCTTCCTAGAAGTGGTCCCTACGACACTAGACCTGACAGTGTGTGTCACCAATAAAAACTGAAAGAGCTGTGTCAGAAAAGAAAAATAATAACAAATTCAAACTAGACCCTCAGTGACACCAGTCATGAGGTAACATACACTGTAGTTCAGAAAAGCTGTCTGTATATTGACCTGTGAGTGTACTGCTGTAGTAGGAGTGTCTTCCTAGAATTGGTCCCTACGACGCTAGACCTGACAGTGTGTGTCACCAATACAACCTTAAAGCGCTGTGTCAGAAAAGAAAATAATAACAAATTCAAACTAGACCCTCAGTGACATCAGTCATAAGGTAATGTACAGTGTAGTTCAGAAACGCTGTCTATATATTGACCTGTGAGTGTACTGCTATAGTAGGACTGTCTCCCTAGAAGGGGACCCTTCTATGCTAGACCTGACAGTGTGTGTCACCAATACAAACTTAAAGAGCTGTATCAGAAAAGAAAATAATAACAAATTCAAATTAGAACCTCAGTGACATCAGTCATGAGGTAATGTACACTGTAGTTCAGATAAACTGTCTGTATATTGACATGTGAGTGTACTGCTTTAGTAGGAGTGTCTCCCTAGAAGGGGACCCCACTAGGCTAGACCTGACAGTGTGTGTAACTAATATAATCTTAAAGAGCTGTATCAGAAAAGAAAATAATAACAAATTCAAACTAGAACCTCAGTGACATCAGTCATGAGGTAATGTACACTGTAATTCAGATAAACTGTCTGTATATTGACATGTGAGTGTACTGCTTTAGTAGGAGTGTCTCCCTAGAAGTGGACCCCACTATGCTAGACCTGACAGTGTGTGACATTAATATAAGCTTAAAGAGCTGTGTCAGAAAAGAAAATAATAACAAATTCAAACTAGACCCTCAGTGACATCAGTCATGGGGTAATGTACACTGTAGTTCAGACAAACTGTCTGTATATTGACCTGTGAGTGTACTGCTTTAGTAGGTGTTTCTACCTAAACGGGGACCCCACTATGCTAGACCTGACAGTGTGTGTCACTAATAAAAGCTTAAAGCGCTGTGTCAGAAAAGTAAATAATAACAAATTCAAACTAGACCCTCAGTGACATCAGTCATGAGGTAATGTACACTGTAATTCAGATAAACTGTCTGTATATTGACATGTGAGTGTACTGCTTTAGTAGGAGTGTCTCCCTAGAAGGGGACCCCACTATGCTAGACCTGACAGTGTGTGACATTAATATAAGCTTAAAGAGCTGTGTCAGAAAAGAAAATAATAACAAATTCAAACTAGAACCTCAGTGACATCAGTCATGAGGTAATGTACACTGTAATTCAGATAAACTGTCTGTATATTGACATGTGAGTGTACTGCTTTAGTAGGAGTGTCTCCCTAGAAGGGGACCCAACTATGCTAGACCTGACAGTGTGTGACATTAATATAAGCTTAAAGAGCTGTGTCAGAAAAGAAAATAATAACAAATTCAAACTAGACCCTCAGTGACATCAGTCATGGGGTAATGTACACTGTAGTTCAGATAAACTGTCTGTATATTGACCTGTGAGTGTACTGCTTTAGTAGGTGTTTCTACCTAAACGGGGACCCCACTATGCTAGACCTGACAGTGTGTGTCACTAATATAAGCTTAAAGCGCTGTGTCAGAAAAGAAAATAATAACAAATTCAAACTAGACCCTCAGTGACATCAGTCATGAGCTAATGTACACTATAGTTCAGAAACGCTGTCTGTATATTGACCTGTGAGTGTACTGCTATAGTAGGAGTGTCTCCCTAGAAGGGGACCCCTCTATGCTAGACCTGACAGTGTGTGTCACTAATATAAGCTTAAAGAGCTGTGTCAGAAAAGAAAATAATAACAAATTCAAACTAGACCCTCAGTGACATCAGTCATGAGGTAATGTACAGTGTAGTTCAGAAACGCTGTCTGTATATTGACCTGTGAGTGTACTCCTGTAGTAGGTGTTTCTCCTTAAACGGGGACCCCACAATGCTAGACCTGACAGTGTGTGTGTGCACATTTGACCAAAACCTTTTCAATAGTTCCGTCCTGAGAGGGTCCCCACAACGTAAGGCCTGAGAGTGTGTGTAACCAGTACCATCCCTAAGGCCTCACCAAAAAGCAATGAACTATCATAATTTTGTACCAGAGAAATAAACTTCAACTGACCACAGTGACCTGCCTCACTAAAACCTATTTCAGTGACTATATGGACATGAAACCTTTTTTAAATACCTCCAAGTCAGAGGACGGAGCTCCAGCGCTGAGCACAGGACCGGAAGCTCAGGGGGTTTGTTCTACCATGTCCATCGTGTCAGCGGTGTCCTCTCATGCCTTCTACAGAGATTTCAAACAACAGTAAAACATTTCGGTGAACACCACACACAAATACATTAGTATTTAAAGTGCAATACATTTTACAACATGTTTAATCTCTTATCAATTAAACAATTGCTGAGTCAAATTGACTTGACATGGATACACCATGGTATTAAAAAACGTAAGACACATTTGTCCTGACACAAGTAACAATTTCAGATTATACCACCAATACAACCGTCAATACAACCTGAAAGAGCTGAATCAGAAAAGTAAATAACCAATTTAAACTAGACCCTCAGTGACATCAGTCATAAGGTAACGTACACTGTAGTTCAGAAACGCTGCCTGTATATTGACCTGTGAGTGTACTGCTATAGTAGGAGTGTCTCCCTAGAAGGGGACCCCTCTATGCTAGACCTGACAGTGTGTGTCACTAATATAAGCTTAAAGAGCTGTGTCAGAAAAGAAAATAATAACAAATTCAAACTAGACCCTCAGTGACATCAGTCATAAGGTAACGTACACTGTAGTTCGGAAAAGCTGTCTGTATATTGAGATGTGAGTGTACTGCTATAGTAGGAGTTTCTCCCTAGAAGGGGACCCCTCTATGCCAGACCTGACAGTGTGTGTCATTAATATAAGCTTAAAGAGCTGTGTCAGAAAAGAAAATAATAACAAATTCAAACTAGACCCTCAGTGACATCAGTCATGGGGTAATGTACACTGTAGTTCAGATAAACTGTCTGTATATTGACCTGTGAGTGTACTTCTTTAGTAGGTGTGTCTCCCTAAACGGGGACCCCACTAGGCTAGACCTGACAGTGTGTGTCACTAATATAAGCTTAAAGCGCTGTGTCAGAAAAGAAAATAATAACAAATTCAAACTAAACCCTCAGTGACATCAGTCATGAGCTAATGTACAGTGTAGTTCAGATAAACTGTCTGTATATTGACCTGTGAGTGTACTGCTATAGTAGGAGTGTCTCCCTAGAAGGGGACCCCTCTATGCTAGACCTGACAGTGTGTGTCACTAATATAAGCTTAAAGAGCTGTGTCAGAAAAGAAAATAATAACAAATTCAAACTAGAACCTCAGTGACATCAGTCATGGGGTAATGTACACTGTAGTTCAGATAAACTGTCTGTATATTGACCTGTGCGTGTACTGCTTTAGTAGGAGTGTCTCCCTAAACGGGGACCCCACTATGCAAGACCTGACAGTGTGTGTAACTAATATAAGCTTAAAGCGCTGTGTCAGAAAAGAAAATAATAACAAATTCAAACTAAACCCTCAGTGACATCAGTCATGGGGTAATGTACACTGTAGTTCAGATAAACTGTCTGTATATTGACCTGTGAGTGTACTGCTTTAGTAGGTGTGTCTCCCTAAACGGGGACCCCACTATGCAAGACCTGACAGTGTGTGTAACTAATATAAGCTTAAAGCGCTGTGTCAGAAAAGAAAATAATAACAAATTCAAACTAAACTCTCAGTGACATCAGTCATGAGCTAATGTACAGTGTAGTTCAGAAACGCTGTCTGTATATTGACCTGTGAGTGTACTGCTATAGTAGGAGTGTCTCCCTAAACGGGGACCCCACTATGCAAGACCTGACAGTGTGTGTCACTAATATAAGCTTAAAGAGCTGTGTCAGAAAAGAAAATAATAACAAATTCAAACTAGACCCTCAGTGACATCAGTCATGGGGTAATGTACACTGTAGTTCAGATAAACTGTCTGTATATTGACCTGTGAGTGTACTGCTTTAGTAGGTGTGTCTCCCTAAACGGGGACCCCACTATGCAAGACCTGACAGTGTGTGTCACTAATATAAGCTTAAAGAGCTGTGTCAGAAATGAAAATAATAACAAATTCAAACTAGACCCTCAGTGACATCAGTCATGGGGTAATGTACACTGTAGTTCAGATAAACTGTCTGTATATTGACCTGTGAGTGTACTGCTATAGTAGGAGTGTCTCCCTAGAAGGGGACCCCTCTATGCTAGACCTGACAGTGTGTGTCACTAATATAAGCTTAAAGAGCTGTGTCAGAAAAGAAAATAATAACAAATTCAAACTAGACCCTCAGTGACATCAGTCATAAGGTAACGTACACTGTAGTTCGGAAAAGCTGTCTGTATATTGAGATGTGAGTGTACTGCTATAGTAGGAGTTTCTCCCTAGAAGGGGACCCCTCTATGCCAGACCTGACAGTGTGTGTCATTAATATAAGCTTAAAGAGCTGTGTCAGAAAAGAAAATAATAACAAATTCAAACTAGACCCTCAGTGACATCAGTCATGGGGTAATGTACACTGTAGTTCAGATAAACTGTCTGTATATTGACCTGTGAGTGTACTTCTTTAGTAGGTGTGTCTCCCTAAACGGGGACCCCACTAGGCTAGACCTGACAGTGTGTGTCACTAATATAAGCTTAAAGCGCTGTGTCAGAAAAGAAAATAATAACAAATTCAAACTAAACCCTCAGTGACATCAGTCATGAGCTAATGTACAGTGTAGTTCAGATAAACTGTCTGTATATTGACCTGTGAGTGTACTGCTATAGTAGGAGTGTCTCCCTAGAAGGGGACCCCTCTATGCTAGACCTGACAGTGTGTGTCACTAATATAAGCTTAAAGAGCTGTGTCAGAAAAGAAAATAATAACAAATTCAAACTAGAACCTCAGTGACATCAGTCATGGGGTAATGTACACTGTAGTTCAGATAAACTGTCTGTATATTGACCTGTGCGTGTACTGCTTTAGTAGGAGTGTCTCCCTAAACGGGGACCCCACTATGCAAGACCTGACAGTGTGTGTAACTAATATAAGCTTAAAGCGCTGTGTCAGAAAAGAAAATAATAACAAATTCAAACTAAACCCTCAGTGACATCAGTCATGGGGTAATGTACACTGTAGTTCAGATAAACTGTCTGTATATTGACCTGTGAGTGTACTGCTTTAGTAGGTGTGTCTCCCTAAACGGGGACCCCACTATGCAAGACCTGACAGTGTGTGTAACTAATATAAGCTTAAAGCGCTGTGTCAGAAAAGAAAATAATAACAAATTCAAACTAAACTCTCAGTGACATCAGTCATGAGCTAATGTACAGTGTAGTTCAGAAACGCTGTCTGTATATTGACCTGTGAGTGTACTGCTATAGTAGGAGTGTCTCCCTAAACGGGGACCCCACTATGCAAGACCTGACAGTGTGTGTCACTAATATAAGCTTAAAGAGCTGTGTCAGAAAAGAAAATAATAACAAATTCAAACTAGACCCTCAGTGACATCAGTCATGGGGTAATGTACACTGTAGTTCAGATAAACTGTCTGTATATTGACCTGTGAGTGTACTGCTTTAGTAGGTGTGTCTCCCTAAACGGGGACCCCACTATGCAAGACCTGACAGTGTGTGTCACTAATATAAGCTTAAAGAGCTGTGTCAGAAATGAAAATAATAACAAATTCAAACTAGACCCTCAGTGACATCAGTCATGGGGTAATGTACACTGTAGTTCAGATAAACTGTCTGTATATTGACCTGTGAGTGTACTGCTATAGTAGGAGTGTCTCCCTAGAAGGGGACCCCTCTATGCTAGACCTGACAGTGTGTGTCACTAATATAAGCTTAAAGAGCTGTGTCAGAAAAGAAAATAATAACAAATTCAAACTAGACCCTCAGTGACATCAGTCATAAGGTAACGTACACTGTAGTTCGGAAAAGCTGTCTGTATATTGAGATGTGAGTGTACTGCTATAGTAGGAGTTTCTCCCTAGAAGGGGACCCCTCTATGCCAGACCTGACAGTGTGTGTCATTAATATAAGCTTAAAGAGCTGTGTCAGAAAAGAAAATAATAACAAATTCAAACTAGACCCTCAGTGACATCAGTCATGGGGTAATGTACACTGTAGTTCAGATAAACTGTCTGTATATTGACCTGTGAGTGTACTTCTTTAGTAGGTGTGTCTCCCTAAACGGGGACCCCACTAGGCTAGACCTGACAGTGTGTGTCACTAATATAAGCTTAAAGCGCTGTGTCAGAAAAGAAAATAATAACAAATTCAAACTAAACCCTCAGTGACATCAGTCATGAGCTAATGTACAGTGTAGTTCAGATAAACTGTCTGTATATTGACCTGTGAGTGTACTGCTATAGTAGGAGTGTCTCCCTAGAAGGGGACCCCTCTATGCTAGACCTGACAGTGTGTGTCACTAATATAAGCTTAAAGAGCTGTGTCAGAAAAGAAAATAATAACAAATTCAAACTAGAACCTCAGTGACATCAGTCATGGGGTAATGTACACTGTAGTTCAGATAAACTGTCTGTATATTGACCTGTGCGTGTACTGCTTTAGTAGGTGTTTCTCCCTAAACGGGGACCCCACTATGCAAGACCTGACAGTGTGTGTAACTAATATAAGCTTAAAGCGCTGTGTCAGAAAAGAAAATAATAACAAATTCAAACTAAACCCTCAGTGACATCAGTCATGGGGTAATGTACACTGTAGTTCAGATAAACTGTCTGTATATTGACCTGTGAGTGTACTGCTTTAGTAGGTGTGTCTCCCTAAACGGGGACCCCACTATGCAAGACCTGACAGTGTGTGTAACTAATATAAGCTTAAAGCGCTGTGTCAGAAAAGAAAATAATAACAAATTCAAACTAAACTCTCAGTGACATCAGTCATGAGCTAATGTACAGTGTAGTTCAGAAACGCTGTCTGTATATTGACCTGTGAGTGTACTGCTATAGTAGGAGTGTCTCCCTAAACGGGGATCCCACTATGCAAGACCTGACAGTGTGTGTCACTAATATAAGCTTAAAGAGCTGTGTCAGAAAAGAAAATAATAACAAATTCAAACTAGAGCCTCAGTGACATCAGTCATGGGGTAATGTACACTGTAGTTCAGATAAACTGTCTGTATATTGACCTGTGAGTGTACTGCTTTAGTAGGTGTGTCTCCCTAAACGGGGACCCCACTATGCAAGACCTGACAGTGTGTGTAACTAATATAAGCTTAAAGCGCTGTGTCAGAAAAGAAAATAATAACAAATTCAAACTAAACTCTCAGTGACATCAGTCATGAGCTAATGTACAGTGTAGTTCAGAAACGCTGTCTGTATATTGACCTGTGAGTGTACTGCTATAGTAGGAGTGTCTCCCTAGAAGGGGACCCCTCTATGCTAGACCTGACAGTGTGTGTCACTAATATAAGCTTAAAGAGCTGTGTCAGAAAAGAAAATAATAACAAATTCAAACTAGACCCTCAGTGACATCAGTCATGGGGTAATGTACACTGTAGTTCAGATAAACTGTCTGTATATTGACCTGTGAGTGTACTGCTTTAGTAGGTGTGTCTCCCTAAACGGGGACCCCACTATGCAAGACCTGACAGTGTGTGTCACTAATATAAGCTTAAAGAGCTGTGTCAGAAAAGAAAATAATAACAAATTCAAACTAGACCCTCAGTGACATCAGTCATGGGGTAATGTACACTGTAGTTCAGATAAACCGTCTGTATATTGACCTGTGCGTGTACTGCTTTAGTAGGTGTTTCTCCCTAAACGGGGACCCCATTATGCAAGACCTGACAGTGTGTGTGTGCACATTTGACCAAAACCTTTTCAATAGTTCCGTCCTGAGAGGGTCCCCACAACGTACGACCTGAGAGTATGTGTAACCAGTACCATCCCTAAGGCCTCACCCAAAAGCAATGAACTATCACAATTTTGTACCAGAGAAATTAACTTCAACTGACCACAGTGACCTGCCTCACTAAAATCTATTTCAGTGACTATATGGATATGAAACCTTTTTAAATACCTCCAAGTCAGAGGACGGAGCTCCAGCGCTGAGCACAGGACCGGAAGCTCAGGGGGTTTGTTCTACCATGTCCATCATGTCAGCGGTGTTCTCTCATGCCTTGTACAGAGATTTCAAACAACAGTAAAACAGCCTACCGTTAATGAAATATCACAATTTAATATTAAAAATTTGATAACCACAAATGAGACTATCAGTGTAATTTAATGAATACACAATCTTTTATTTTAATCTACATATTATGCATAACCTAGCTTCAGTTCAAAAATTGAAAAGTTTTAAAAACACATTAGCATTTAGCAGAAAATAAAAATAAAAAGCTGAATTTTACCAGTACTCCTTATATTACAAATAACTACTCTACAACTGCTTAAAGGCTGCTAATTTAAAACATTAAGTGAACTATACAGGCAAAAAAAAAAAAAAAAAAAAACAATGCACAATTTAATCTTGAAGAAAAGATTATACTAGATTTACCTTTATAGGAGTTTAGAGATACCTTCCAATACATTGGTGTTGATAGTGGCACTGATGCCATTCTGCGCTGCTTCATCAAGTGCTTTCACTCTCCTCCGTCTCAATTGTACTGTCCTCCTGGAACTCACAATATGCGTAAATGTAGGCAGACAAATCATAACCTAGCCACTGAAATACATTGCATTGTAATGCTGGTCCCAAGCGTGTATACATAGGGAGGGTTGTGTCAGAAAGATTATCTTTTGTATAAACTATGTCAAATTAACAATGCAGATCACTAACAAGAGTTCCATATCGGATCAGAGGAGGCCCGGGTTAACAACGTCCACCATTGGGATTGTTTCCTGCCAGTGTACCAGTGGAAATTGGGATACTGTTGGTCACAGGAGGAGAAGGAGAGGGGGAACAAGAGTTGAGAGACAAAATAAAGAAGAGGGTGAGGAAGGTGGAGGTGAGAGTGGAAACACTGAACGTTAGCACTATGACTGGTAAAAGGAGAGAGGTAGATGATATGGTGGTAGAATTTGCCCCAAAAAATGCAAATGGCAGTAGTAAATACTTATTTTCAGAAGAAGGAAGAGCATTGGGTGACATTTAAGAATGGAGGAAGGTCTACACATGTGGACTAAGTTTTATGCAGGCGAAGCAACCTGAAGTAATTTAGTGACTGTAAGGTGGTGGCAGGGGTAAAGTATAGCAAGGCAGCATCAGACGGTGGTGGTAGGTAGGATGTATTTGGTGGTGTAGAAAAGGAAGTGGGTGAGGGCTAAATCACAGATCAGATGGTGGATGTTAAAGTAAGAACAGTACGGTGTGTGATTCAGGGAGGAGGTGAGGCAGATGCTAGGTGGGGTGGACGAGGTGATGGACAGATGGGCAGAGACTGCAAAAGCAGTGAGGGAATCGGCTACAGGTACTGTGTTTGTTGTATGGACAGAGGAAGGAAGGGAGGAGACTTTGTGCTAGAATGAGGAGATCATGCAGGAAATCTTAAGAAGGAAGTGGTCAAAACAGAATTGGAATCTCAAGAGAGATGTCTAAAGAAATACAAAAAAATGCAGCATCAAGCAAACGGAGAAGTGACAAAGGCTAGGGAAAATGCACGTGAAAAGTTGTATGAGAATATGGATAGTGAGGTTAGAATAAAAGACATGTATCGACTGGCGAGATGAGAGAGGAACAGGATGTGAGGATGTACAGCATGTTAGGATGATAATGAATGTAGAAGGTATTGTGCAGACTAATGAAGAGATGATATTTGAAGGGTGGAAGGAGTACTTTGAGGAACTGATGAATGTTTGTGAGGAGAATAGGGAGCATGTTAAGGTTAGTCTGGAGCTATGGAGGAACACAGTAATTCATTCACTCACTTACTGTAAGTATACATCTAAATGTGAATAAACAGTTCTCGTATTCTGAGCTTAGATGCAGATCAGTCGAGGGGTCAGTGCATTACTCTCCTTTTTCTCCTCCCAGATCTTTCCCTTTTCCTCTTTCCACCTGCCCAGGAACGGCTTCTGCTGTCTCCCTCTCCAGAATCTCTCTCTCCCTAAAAGTAAGCAAATACAAACAAACCAAATGTTACAAGCAAGTCAGGCTTATAGTACACACCAAATGCTCACTGATTTTCAAATGAAGGAGCTGCAAATATAATCATAGGCTACACTGTCAAACACATTGTTTTAGATTTGCAGATTTTTAACATCTCAAAGCAATTTTACTTGATTTAAACTAATTACAAAAACCCACATATTGGCACTTTAATTTAACTTTCACGTCTGTCTTTCTCTCTCAAGTGAATGCACTGAAAATACAGTTTTAATAAAACTCTGATTATATGATTCTAATAAAATATCACGTTTACTCTCAATATTAAACATTTACAAATGAAGCGTCGCCTTAAACACTTGCCTCTAACTGGCCTCTATAATGTAAACAGCTGAAGTAACTGTCTCTCTGTCTCCAACACGCATTCATGGAAACAGAGTCCTTTAAAAACTTAATTTTACAAAAACAGCCGAATATTCTCTCTATATCCAGTATAACGTTAGTTAAAGCACGAAAGCTGTTGTTAACGTCACATTTAAGAGCCTCTTTCTCTCTGCACTACTCACACACGGAAATATAGCCCTTTAAAACATTTAAAACAGATTAATAACTCCCATTCTCTCTATATACACACAAATAAGACTAAAATAAGCGTCACATTACCGAGTAAAGCCATATATTTAAGCAATTTTACGTGATTTAAAATAATTACAAAAACCCACATATTGGCACTTTAATTTAACTTTCCCGTCTGTCTTTCTCTCTCAAGTGAATGCACTGAAAATACAGTTTTAATAAAACTCTCTAACTTTATCTCTGTCTCCAACACGCATTCATGGAAACAGAGTCCTCTAAAAACTTAATTTTACAAAACCAGCCGAATATTCTCTCTATATCCAGTATAACGTTAGCTAAATCACGAAAGCTTTTAACGTCACATTTCACGGGCCTCTTTCTCTAGGCACTACTCTCGCACGGAAATATAGCCCTTTAAAACATTTAAAGCAGCTTAATAACTCCCATTCTCTCTATATACACACATAAATACGACTAAAATAAGCGTTACATTACCGAGTAAAGCCATATATTTAAGCCGTTGTTTATTACCTTTCAGCTCGTCCTGTGCACGACCCCGCAGACTCTTCGTGGAACAGAGGGATTATGGGAAGTGTAGTTCCTTTGTAGTTCCGATTTGCTTTTTCTTCATTCAATGTAGAACGGTGAAAACTACAAACCGCCATTTTATATTCGCTTCCATTACACAGAGCCATTATCTTCAACCAAATGTTCGGCTGAGCTATTTTAATACATAAAGAGTGGACTATATTTACACGTATATGAATTTTACTGTTGAACGTGTCACCATTAAAGACTTTATAACGCTGATGTTTGAACTAAAAGTTTTAATTTAAACAATTTAATTCGCCTCCTCACTAACTTACAATATACTACACCAGGATTAATATTTTGTAACTAAATGTATGTCCATGTACATTTCTTGTTAAGATTATTTTCTATGTTTAAAAGACTAACTAGTTGTGTACGGTGTTTTATTTGTGTTTACCTTGGAGAAGGAGACATTAATGCAGTGTTTAAAGGACCCTAGTTCATTTAATATGAGTCACTATCAGTGTTGCGTAGACGCAGTACTGAAGTGTGTACGGACCCCCACGATCTGTGTGTTCATGCAATACCACCGAGTGCCACCGGGAGCGTGGTGAGCAGAGTCACCCACAGATGAGACACACGGCTGTCAGGTTTGTGTGAAGCATGGGGGCCAAAAAAAAAACTGCACCACCCATATCAGCATGGCCTCCTGAGTCAGCTGACCCATTTTGGCTGAAAACATTGTAGGGACCAGCAAACCGGTCCCCACCATGTTTTTGGTCCCCACACCGTGAGTGTGCTAACAGGTTGCGGACCCCACCATGTAATATAAACACACACACACACACTCACACACACACACACAGCTTCCTCCTCATGCTCTTGGGGAATTTTCCCACCCCTCTTTCTTTTCCATTAAAGTTTGAAACCAGATTAGGATGAAGCCGCTTCTAAGGACACCCATGGTAAAAAGCACTGTACAAATAAATATGAATTGAATTGAAGCGAAGTGCTGGATTGTATGGCTTGTATAAGGTCGCTGCCTCTTAAGCTGTTTTTAAACTGGGTTATCTCACTGTAGCAGTGATGTACACTCAGGAGTGATAAGGTTGAACTTATATTTGGGCATGCTCGTCTAAACCTGCACTCAGACTTTTTTAAAACTGAATAATTCAGCGCCAGAGACCTTTCATATACAGCTGATAGAATGATAAGAACAAGCCCTCTCATGTCTGTTCAACAAGATTTATTGACTCTCTCTCCCTCCCCCCTTCTCTCTCAGCCTGTGTTCCACCCCCTCTCTCTCTTTGGCTCTTTTTTTCCCCTTTCTGTCTCCATACTCCTATCCCTGTCTCTTTTTCACACACACACTTTCCTGCTCTCTCTCGTATGTTGTCTCTCTCTCTGTGTCATTTCCTCCCTCATTCTCCCCAGCTCTGTCTGTCTGTCTTCATCTCTCTCTGTCTGATATATTCAGTTATCAGGCTGACACTGCCTGTGACAGGAGCGCTGAATTCTATCATTTGCTTCACCTTTATTATTTCAACATATCATTTCTCTACAGCATTGACATCCTGTAAGGCCAGCATTATCATTTATGAAGTTAGAAGTCATTTTTTTAATCAGTCAGTGACAGTGAGAGCTGAATCAGCTCAAGGAGTCGTCTCTGGTTGAATTCGGAAATAAACGTAGAACTATAATAAAGCCAGTCCCGTCAAAGCCTTCTCAGTCTTGGTGCTTTCGCAAACAACGCTATCTACAAGAGCACCCTCAGGCTGCTGAAGTGGGTTCATTTTGATCGCGGTTTTCCTGTTTAAAATTAAATATTACAGGAGATTTCACTGTGTGATATTTTAAAAAAAAAACAGTATTTTGGAATATTCATAAATGTTTATAAAAGTCAGTTCTCTGGTGTCGATGGATATTTCTGTATCACTCCAGTCAGAATCATGTGACACAGACTTTCTTAATGTAAATATGCAATAAAGAAATTTACTAAAGTTATTTGGTTATTTCCACTGGTTATTTCATTTATAATGAAGCTTTTAAACAATATAAATAACAGTAGACATTAACAAAAAACAATTAATTAAAAATAATCACATAAATGTAAATAAAATGAGTTGTGTAACTCTGTGTAGCCATTGTTTGAAATTGACGGCTAGCATCTTTTGTAGTAACAAACATTGGAACATTTCTATGAGGATTTTATTGTGTTTTGCCACAAGAACATTACTATTGTCAGTAAGAATGCATGATTATTAGCTTTGTGTGACAAACATCACCCTCATCAAGTCATCGTACATGATCAAACTGAATTCCATCGCGCCATAGAACCAAGTTCCACAATTAGAAGCCAGGGAGGGGAGTGTGTGGGGTTCATACATCTCCAGCCCACACTTTGTATGTCTGTCTGTCCCAGAGCATTCCATTTACACACATTGCATTCTT